>NW_028319190.1:0-300000 GCF_062004578.1 Staurois parvus | reverse complement strand
GCGGCATTACCTTGGCAAGTGCCACTCTCATGTCATTTTCGCAACAAAGTCTGTTCCTTTTCTTCGTCTTTATGTCCAGCATCCTCGAAAAGGATTGCTCGCAAAGATATGTTGTAACAAACGGTATGAAAATCTCCAGAGCTTTCTTAGCAATAACAGGGTAGCTCACCATTTGTTGACACCAAAACGTTGAGAGCGTTGTTGATCTGAAGAGTTGCTGTTGAACCTGGCTCTGCTGAAGTTTAATGATTTCATCGAGGTATTCATCATTGACATCTGTTGTCTCAACAATAAACGTGAACGGCTGTCTCACCCATGCTGGATGTGACTCTCTTGTAGGGAAGTATCCGTCGAGAGACTTTGCAAGCTCATCTAAGTGCGTAGCAATTGCTTGCTTCAGTTCGGGTACAGAAATGCCTCCGATTCCAGATACATCTTCGATCTTACTTACACAGTCGTCTAGCAGGGGAAAGTTTGCGAAGTTATCGTTCTCTATTCGTCGTTTCCATAACGGTAGCTTTTTTTGAAAAGCCTTCAGGTTTTCTTCCGCTTCGATGATGTTGACTCCACCGCCCTGCATCTGTTGATTGAGAGCTGCGAAGATATCAGTCATGTACGCTAAAATGAGAATGAACTCAGAATTTTTGAAGCAATCTGCATGACAATGTTGGTGCTCTTGCAAAAACAGGGCTAATTCCACACGCACGGCAAAAACACGATTCAGCACCTGTCCCCGGGATAACCACCGAACGTTAGAATGGTACAAAAGCACCTCGAATTCAGATCCCATTTCTTTACACAGCTCCCTGAAGATGCGGTGCCTCAGAGCACTATTTCGCACATAGTTCACGCATTCCACTACAATTTTTAATACTTCTGCCAGTTTTGGAGGCAAGGTTTTTGTTGCCAACGCATGCCTGTGCAGAATACAATGCGTAAAAATGATGTGTGGTGCATCGGCTTTCACTAGCGCATCAAAGCCAGACTTTCTTCCCAGCATGGCTGGAGCTCCATCCGAACAAACTGCAGAAACCATATCCCACGAAAGATTGTTGTCCTTGAAGAAGTCATCCACAAGTTTCTTCACATCGGCTGCCTTAGTTGTTGTTGTAAGAGGCTTACAAAATAAAAAATCTTCCTTTATCACGTCGTCTTTCACATAGCGCACGAATACTGCAAGCTGGCTTAGATTGGAAACGTCTGTGGTCTCGTCGAGTTGAAGGCTAAATTTTGCCGGGCTTGAAATCAGATCTGCAACTACTTGAGCCAAGATGTCCTTGCTCATGTCCTCTATTCTGTCGCTGATGGTGTCATTTGAAAGAGGAATTTGGGATAACTTAACTTCAGCCGCTTTTCCCAGCATGATATTCGCCATCTTCAATACAGCTGGTTTTATGACTGTTTCACCAATGGTGTGTGGCTGGCCCTGCTTTGCGATCAGGTAAGCAACTTCGTACGATGCTATGAGGATCGGTTTGTTGATGGGTACAAAGCCGAGAACAGGCAGACTAGCCTTTTCATCGAATCTGGCTCTCCTCACCTTGAATTCAGCGAGCGTTGTGTTCTTGTATTTTCCATCTCCATGCTGCTTAAGGAAGTGTTCTCTTAGTTTTGCCGGTGCTAGACTAGAATTGCTCAACTTGGCATTGCAAATCATGCAGTTAGGACGCTGACTCCCATCACGTTCCGTTATACATGTGAATCCATATTGTACATATTCGTCCGACCACTTTCTTTTTTTGCTCGACATAGTTAGTATGAAGGGATTAAAATATTAAGAAAGAAATCACGTACCATCACGACAGTTACAATTCGACTACTGGGCGCACCAAATTCCCTGCAGCACAGATAGGCCAAGCGATGTTGCGTGGCCACCTGCAGCCAATGATGGACAAGCGGGGCGTGTCATCACGAATCATATGAGTCGGGTGTGGGTCTTCACCTCCGCCGAACCCGCGAGACTGACTCACCGAACCCCTGGGGTTCGATCGAACCCAGGTTAAGAACCACTGATATAGAGGAATCAGGACCTCCTTCCTTCTGCCGGTGACCCCTCTAGTGATAGGATCTATATAGGGGAATCGGGACCTCCTTCCTCCTGCCGGTGATCCCTCTAGTGATATAAAGATCTATATAGAGGAATCAGGACCTCCTTCCTCCTGCCGGTGATCCCTCTAGTGATATAAAGATCTATATAGAGGAATCAGGACCTCCTTCCTCCTGCCGGTGACCCCTCTAGTGATATAAAGATCTATATAGAGGAATCAGGACCTCCTTCCTCCTGCCGGTGACCCCTCTAGTGATATAAAGATCTATATAGAGGAATCAGGACCTCCTTCCTCCTGCCGGTGACCCCTCTAGTGATGAACCCCAGCGTTCTATCCACTTCCCCCGCTCTCATAGCACACTGTTTGCTCTTCATGCAACCATCTGAGTTAAGCATTCTCAGATCTTTTAACCTTTCTTTATTCTTCAAAAAGTTGTGTCTTTAGAAATACTTGAATATCATTTTCAATAGAAGTGTGTAGATTCGATCCCAACTTCTGTAATGACTTCTTTTCACATCCTAAGCACAGCATGGTAGGACATGCTCTGGGGTCACAGCTCGCTCAGCGGGTCCCCGGTTCCAGGGAACGGTTCACGGGTGCTGAGTGACAGATGAAGTGACGTTAAGAGCACCTGTCACATCATCTGTCACTGGAGCGGATGGAGAACATTGTTAGTGACGGAGGAAATTGCTATAAACCTCTCCATCACTGTCATAGAAATGCTGATGGCGATGTCACATTCTGAGCCCTTTTATTTATTATTAAAGGTGCAGTCATGGATGCAATCACACTCAAACGTCAGGACAGGGACAGCTGCTGGAAGAACCGTCTCTTCCGACTCACCACCACAGCCCATTCATAAGGATCAATAATGCCTTTAACTACTTCAGGTCCGGACACTTTCACCCCCCTTCCAGTCCGGACGCTTTCCCCCCCTTCCAGTCCGGACACTTTCACTCCCCTTCCAGTCCGGACGCTTTCACTCCCCTTCCAGTCCGGACGCTTTCCCCCCCTTCCAGTCCGGACGCTTTCACCCCCCTTCCAGTCCGGACGCTTTCACCCCCCTTCCAGTCCGGACACTTTCACCCCCCCTTCCAGTCCGGACGCCTTCACCCCCCTTCCAGTCCGGACACTTTCACTCCCCTTCCAGTCCGGACGCTTTCACTCCCCTTCCAGTCCGGACGCTTTCCCCCCCTTCCAGTCCGGACGCTTTCACCCCCTTCCTGTCCGGACGCTTTCACCCCCTTCCTGTCCGGACGCTTTTCCCCCCCTTCCAAGTCCGGACGCTTTCCCCCCCCTTCCAAGTCCGGACGCTTTACCCCCCTTCCAGTCCGGATGCTTTCACCCCCTTCCAGTCCGGACACCTTCATCCCCTTCCAGTCCGGACACTTTCACCCCCTTCCGGTCTAGGCCAATTTTCAGCTTTCAGCGCTATCACACTTTGAATGACAATTGCGCGGTCATGCAACACTGTACCCATATGAATTTTTTAGCATTTTTAGAGACAGATAAAGCTTTATTTTGGTGGTATTTATTCACCGCTGGGATTTTTATTTTTTTTTTGCTTTGTAAAATGAAAAAGTCCAAAAATTAAAAAAAAAAGTGTTTTTCTTATAAAATTTTGCAAATAAATAATATTTCATCATAAATCTTGGCCAAAATTTATTCGGTTATCTTTTTAGTAAAAAAAAACAAAACAAATTAGTTTATAACCAAAAATTATAATTTTTAAACTTTGTTTTACATTTTTATTTTATTTTTTTATATTATTTGTTTATTTTTTTTTACATACTGTCACCCTAGCAGTGCATTCACCATAGTGACACTGTACTACTTGTGGGGGGTGATGAAGATTTTTTTTTTTACACTGATTGCTTTTACACCCATAAAGGCTATAAAAGCAATCATTTCTCCTTCTCTCTGGCTGCATTCTTGCAGCCATTGAGAACTACTGAGTGAGCTGGTATTGGTCACAGCTTGTCACATGGTACAAGACTGTTGTGAATAGCCCTGTACCATGTGACCTCTGTGATCATTCACAGATTTCACACGTAGTAAGGAATGATGTCAGAAGTGACATCTTGCTTACTACTCTGCATGTGATCACTGATTGGCCAATCAGTGATCACATGATTGGGACCTCGCACAGAGGTCTCGTACGACGATCGGTGTTCCACTGTGTCCGGAGGACACAGCGGGCACCGGATCACGGTGCTGCGCGCTCCTAGGGAGCGCACAAGCACGGCGCGGGGAGGCCGTTTATAAACTGCCACCCGACCCTGCACTGCTACCGTCCAGCCGTTTATATACATGGGCCAGACGGGAAGTGGTTAAATGCAGTTGTTTTGCTAAATAGTTACATAGTTAGTCTGGCTGAAAAAAGACTCAAGTCCATCCAGTTCAACCAACAAAAAAGGAAAAAAAAAAAAGCAGCTCTGGGTGTCATAAAGAATTACCATTTTTTATACAATTAATTTTTTTTTTGCATCCTTTTTAATATCTCAGTGCTGCTGATCTCCTCCAGCCTTTTTCCACCTACTTCCTGTCTACATGCACTCCATTGTCAGCTGCACTTCTTTGTTGTGGACCGGCCTCCTAATAGTGACGCTAAAGGACTGTGTCTGAGTAATAACCGACGTGTTATAGTGAATGCAGGGTCCGGGGAGAGCGGATATAGTGAATGCGGGGTCCGGGGAGAGCGGATATAGTGAATGCGGGGTCCGGGGAGAGCAGATATAGTGAATGCGGGGTCCAGGGAGAGCGGATATAGTGAATGCAGGGTCCGGGGAGAGCAGATATAGTGAATGCGGGGTCCGGGGAGAGCGGATATAGTGAATGCGGGGTCCGCGGAGAGCGGATATAGTGAATGCGGGGTCCAGGGAGAGCAGATATAGTGAATGCGGGGTCCAGGGAGAGCAGATATAGTGAATGCGGGGTCCAGGGAGAGCAGATATAGTGAATGTGGGGTCCAGGGAGAGCAGATATAGTGAATGCGGGGTCCAGGGAGAGCAGATATAGTGAATGCGGGGTCCAGGGAGAGCAGATATAGTGAATGCGGGGTCCAGGGAGAGCAGATATAGTGAATGCGGGGTCCAGGGAGAGCAGATATAGTGAATGCGGGGTCCAGGGAGAGCAGATATAGTGAATGGGGGGTCCAGGGAGAGCAGATATAGTGAATGCGGGGTCCAGGGAGAGCAGATATAGTGAATGCGGGGTCCAGGGAGAGCAGATATAGTGAATGCAGGGTCCGGGGAGAGCTGATATAGTGAATGCAGGGTCCGGGGAGAGCGGATATATTGAATGCGGGGTCCGGGGAGAGCTGATATAGTGAATGCAGGGTCCGGGGAGAGCTGATATAGTGAATGCAGGGTCCGGGGAGAGCTGATATAGTGAATGCAGGGTCCGGGGAGAGCGGATATATTGAATGCGGGGTCCAGGGTTTAATAACATTTTAAAATACACACCTGCAGTGGTTTGCATGAACAGGTTGTGATTATGATGCGGTGCAGAAGTTGCACAGAAACCGCTGTGAATTCCGCACCACATCAGTGTGAACACGGGCTTACAACCACTTTAATGAACAAGTTGACGTTAGAAGCTTCTTGGCTATCATGTACAGCTTCTGGGTGCACCAATCTTAGTAAATCTCCCCCATTATTTGCTGCATGAGATAGGAGGAGAACGCTGTACGTATTGCTACTGATTACATTACTTATGTATCACCAACAATTTACACAGCACTTTTCACACTGTATAGTCACATGACGCTCTGTCCTCCAGGAGCTTACAATCTAAGGTCGCTCTCTCGCATACATAGGCCATACTAGTGCTAATTTAGACAGGAGCAGGTCAATCTACCAACCATGGCAGGAGAAAACTCACGCAAGCACAGGTAACCTGCAAACTCCATGCAGGTGTCCTGGGATTTGAACCAAGGACCCCAGTGCTGCAAGACAGAAGTTTGTCAACTTCAAAGCCCCCATTATGCTCTGTGATGAAAACTGGAACTCCCATCCCAAACCCAACATGGCCATTTCCAGTTGCCTGTCCTGCTGGGTCCTTGCCGAATTTCCAAGAACATATTTCAGAAACTTCTTGGAGCCCGGCGTTGGGAATGTCAGCGAGTACGCCTCCACTGCTGGGGGCTGTGATTGTGTTTGCTCAGATTATATGACAAGCCGTAAATCAGGCGTGCCAGCTGTGCTGGTGGTGCCCACCTCTCCAGATGTTCCTGCCATCCCCGTACAGCTGGCAGCAGATCTCAGGCCTGTCCTATTAATACCCGCTGTATTAATACCTCCATTCTCTAGGGCACGGCTTTCCTCCGCTGATTCCTGTCCACATTAATTACTGCGTCAGTACAGCCTGTCACATCAATTCTCAGCTCTCCGAATTAAACGCTCCCCGCGCCGGCCGAGCTGCCAAATGAGCCAATGTTCAGCGTATGGGAAAGCAGGGAGCCAGGTGTTACTCAGCCCCAACTTCCGCAAGCAACTGATGGATGTCATACGCAGATTTGTATCATTAATACGGTTTAAAGTGGAGTCACGCATGCTAAGGCCTCATGCACACAGGGTGCTGGCCCAGCTCCCCTAAACACCTTTCCTCCAGGGAAAAAGCTGCTTAAAAAAACGCGTCTAAAAGGCGTGTTCAGGCGTACATTCATTCCACTGGCAAGAACATTAATTTTTTTCTAACCACTGGAATGAATAAACGCTCAAACACTGAACGCGTCTAGTGTTTAGACGCGCTTAGATGTGTTTACATGCGTTTCGGCGCATTCAGATTTTTTTTTCTGCCCAAACGCTTCTCTCCCAAATGGGCAAGTGATTGTCAGCCTATAAACGCCTGTGTGTGTGTATGGACACCTATGCTAAGACGGAGGTGCTTAACCCCGCTGGCAGTATTCCCGAGTGTAGCTCGGGGTAAAGTTTCAGCACCACAAGCGGTAACCCCGAGCTACACTCGGGAATACACTGCAGCGTTGCTCCGGGATCTCTTCTTCTCTTACCTTGTCCTGCGCTCCCTCGCTGTCCCCCCTGCAGCGTTGTTCCGGGATCTCTTCTTCTCTTACCTTGTCCTGCGCTCCCTCGCTGTCCCCCCTGCAGCGTTGTTTTCCGGGATCTCTTCTGCACTTACCTTGTCCAGTGCTGCCGCACTGTCCCCCCTGCAGCGTTGTTCCGGGATCTCTTCTGCACTTACCTTGTCCAGCGCTCCCGCGCTCCCCCCCCTGCAGCGTTGTTCCGGGATCTCTTCTTCTCTTACCTTGTCCTGTGCTCCCGCGCTGTCCACCCTGCAGCGTTGTTCCGGGATCTCTTCTTCTCTTACCTTGTCCTGCGCTCCCGAGCTGTCCCCCCTGCAGCGCTGTTCCGGGATCTCTTCTTCTCTTACCTTGTCCTGCGCGCGCTGTCCACCCTGCAGCGTTGTTCCGGGATCTCTTCTTCTCTTACCTTGTCCTGCGCTCCCGCGCTGTCCCCCCTGCAGCGTTGTTTTCCGGGATCTCTTCTGCACTTACCTTGTCCAGCGCTCCTGCACTGTCCACCCTGCAGCATTGTTCCGGGATCTCTTCTTCTCTTACCTTGTCCTGCACTCCCGCGCTGTCCCCCCTGCAGCGTTGTTCCGGGATCTCTTCTGCACTTACCTTGTCCAGCGCTCCCGCGCTGTCCCCCCTGCAGCGTTGTTCCGGGATCTCTTCTTCACTTACCTTGTCCTGCGCTCCCACGCTGTCCCCCCTGCAGCGTTGTTCCGGGATCTCTTCTTCACTTACCTTGTCCTGCGCTCCCGCGCTGTCCCCGCTGCAGCGTTGTTTCGGGATCTCTTCTTCACTTACCTTGTCCGGCGCTCCCGCGCTGTCCCCCCTGCAGCGCTGTTCCGGGATCTCCTGCGCTCCCACGCTGTCCCCCCTGCAGCGTTGTTCCGGGATCTCTTCTTCTCTTACCTTGTCCTGCGCTCCCGCAATGTCCCCCCTGCAGCGTTGTTCCGGGATCTCTTCTTCTCTTACCTTGTCCTGCACTCCCGCGATGTCCCCCCTGCAGTGTCCCCTGCAGCATCCCCGGCCGGTGCCGGTGTAGCGGCAGGATGAGTTCCCCCATGAAGATGTGTGTCCCTGACGCATCTGCGCATGTCACAGTTTCAGTCACGATCAATCGTTGACTAAACTGCTGCATCCAACCTTTGTGAATTAACCCCTTCATGCCAATGTCTTACTTTTCTTAACTAATTAATTCATAAATATAATAATCATAATAATTAATAATAATGATCGATTTCTTTACTGTGCTATGGATGGTGATCGGCGATCGTCTACTGCTGCCGAAAACTGTGATATGCGCAGATGCGTCAGGGACACACATCTTCATGGGGGAACTCATCTTGCTGCTACACCAGCATCTGTCTTCTGGGTTCCGTTCCCTGCGAGCGTCGGGACGTACGGGGGACGGAACTGGCGGGAAATTTGAAAATGTTAAAAGTGACATTCACTAAATACACTAAAATCACATAGTATCACATTCCTGTATCAAACCATTTCACATACATTTTGTCCCGAGTGCTTTGTCCGGCGCCCTGCCTGCATTTTTACTGTTCTTTCTGCCTGGAAACTGAGAAACGTCCATGGCGTCCAAAAAGCGTCCCTTTAGGTCAGACGCGGTTTTAGACCGGCTAGAGAACAGCGATAGTAAATCAGAACCACTTGCAGAATTGAGTGATAATGATTGGTGGGGGAAATTCCTCATCAGACACTGAAAACGATTCTGCGACTTTGCTCAGCGATGTGCGAACTTGGCGCTCTATTTCACATTTCAGTGTTTTTGGTTTGATTATATTATTGAATTACATTTATTATTATTATATTATTATTTTTATGATTATTTATTATATTATAATTTATGATTTCGTGTTTCAAGTTTTATCCTCCCCGGGATGTTTACTAGACTCTTGTTCGGACAGATTTCAGTGAGTTATTGCTAAAAATTACAGCCTACAATAAAAAAAACAACATATTTCCATGCAAAAAAAATGTACCGCTTTGAGCACAGAAATACTGACATAATCAGACCGCTAGGGAGGCTACAAAAGCCACATTTTTCAAATGCATTTAGGCATTCGCACATCCTATTGGCCAGAATATGAATTTATATTGGCCACTGGAATGAATGCTTAAGCATTAAATGCGCGCGTTTAGGTGCGTTCAACGTTTTTCTTGCTCAAATGCTCCTCTCCTGAACGCACAAGTGATGTTTTTTTGTTCAGCCTCTAAACACTCCCCTTCTAATTTTTCTGTAAACACTTATGGATGGATAAACTAACATGGAGGTGCGTTTAGAGGCAGAAACAATAAAACATCAAATGCCTTTGTGTATGAGACCTAAGTATTGTGTACGCAGGACTCACCTTGAAAATGCCTTTATCTTCCAGGGTCACCATCCTAGACTGAGATGTTGGCTCAGAGATGACACATCATGTACACCCTGGTGCCTGCCCAGTTCTTGGCTGTGCTCACAAACGTTTGACACAGATCAGCCCCTGCTTTAGGCTCTTGGCTTGTGACTTGCTCGAAATGGATTTAAAATTGGTCACAGCAGTCCTTTTTTTCTGTTTCAATATTTTTATAAAGAAAATTTTGTTTTTAAGAATATAACAAGCTCAAAATACGCCCTCGCAGGGGCAGAGCAGAACAGTAACACATAAACAGAGACATCTGGCTGACTTGTATTAGTCAAATGTCCAATGACATCAAGAAGGGACGGCAAAAAGCCGAATCAAATAGCAGCAGTAATCCAACATAATATCGGAAAAAGAAAAAGAAAATGAAACAAAAGGGAATCAGAAAAAAACATGAAAAAAGGGAAACTAGAAGGATCACGGATCCAGGGCTAGCATAAGCAGCGACTATAGGAGGCCATAACTAGTAGGAGGCAGGGATGGCAAGGAATAATGTATCCAAGGTTCCCAAACCTTAAGGAATCTCAGATGAGAATCATGAAGAATGCTGGACATCTGTTCATTGAACAACATAGCATTTGTCCGGGTCTTCACCCCCTGGAAGACAACCGAAGGGGTTCTCAAAGCTTGAGCTATAGCACGCCAGCGGTCCTTTTTTTAACCCGTTACTGCCCAGCGTCCCTCTATAGGGCCTGTATATCCTGGAAGGAAGAAGGATCAGCTGGTCACGTAGCCACTGTGATTGGCTGTCACGGTGGACAAATGATCAGCATCTGGTTCCTTAGGTTCCTGATCATTAGCGTGGATTTAGAGTTGTCTTTGACAGCTCGGTCACTGTGCTGGGAGCATGTAGCGGGCGCAGACTCAACACGGAAAGGTCTGCCACCAATGGACACCTATGTGTGGCGTATGACACTGCAACAAGCATCTTCTACTCTGTACAGCCATACGCCTAATGTGTGGAAGAAAATCAGTAAATTACATTAAAGCCTCAATCACACTTGTGGTGTGGGGGGCACTAAAAATTGGCAAATGAGTCGTGGTTTAACCACCCCATTCAACAATGGTAAGCCTGGGTGGTACACATGCCGTGGCAAAAATGATACCCCATGTTGTGTTTAGCAGACTGTTCCACTGCCAGACGTTACTCATTGAAGCCAATGTGGGCATGCTGCAACCACATGGATTGCACATGGTTGTGGCATGGTGGGGAGTGCTTATCAGGGTTAAAACAAAAGCTGAGGAGGCCTCAAAGCTGTCTGTCAACTGTCCTCTGAAAAGTGGTTCACTGGGGACAGGGCTGCTGTTAGAAACCACGGGGCCCCATACAGCCAACCTGATAGCCCCCCCCCCAAAAAAAAACCCCCCACATAGTTATGACCACAGAGTGCGATCAGTAATGATCACTCATTGTCTTTGTTCAGGAAAGGAACGGTGATGGGTGCCATGGGAAGGGGGGGGGGGGGGGCGATCAGTAAATCTCTGCTGCCATGCAGGTCTCCTGCAGATCTGTCAGAATATCTGCTTGCTCATAGGGGATGTACAGTCAAGCAGATATACTGACAGGGAGAATCAATGAACTATCGTGGTGCTACATCACACCGTGGTATTTCATGGAGGACTACAAGCTGACAGCCGCTAAGGCTGCTGGGATATGTACTCTCTCATTTACAGAATGCTGTAAATGAGTGATGTAGCCAGCGGGCGGAGCCCCACACTGCCACGTTTTTTAAAAATCTGACAGCTAGCAGGAGATTTTCAACCCCCCCCCTTCCCTTGCTGTAAAAACGTGGCAGTGTGTGGCTCTGCCCACTGGCTGCATCACTCATTTACAGCATTCTGTGAATGAGAGACTACATGTCCAAGCAGCCTTAGCGGCTGTCAGCTTGTAGTCCTCCATGAACTACCACAGCCCTGCGTAGCGCTGTGGTAGTTCCTTGATTCTTCCTGCTTGACCGTACATCCTGTATGAGCAAGCAGATAATCTGACAGGTCTGCAGGAGACTTGCATGGCACCAGAGATCTACTGATCGCTGGTGCAATCCTTTCCTTAACAAAAATAATAAATGCACATTTTTTTTTAAACAAAAAACAGTGCAGCGCTAAATAAAAAAGAAAAAAAGATAGACATAAGGTAATAAAATTGATATGCACATAAGATAATAAATTCTGATATAAAGTCTATATCGTAAAAATCGTGCCAGGTAACTGGTGGTAATCAATGGTGGTGATCCGTGAAGAATAGCAGAAATGCGCACTCACCAGAAGATAGATAAGTGTAAGCGGTGTATATCAAATCCAATGGATCCTCAATCAGGAAGAAAAAAGGTCTGGTCAGAACAGGTCAATCCTCCCTCCGGGTTGCATTCAGAATTTGCCCCAAAAATGATGTAAACCAGATCCAGGTAACCAGAGGTCTCCTATTGTTGGATGGATGGAAGGGGTAACCTGTTTACAGGGGATCTTCCTCCTCTTGGTATGTTGCTTGAGATCGTGGTGGAGGGCTCTGTATAAAAGAACTCCTCTCAAGGAGTCAAGGAAGGACGCCCATAGTGTAGTATTGTTGAAATAAAATTGCTTTATTGTGAAAAAGTATCAGTTGGCAAACATGTATCATCTGGGTATAGAGAATCAACTAACCCTAGGAGATTAAAAGATGGCCGCCGGGCCTCCACGTAGCTCTGGCAGCGTAGCGGACGTCGTGACGCTACGCCGCCGGAGCCACGTGGAGGCCCGGGGGCCATCTTTTAAATTCCTAGGGTTAGTTGATTCTCTATACCCAGATGATACATGTTTGCCATGTCTGCTGGACGGAGCAGCGGTCTCGGGTCTAGATCCAGGCCCTGAACATCCATACAGCAAATATATGGTCTATAAATCAAAGCCATAAACTAAAAATGTCTTTAACTGGTTCCCACCCAGCCAATAGCAGATTGATGGCCAGGCGGGACTTTTGTACCTCTTTGTGGAGGTCATGCCATTCCTGGAGGCACACAGTACGGCGGTCTGTGGTGAGATGTCTCCCTCAGACACAGCTCATCACAGATCAGGGTAAAGAGACAATGACGTTGGCTCTTTACCATGTGATCAGCTGTGTCCAATCATGACTTCGCAGTTACCAGTTGAAATAGCGCAGTGCCGAATAGCAAAAAATGGCCTGGTCAGGAAGGGGGGTAAATCTTCTGGAGGGCAAGCGGTTAAAGTGGAGTTTCACCCAAAAATGGAAGCTCTACTTATCTGCTTCCCCCCTCCCCTCCCACATTTGGCACCTCTTGGGAGGGAGCAGGTACCTGGTATTGATAGCGGTGAAATGAGCTGGAAGTTCGGCCCTGTGGGATATTTCATGGGTCCCAGAGGACTGTAACCCATTCATAAAGTGCAGCACAATTCACGCAAGTGCAGTAGGAAACCAACTGTGAAGCCAACTGAAGAATCGGCTCGGGGTGAGAACACCTCTGGATCTCTGGACAGGTAAGTGCCCTAATATTAAAAG
Organism: Staurois parvus; assembly: GCF_062004578.1. NCBI lineage: Eukaryota > Metazoa > Chordata > Amphibia > Anura > Ranidae > Staurois > Staurois parvus. Next base: position 287,016 of record NW_028319190.1, on the reverse strand, counting down.
TCAGCAGCTACAGTATTTGTAGATGCTGACTTTTAATTTTTAGGAGGGGGGGGCTGGAACTCCTCCACCAAAAAAAAAGCTGTATCTGTCATTCAACGTGTGAAAGCACTGAAAGCTGAAAACTGGCTTGGACAGGAAGGGGGTGAAGGTGCCCAGTACTGAAGTGGTTAAAGAAAGAATGTTCACGAATCCATGTTACCTGTACAAGTGTCATAAATGCAATAGCATAAAGAGGGAACCATAGGGCTCCCCATGGCAGCTCCTCATAACTGCAAAAATTATTTGTCACCAAACATACAATAGGTATTCTTTATTATGAATCCCATCAGTTCAATCACAAAGATAACCTGATTGTTAGAATATTTACCCAATTTCTGTCAAAGTTTACTCTTTGCCATGAACCCGCCCCAATTCGTGGTCTAGAGATGTATATAAACTAGTATTGTCCCATTTACCAGGGTTGGATATGAGGGTTCAAATTCCTTATAAAGTTTCTGTAGAAAAGCACATGTATACCTCATATATGATTTAGTATGAGCATTCTAAGGCAGGGCTTCTCAACTAGGGTTCCTCCACAGGTTGCTAGGGGTTCCTGGAGCAATGAGCAATTTCTGCCTCTCAGATAGGTTCCTGCTGACACCATTGATCTTTTTAGTTATCATTAAGGGGATAATTCTTCCCAATGATCACAAGTATAAGGAGAATTCTTCCCACTGATCATCACACTAATGTATCATGAGCTGTAGAAATAGTCATTTTTGGCAGGGGTTCCCAGAGACTGGAAAGTTATCTTAGGGGCTCTTCTGTCTTGAGAAAGGCTGTTCTAAGGAGATGAAGCACTAGAGGCAATAGAGGACAAAGAGATCCCATCATAGCAGCAACGGGATGACCCTTTCAGGGCAGTACAGAAAACAATGAAGCCTGGAGATGTTTTTCAGTAAGAAAGTCTTTAGATTCTCTGTTAATAATACTTCTCAAGTGTCCTTCAATACCCACTTGGTCCACCTTCTTCATAATAGAGAACACTGGGTCAGATCTCAGTTCTTCACAAGTGGATGTGTCACTCAGTTGACACAACCCTACTGCCTCATATTTCACCGTGTCCATCATTACTAAAGAGCCTCCCTTGTCTGCAGATTTGCTTGTTAACTCTTTCTTTTAATAAGTGCTTCTAGGGCTTGTTTTTCATCAAAGCTCAAAATATTATGTACAGAGGGTAAAATAAGTATTGAACACGTCACCATTTTTCTCGGTAAATATATTTATAAAGGTGCCATTGACATGACATTTTCACCACTAGTTGGTAACAACCCATGCAATCCATACATGCAAAGTAACCAAAACAACTAAGTTCAGAAATTAAGCTATGTGTAATAAAATGGAATGACACAGGGAAAAAGTATTGAACACATGAAGAAAGAGAGGCGCACAAAGGCATGGAAAGCCAAGACACCTGCTGAAATCTATCAGTAATTAGAAAGCAATCCTGCCCCTTGTCAGTTCAAATTAATATCAGCTGGTTCAGCCTATAAAAAGGTGTCTCATTACCAAGGTGTCACACAAGAAACATCTCATGATGGATAAAAGCAAAGAGCTCTCTCAAGACTTTCACAACCCTATTGTTTCAAAATATACTGATGGCATTGGTTACAGAAGGATTTCTAAACTTCTTAATGTTCCAGTGAGCACTGTTGAGGCCATAATCCGGAAATGGAAAGAACATCATTTCACCATAAACCAGCCACGACCAGGTGCTCCTCACAAGATTTCTGACAGAGGAGTTGAAACAATTATCAGAAGAATTGTCCAAGAACCAAGGACCACTTGTGGAGAGCTTCAAAAAGACCTGGAATTGGCAGGTACAATTGTTTCAAAGAAAACAATAAGTAATGCACTCAACCGCCATGGCCTGTATGCACGTCACCACGCAAGACACAATTGCTGAAGAAAAAGCATGTGGAAGCTCGTTTAAAGTTTGCTGCACAACATTTACTGTAGACAAGCCTGCGAAATATTGGGAAAATATAGTCTGGTCAGATGAGACCAAAATTGAACTCTTTGGATGCTGTAATATACACCATGTTTTGAGGTCAAATGGCACTGCACATTTACCCAAAAACATCATACCAACTGTGAAGCTTGGAGGTGGGAACATCATGGTGTTGGGCTGTTTTTCAGCATACAGTACTGGCAAACGTCATATCATTGAAGTAAGGACGAATGGAAAAATGTACAAAGACATTCTTGATAAAAATCTGCTGCCATCTACCAGGATGATGAAGATGAAAAAAAGGGCGGACATTTCAGCAAGGCAATGATGCCAAACACAAAGCCAAGGAAACTCTAAATTGGTTTAAAAGAAAGAAAATAAAGCTGCTAGAATGGCCCAGCCAATCGCCTGACTTGAATCCAATAGAAAATCTATGAAAAGAACTAAATATCAGAGTTCATAGAAGAGGCCCATGGAACCTTCAAGATTTGAAGACTGTGTGGAAGAATGGGCCAAAATCACACCTGAGCAGGGGTGGACTGACAACTCATGGGGCCCCTGGGCAATAGGGGATCATGGGGCCCCTGTGTCCTCACCCACACTCAAACCACACCCAGAAAAGCCTGTGAAAGGTACCAGGGGCATCTCATGGGGCCCCATACTGACCCCGGGCCCTCGGGCAGTGCCCGAGTTCCCAAATGGTCAGTCCGCCCCTGCACCTGAGCATTGCATGCAACTAGTTTCTCTATACAGGAGGCGTCTTGAAACTGTCATTACTAACAAAGGATTTTGTACCAAGTATAAAATACATTTCAGTTAGCGTGTTCAATACTTTTTCCCTGTGTCATTCCATTTTAGTACACATAGCTTAATTGCTGAACATATTTCTTTTGGTTTTTTTTTTAATGTATGGATTGCATGGGTTGTTACAGACATGTGGTGAAAATTTTATTTCAATAGCACTTATTTTACCCGCTGTATAGGAACAATCAGTGCATTATCCAAACATGGTGTAGATGATCAGTTTGAACTTTTTCAACATTTCAACAGTAGGGCTATTATTTGTCACATTCAACAGGGCTTATGTAAGGGAATTCCTGTACGGTGACTGGCGCATGGAAATGCGCATGCGTAGAAATGAGCAAGGGCGCATTGCTAATAAAAATGAGCATAGGCTCGTGCATGCGCGCAAGAATGTGCGCACACGGTTGCATGCCCACAGTTTCTGGCTCCAGACAGGCTATTTAAAGGAGGCTCTTACTCTCTGTCAGTGCTGACTGGTCTCCAGCTAATTCCCTGTGTCCTGCTGTTTCCTGTGTGTATCCGTTATCTTGCCATTGACCTGCTCTTGGATCCTGTTTATGCTTTCGCCCATCGGTTTCTGATCCTGGCTTCCTCCTGACCTTGTCCCTGTCTGATGTTCCGGTACCTCATCGCCTGCTCGTTGTTGACCCTGGCTATTACTCTGACTACGCTTCCGGCTCCAGTTTGGCTCTACAGTCCTGCCGAGTGCTTGTCCTGGCTATCCATTATATCAGCTCAGGTTTTCACGGTGTGTTCCGGCCTCATGCTTATCAGAAGCCACATACCCAGATCTTGCAGTTCCAGTGGAGTGCTTCCTTAACCTCAACTGGCCATTCCGGCATCTCCTCTGTTCCTGACTGGATGCCCTGCTTGATTTACCGAGGTTACACCTCCAGCCACAAGTTCTGCAATCAATATCCGCAGGCACTCGTGTATCTCCTGTCCCTCGGCACCATCTGTTCTACCTTCAGTGGGGCCTGGATTGGAGATACAAGAGAGGCTGACCTCGTCAATTCAGACTTCTATCAGGTACGTGACAACTTACTCTATATTGATATTTTGTTGCTTCTCCAAGCCACTTCTTCAGTTCTGAGCTTCAGGAAGATACCCCAACATTTATACCCACACAGGTAGCACCATAATCCAATCATCATGTGATTGATGTTGATTTTCCAAGAACTAGACGGGAGGTGTGAAAGTTGTGGAAGCACCCTGTTCTAGTTACAAAATCCCATCATTGGTATCAAGAAGTCTTTCTAGATGTTGACTCCAAGATCTGCATGGATCAAGGTGAGAACAATTGTCAAATTGCTTGGGTAGAGATGTTAAAATGGCATAATAAGATGGTGTAGAATGCACCCACCCCTGCAAACCAGTTGTCTTCTCTATTTTGGACAATTTACATCTTCCATGGTGATTGGATTAAGGTTTCTGTGCTACCCACGTGGATATAAATGCTTCCTTACACTCATTAGAATTGAGGATATGGCTCAGAGAAGTTAAAAAACATCTTCAACATTCCAGAACCAGTTCAGCTGAATGTGACCGACTACTAGAAGATATACCATGACATAGATATATGAGAACCTTCACAGCCATTTCAATATAAGGGAATTCCTTGGGAGGGGGAGAGTTACTCTTATTCAATAAGCCCAGATCTGTCAGTACAAAAACATCTCTGTGTCCTCTAGTATCCGTTTTAGGTGGTCAAATGAACACTTTTTTTCTTACTTGTCAATGTAATTGATATATATCCTGGTGAAGAATTACCTCATTAATTTCTCTTAAGGACAAAAACCCAAATCTTTTTTTCAGTACCTTTTGCTCATCCAGGCTAAGGCAGGCCATAGATAGTGCAGGTTTTGTTTTGTTATTCCTTCAACCAGGGGGTTGAACGAAACAAATGATTCAATTACACCTTCATCACATCCCTCCTTTATTGTTTTCTCGTGTATCAGATAAAATAGAAGAGCCTGTAGTACTGAGACAGTAAATGCGACTGACGAATGAGCCAAACATCGTCCAATATATGCAAATCTTGCCTCCCAAAATCCAATATTAGACCAATAATACACTCCATTATGTTGGAAACAGGGGCGGACTGACCATTTGGAAACTCGGGCACTGCCCGAGGGCCCGGGGTCAGTAGGGGGCCCCATGAGATGCCCCTTGTACCTTTTTCATAGGCTTTGTAAAGTTTGGGCAAGGACACAGGGGCCCCATGATCCCCTATTGAGGGCCCGGGGTCAGTAGGGGGCCCCATGGGATGCCCTTGGTACCTTTTTCATAGGCTTTTTTGAGTTTAGGCAAGTACAAGGGGCCCCATGATCCCCTATTGCCCGGGGGCCCCATGAGTTTTCAGTCCGCCCCTGGTTGGAAATCATCCTTACACTATCACTTTCAGATTTGCTTCTCTTGCATGTCTCAATCAATTATTGATATACTGTATAGCCAACTCAAAATCCAATTTAGCTTTCAACTTTGTAAACTCTATTTGAAGTTAACAGCACATCCTCGAGTTCTTCCATCTGTGTTACTAAGGTAAGTCTTTTTGAATAAACTCCATAGAGAGGGTCATCAGATCAAAGGAACACTTATTAAGAATTTGTATGTAGCACTACCCCCTTAGGAGTTGTTGAGTTTTGGGTCGCCCTATAGTCCTGCACAATCATGCAAAATGCATTTTTTTGTTTTATTAAGGGGTATAGAACTTGGATGGGGTTGAGGGGTGGATGGGTTGCCCAAAGCACTGTGAACATGAGGACGAATCTCCTTAGCAACTATGTACAAGTCCATAGAGAAACACTCTCCTTGAAGAGCTCTCCAGCCCTTCTGGTGTACCTCCTCAGACCCCAGATGAATCCTCCTCTTCAGCCAGCTGTCTGAGGGAATCCCTGAGCAAGGGGACCCAGAAACTGCCACTGTAGAAGAGCAGCCCCAGATGAGGAGCTATTTGGGTTTGCCAGCTGACCGCCCAGGGGGTGCAGGATTACTCACTCAGTCCTCTCCTGTATGCTTGTTGGGTTGGTGGCTGCCTTCAGGTCTTACACTGGCCTGGCTCCTTCCCTGCTTCCTAGACTGTCTTCTCTCAGGGGATAATTGAGGCTGAGAGATCCTCCTTCCCAGATCCTAGCTGTAGGTAGGCGCCTCCCTGGGCCCCCTCCCAGGCTCCACACTCCAACCTTCTCACATTATCTTCCACCCGACACTGACCACTTCCTGATCAGGCTCTCCTATAACTAAGGGCTGCCCTGACCCCATGCCACGCTTCCTGCCTTGGAATTGGTCAGAGTCTCCTGGGTATGCTGATCAGCCCCTCCTCACCCCCATCCACTGCCTTCTAGAAATTTCCCAAGCTTCTAGAGCAGGGGGAGGTATCAGGGAACTGACCTGCAGAGCCCTCAGCCCTCACCTAAAGTTGACTCATCTCAGGCTGACTCATTCCAGGCTGCTATCCAGCCTCTAATTAAAACCTAGCTAACTCCCCCAGGCTAACTAGAGGGGCGCTACATGTGCAAATCATGGCTGGAAGTCCTTTTTGTTAGCAGACACAGTCCATGCTCCTAAATCAAACATTCACATCTAGGGTTACTCCACAGGTTGCTAGGGTTTCCTTGAGCAGTGACTGATTGACCTCCAGTCTGATGATGCCTACAGTTTTTGGTCCAGAGCAGGGGCGGACTGACCATTTGGAAACTCAGGCACTGCCCGAGGGCCCGGGGTCAGTAGGGGGCCCCATGAGATGCCCCTGGTACCTTTTTCATAGGCTTTTTTGAGTTTGGGCAAGGACACAGGGGCCCCATGATCCCCTATTGCCCGGGGGCCCCATGAGTTTTTAGTCCGCCCCTGGCCCAGAGCCACATGTCAGAGCCAAAGGCATAACACCAATGGTCTTTTTTTTTGCTGTCTGTAAAGGTGGTATTCTGGCCACCATTGTAGGGTAACAACATTGAAAAAAGCGAAGGGAGTCTGAATACTTCATGAATGCACTATGTACTGCACATACTGTATATATATATATATATATATATATATATATATACTGATCAGTCATAACATTATGACTACCTACCATCACATGACCACCCACCTAATGTTGAGTAGGTCCTCCTTTTGCTGCCAAAGCAGTGGACAAGAACTCCACTAGACCACTGTGGTATCTGCCACCAAGCCATCAGTAGCAAATCCTTTAAGTCCTGTAAGTTGATAGATGGAGTTACCATGGATCGGCCTTGTTTTTTTCAGCACGTCCTACAGATACTTGATTGGATTGAGATCTGGAGGATCTGAAGGCCAAGTGCACAGCTCTTCCATTGCTCTGTGGTCCAGTCCTGATGCTCACATGCCCATTGTAGGCACTATTGGCTGTGGACACGGATCAGCACGGGCACCCTGACTGATTTGGCCTTACACAGCCCCATATACAACAAACTGCGATGCACTGTGTGTGTTGACACCTTTCTATCAGACCAGCATTGACTTTTACAGCATTTTTGAGGTACAGTATCTCTTCTATTGGATCAGATGACACGGGCCAGTCTTTGCTCAATGAGCCTTGGCTGCCAATGACCCAGTCACCGATTCTCTGGTTTTCTTCCTTGGACCACTTTTGGCAAGTCCTGAGCTCTCAAAGGGCTTCCAGAACTGAACAAGATGGATGCTATATTGGTTTTATTGCACAGACATCTGTGCAAAAAGACTCTTCTACCCACCACCTTCTCTCTGGAACCCCTTTGAGCGCCTACTATACCTGCTGCTACATTATTTGGTTTTGTGTGGAGAGCCAAAGTATTTGGATGGAGGGCTGAAAATAAAGCAAAATCACTTTGAAAACAGAAAACTAATGTAGCCACTACATCTAAGGACTGGTAAATTGCCATATATTACCTTCATTTTCTTAGGTTTAGGTTTACTGGAAGTCAGACACTGAAGACAGAATAAATATTTTGCTAAGAGAGCAGAACAGAGATGGATGGATCTCTACAGAGTTTATTCTGCATTTTAGTCCTCAAAACTTTGTCAGAGGTGAATTTTTATTATAACTGTCAGTAACTGGACTTGCAATTGATAATAGTCATTATGGAAGAATAGAGATGCCCAAAACTACCAGCTGCCAGCGTTGGGATCATTATAATTTGTCTTCCGGCGTTGGGATCATTATTATTTGTCTGGGTACAATGAGCCCCTTTTACGTAACTTTGGCTCCTAAATTTGAGCAACATATGACGGACGTTTAATGAATGTACTTTGTTGGTTGCCATAGTAAATCAGCCTTTTATGCCTGAGCGGTGGTGACGCAGGCCAGACTCAGGCTTTTAAGTGGAGTGCTCTCTCCTGACCTCCTGCTCTTATGTGAAGAGCGCCCCCACCCCACCCATCGCAGAGCGCCATTACCGCCCAACGCAGGTTCTTAACCTTGTCAGCCCCAAAAAGGATAGAAACAAGGCCGGTTACAAACTAACTGCTAGTGACTGACTTGATGTCCCATGTCGGTGAAAGTTATGGTTGCCCTATGGCTTGGTGGCTAGCACTATGGGCTTGCAGCACAGGGCCCAGGGATCAAATCCCTAAGAGGCTGTGTTTTCTAGGGTTCTTCTGGTGAAAAAAACAATGTAAATGGCTTTGTACAGCACTACGGAATATGTCAGAGCTACAGTATATGTACATTCTGCATATAGGTTTTATAATAGTATGTGACTGTCATGGGTGTAAGCTCCTGTGGTGCAGAGACAGATGTCTGGTCTATTGTTCTTTCTACAGCACTATGGTATATGTCAGAGCTATACAAATGTATCACAGTATTAATTGTGTGTAACTGTTATGGCAGATTAGAGTGTAAGCTCCTCTGGTACAGAGACTGATGTGACTGTGGGGGAGGGGACATTAGAGTGTAAGCCCCTCTGGTACAGAGACTGATGCGACTGTGGGGGAGGGGACATTAGAGTGTAAGCCCCTCTGGTGAAGAGATAGATGTGACTGGCTCAGTGATCTCTGTACAGCGCTGCGGTATATGTCAGCGCTATATAAATGTATAATAAGTGTGTGATTGTGGGGGGACATTAGAGTGTAAGCTCCTCTGGTATAGAGACTGTTGTGAATGTCGCAGTGTTCTCTGTACAGCACTATGGTACATGTCAGCGTTATATAAATGTATAATAAGTGTGTGACTGTGTGCGGGGGAGGGGACATTAGATTGTAAGCTCCTCTGGTGCAGAAACTGATGTGACTGGCTCAGTGTTCTCTGTACTGCACTGCGGTACATGTCAGCGTTATATAAATGTATAATAAGTGTGTGACTGTGTGCGGGGGAGGGGACATTAGATTGTAAGCTCCTCTGGTACAGAGATTGTTGTGACTGGCGCAGTGTTCTCTGTACAGCGCTGTGGTATATGTCAGAGCTATATAAAGGTATAATAGTGTGTGACTGTGATAGGACATTAGAGTGTAAGCTCCTCTGGTACAGAGACTGATGTGACTGTGGGGGAGGGGACATTAGAGTGTAAATTTTTTGTTTATTAAAATCTTGCAAACAAAAAACATCATAAAAATCATATTTACATATATACAGAATAAAAATATGTATTTTTAAACAAAACCAGCTTACTTCAGCAAAATAACAAATCCTGACCGTCACCTAAACACCCCCTCAGGCTAAGAAACGATTAAACATTCACCCCATACATTCATCCCACACATTCATCCCATACATCGATCCCATGCATGCAGCCTTTCTTCAAAAATCTGATGTTACAAAATCTAGGGGACGTGAAAGGACAGAAAGAGAAGCCACGCCCCCAGAGACTGACAGACAGCAGCTACGGGGACCTGACATTCCTCCACGCCTTTGTCCAGGCTCCCGGCCGCCACCTGTCCTTCTCAAGACCCCGAATCTTCCCAACCTCACCCAGAATGTTGTTCACCACCACCTCGACAGGAAGGACTTTTTTGCGAATGGAAACCTGACACCGTGCATTCCACGTGTGGTAACGGACTACTAAGCTAACTAGAAAAAGTGTCTCAAAATCAAAATCCCGGTGAGTCTGAAAGGCTCCGTAAGACCACTCCGCGTAACTCAAGCGGGAAAGGAAAGGGATCCCCAGAGCCCCACCCACCCGCTTGTAGACTTCTATATTGAAGGGGCACTGAAGCAAGAAATGGTCCATCGTCTCCTCCACCCCACCGCACTCCACTCTTGGACAACCACGGTTCTCCGCAGAGCGATGCTTCAGGTTGCCCTTCACATAGAGTCTGCCATGGAACGAGAGCCAGGCCAAATCCCGAAACTTTAAAGGGATTCTCTCCAGATTCATCAAACGCAGACCCTCCCTCATAACCGGGCCTGGGCAATCCCTCAAGGCCAATGGCTCGCTAAAGGCAGATTCAACAACCCTCCTCTCCAGGGCCTTCCTAGGAAGAGATTTAATTTCCTCCGCCGTCACTCGCCATTGCCAAAGCATTTTCAGACATGGGGCAACATAAGCCGGGAGCTTACCATGTTGGACCCTCAGGCTTTTCACTGGCCCACCATTCTCCCAGCTCCGTAGAAAAGGCCTAAACCAGGACTGAAAAATACCAACCCACCCAGGCGGTTCCTCTGCCAGCATGCTACCAAAATTATGTTTCAAAAACATCAGAGAAAAGAAAACCACCGGGTTGACCATACCTAGGCCACCCATCCGCCTGGGAAGGTAGGTTACAGACCTCTTAATGAGGTTCAGTTTGTGCCCCCATAACAGCTGGAAGAAACAACTGTAGATCCTCGCATAGAGAGACACTGGCAAAACACAGACAAAGCTGACATACAGAAATACCGGGATCAGGTAAGTTTTAATCAGGTCAATCCTTTCCCTGTAAGAGAGTTTCCAATCCTTCCAGCTGGCAACCTTGGCATCGGCATCTTGTAGCCTGCTTACCCAATTTGCAAGGCCGTAATCACCGGGACCAAATCTGATGCCTAAAATTTTAATTTCCTGCTGGGGCTCTGGGAAGGCGTCCGGAAGGGTAAAGCCTTCGCCTTCCTCTCCCATCCAGAAAACCTCACTCTTATCCTGATTGATCTTTGAGCCAGATGCCTCAGCATACTGTTCCATCACCGAGACCACCTCCTCCGCCTCCTGCGTCCCGGAGATGAAAACAGACACGTCATCAGCATAGGCCACGACCCTCAGAGGGGGCTCCCCAGGAATGCCCAAAGGAACTCCACACAACGGTCCGCTCTCTAACTTCCGAATGAAGGGATCGATTACAAACGCATATAGCAGAGGACTCAAAGGACATCCCTGACGCACACCTGAGCCAACCTCAAAGGGTCGTCCAATCCAACCATTCACAAGCATGAAGCTTTCAGCCCCTCTGTATAAGGTCTTTAGCCAATCGATAAAGCCCCCCTCCAGGCCATACTTGCCAAGAAGCAGCCATAGGTACTCATGATTGACTCGATCAAAAGCTTTGGCCTGATCCAATGCCAGCAGGAACTTTCCCCAGCCTGCAGCCCTGCACCGCTCCAGGGCCTCCCGGACAGCTAACACCGCTGAAAAAGTGCTTCTTCCCTGAACCGAACAGTGCTGATGGCGAGAAAGTAAATTGCCCGCAACAGATGATAAACGCCAGAAAATAATTTTTGCCAATATCTTCCTATCAACATTGAGAAGGCTAATGGGCCGCCAATTCTCAATTCTCGAGGAATCCTTACCCTTTGACAGAAGAATCACTGCAGATTGTCGCATGGAGGGAGAGAGTGAACCCTCTCTCAGACAGCCATTAAACACCTCCACCAAATATGGGGCCAGAGTCACCTTAAAGTGCTTATAAAACTCGGCTGTCAATCCGTCTGGCCCAGGCGACTTCTTCATGGCAAGCTGATCAATAGCTTTCACCACCTCATCTGCCGTGATGTCCTCTGTCAAACTCACAAGAGAACTGCCATTTCCCAGTCCTGGAGTAGAGTCCAGAAAACCCGACATGCTCGCCCGATCGAGGTCCCTCCTACCCAGGAGGTCAGCATAATATGACCTGGAGGTTTCCAGGATCCCTGACTTGGACTTTGTCAGGGAACCCGTACTGTCAACCAGGCCTACAACGGACTTCACTGCTCTACCTTGTTTGCAGTTCTGGTAAGGGTCGGGCGAGTGATATTTCCCATAATCCCTTTCCAGAACCAAAGAGGCATGCCTGTCATATTGACACTGCCTGAGCAAGAGTTTAACCTCAGAGATCGCTTCTGGATCTCCATTATTCGAGACAAGCCGATCGAGCTTCCTCCGCAGACGCTGGTAGGTGACATACTTATCAAGCTGTTTATTCCTTCCTATGGCCTTGAAAAACCCAACGATCCTTCGTTTTGTAAGCTCCCACCACTCAGACTTACTGCTGCAAACGTCCATGATTGATACCTGTGCCTGAAAAAAATCCTCAAAGGATTGACTCACCTTCTCATCGTCCAGGAGTGCCGAATTCAGCTTCCAGGTACCCCTCCCCTTAGGTGGTGTATCGGGGCCACTCAGAGTCACAGACAGAATACAGTGATCGGAAAACTCCACCGCCTGACACACTGGTGCCGAGAAGGCGGAGTTCCCCTTTAAAAAAAACCTATCTATTCTACTCTGACTAGAACCTCGCTGAAAAGTGAATCCCGTGTCGTCTGGGCAGCAATGAATGTGCACATCAACCAGACCTGCCTCTCTAGCTATTTTGTTTAAAAAAAAACCCGTCACAGTCCAGCCTGATTCCGGTCCCTCTCCTGTCCTTAGTCCTAGTGACGGTGTTAAAGTCACCACCGAAGACAACTTGCTGGGCTGTAAAAAGGAAAGGCTTGATCTTCATGAAGAGGCATTTCCTGTCCCATTTTGTCTGGGGCCCATAGATGTTAATCAGGCGCAGGTCCTGCCCCCCCATGGAGACATCTAAGACCATGCATCTCCCCATTTCTACCTCAATAATCCGCCGACAGGTTACCATGCCGGAAAAAAGTACCGCAACTCCAGTGTAAGGCTCGGCCGCAAGAGACCAGAAGGAGGGGCCGCGCCTCCACTCCTTCTTCGCCATATGAACATCCCCCAAACTGGACAACCTGGTCTCCTGCAAAAAGAAAATGTCAGCATCAAACCTGCTGAGCAAAAATAAGGCCACGTTACGAGCGCTTACTGATTTTATGCTGGCGACATTAATGGTCGCCACCTTCAAAGGAGTGAGAACCGCCATCAGGATGATCGAGGTACCCGTTTCTTAGCCTGCTTACCCCCCTCCCTACTTGGAGACCCTACACGCTTCATAGTCCTCTGTGATTCCTCCTCCATGGAAACCAGAGACTCATCACCTGAAGATCCCTCATCCTCCACCTCAGATAACACATCAAATGTGTTTGACACCTCCACCCTCCCAGGGTCAGGTACAGGCACATCCTTCTTCCGCTTCTTCTTCCCAGACTTCCTTTTTGCCTCCAACCACTCCATATCATCATTTGATAAACCGGACCGCAAAGCCCCCTCCCCTTCCCTTCCACCATCACCAACAACATCATCCACCCCACTCTCTCCACTCACCACAGCAGTCCCCCCAACCTTCACCCCAATACCCCCACCATCATTCACTCCACCCCCCAGCGCCTCACGCACTCTGACCCTCCGACGCCGGGGAGGGTGGGGTCGGTGCAACCATACACATTGGTCCAGTTCCCTCCACAGCCCCCACTACCTCTGGGGAAACTGACACAGGAGGATCAGACACAACATCCACGGACACTGACTCAGGGGGCACAACACAAGGAGATGACACATTAGAGGGACCATCAGACACTGGGACCACAGGGACAGAGACATTGGGGACCCCTGGCCCAGCCCCCCTCTCCTCTGCCTCCTCCATGTCCAGACGAAAAAACTCTTCCACCAAAGCTGACTGGTTGTGCATGGCCTCAGGGCACCGGTTGTACGAATGGCCAACCTTATCACACAGATTGCACCTGATGATATTACAATCCTTAGCCAGGTGCCCCAGATCCTGACATAGGGAGCACTTCATCTCTGGACATGAGGAGGCGAAGTGACCCCGAGAACCGCACTTATTGCAGAGCTTGGGCTGTCCAGGGTAGAACACCACAATCCTGTCCTTCCCAATGAAGGCTGAGGAGGGCAGATGCTGGACCACATTCCCACACACATACAACCTCATCTGCACCGACCACCCACCAGTCCATATCCCTCTCTCATCCACAATCTTCCTCAGGGGTGCAAGTAGCTCCCCAAATCTCCTCAGCCAGACAGCCAAGTCAGCCGAAGGAATGGACTCATTCCGTACTAGAATGGTGACCGTCTTCACTAGAGGTTGGCGTGAGACCACCTTTGGGACGAGTCCCTTCCACTCCGGCAGACCCTTATACATGTGTTCATACTTCTCCCAGAATATATCCAGAGACTCGGGGCGCACAAAGGACAGATCATATTCATAGGATCCTACAGGGCTGATCAAGGCGAAGATGTCATCCGCCCTAAACCCCATCTCCAAAATCCTGTCCACCACCGACATCCTGACCGGGGGAGCACCCCCACCCTCCCATCTGAGCTGCACCAAATTCCTCCTCCTGAAGGACAGGGGTGCAGATGGCAGGCCTGCAGCAGATCTCCCCCCAGAGCTGACAACATGATGTGACCCCCTCCTCCCAGCCAGAGCCCCAGCATAGGTCTTATTTGCAGCATTAGTTGTAGTGGACCTTAAAGCTGCACCATTGGTTGCAGGAACCTCAGAGCCCCCGCTCTGCAGACCACCATCAGAGGCAGCAGCAGTCACTCCATCCACCAACACACAGGCATTCCCCTTTCCAGCATTGCAAGCCTTCTTATCATCCATATGTTTCCTTTCACTCGTGGCACTACTGCTCCCAGCAGACTCACTCACACCAGATGCTCCTGTCTCCCCCTCCCCCAACATACTCCTCTTAGGCAAAAGCCTTCCACTCCTGGTCACTCTCCCCTGGGTTTCAGCAACACCTTTCAGAGTGCTGCTGACAATTTCCCTCCCACCATTTTCTGCTGCATTTGCAGCCATCAGCAGGGATTGTCCAGCAAGTGTGTCAGATCCCCCCTTTACCTTCCCCCCAGCAGAGTCCACAGTCACAGGGTTCCTGGTATCAGAGTCCTCAGTCCCAGCAGAGTGCAGTCCTGCAGGCACAGCAGCCATCTTCCCTGCAGAGCTCTGTGCACACACAGGAGGATTTCCCTCCAAAACACTGCAGTGCACATGGCTGTCCACACTGGAGTCCAAACTGGCACTTTTAATAAAGCGCAGCTTTTCTGTTTTTTTCTCCTTTACAGGACCAGGTACAGAGTCCTCACCGTCATCTTCATCCTCAGAGTCCTCAGAAAAGCGGAAAGTTCTTCAAATTAGGGAAGACTCCAATTCCTCAATGTATTTTAGCAGCCCTCCGCCATATTCCTCTACCTCCTGTGCTGTTCCTCCAGCTTGCTGTGGAGGGAGGGAAGCAGAGGCTGACATTTCCTCCAGGGAAGCAGATCCTGAGGTGGATGGGATAGCAGGGGCAGCATCCAGGACCCCCTCCTCACTCTCCACCCGTACTGCCACCGCCGATGCTGGATCCTTACCGGAGTCTCCCTTCATCCTCCGGAACCTTTCCTCATTCCGGAACTTTTCTCTGAAAGCTCCGCTCTTCTCCTTCAGCGTCTTTACCAGATTCTGCTGCTTCTTAATGGTGACCTCCAAACCCTTCATCTCCGGCTTCATGCTCTGCCTCTTGCTGCTCCATGACTTGTCATGGAGAACTTTCTTCTTCTTGTAGTCAGTTTTCAGACTCACCAACTTTTCCTCCTCCTTTGCGATTCTCACCAGATAATCAGCAACCCGCTCTCTAAAGACAGGGAGGGATTCCCCACTTTTAGGGCCACAGCCAAGGTCTTCAGGTGCTGGTAAAGTATGGGAAGGCAAGCTGGGTCCCTCAGCGGGAGCATGGTCTGAGCCTAGCCCAGAAGAGGCCATGTTTCTGGGGCCAGGCGAGCAGGCCTGGCCCCCTAGTGCCTGGAGAGGGAGAGCAACTGCAGCACAACCTCTCTGGTGCAGAGTGGAAGCTCCTCTGGTACAGAGACTGATGTGACTGTGGGGGAGGGGGCATTAGAGTGTAAGCTCCTCTGGTACAGAGACTGATGTGACTGTGGGGGAGGGGACATTAGAGTGTAAGCTCCTCTGGTACAGAGACTGATGGGACTGGCTCAGTGTTCTCTGTACAGCGCTGTGGTATATGTTAGAGCTATATAAAGGTATTATAATAATAATATTGTGTAACTGGGGGGAGGGGACATTAGAGTGTAAGCTCCTCTGGTGCAGAGACTGGTGGGACTGTGGGGGAAGGGACATTAGAGTGTAAGCTCCTCTGGTACAGAGACTGCTGTGAATGTCTCAGTGTGCACCGTACAGCGCTGTGGTATATGTTAGAGCTTTATAAATATATAACAATAATAATAGGGTGTGAGTGTCATGGGACATTAGAGTGTGAGCTTCTCTGGTCAGAGATTCATGTGACCGGCTCAGTGTTCTCTGTCCATCACTGTAGTATAAGTCAAAGCTATGTAAATGTTTAACAATAGTAATAGTGTGTGACTGGGGAAGGGGGGGGGGTCATTAGAGTGTAAGATCCTCTGGTACAGAGACTGCTGTGGATGTCTCAGTGTGCTCTGTACAGCGCTGCGGTATATGTCAGCGCTATATAAATGTATAACAATAATAGTGTGTGACTGTGTGGGAGGGGACATTAGAGTGTAAGCTCCTCTGGTGCAAAGGCTGATGTGACTGGCTCGGTCTTCTCTGTACAGTGCCCCTGCACATGTCAGAGCTAAATAAATGTATAATTATAGTGTGTGACTGTGGTGGAGATATTAGAGTGTAAGCTCCTCTGCACAGACTGATGTAAGTAGGTTCAGATTCACAACACTGTGTACTTCTGCTTCTATTTTCTCCCCTGGGAGCAGCGATAATGTGCAAAGTTTCATAAAACCAATCAGATTATACTTGTCATCAATCTAGCGCCAAGTAAATAGTGAAAGACAAGTTCTGATTGGTTGTTGTGAGTTACTGACTTTGTACTTCATTCTTTGCCTCATTAATCCACCTGCAATGTCTCTCTGATCTCCTGAGTCTATAATCATACGAGTAAATAGAACTCATCCCTGCTTCTCCAGAACTGACTGAATTATCCAATGTAGAATAGAAAAGAAAAAGATGAAAGCTAAAGGAAACAATTAACACTTTTCAGAAAAATGCTAAGAGCTGTTTACACATAGTCAATGAATTTCAGAACGCCCCCCTCCCCCTTTGATGCAGGCTCAGGTGTATTACAGATCCTATAAATATTCCAGATTTATTCATTTTCCAGTTTACAAGATAAACACATTAATAATTTCTTGAAATTGAAAAAAAGCTCAACCAAAAAAGAAACCTATTCGCTGCTATTTTTTAAGGGAAACTACATGAAATTTGGGCTCGTTATGTTTTATAATTATATTTATGTCATTTTTCTTACCAATTCTATAAAATCTTTGTTTTACAAAACAAACGTAAGACAAAAAAGTAACAAGAGTAAAAAAAAAAAAAGTATTTCATTTTGGTACCAGTTTGAAGCCATGGGTGGCCTTTCCCCAGGGATTTGGACCTGGCTTTGGTGGGCCCCTCATAGGCAGGATTAAAATGCACGGCAAATCACAAGATTTACACATCAAAGTCCATTTATTGCAAGTCAATGGAACTGACGGGTTATGCATACTGTATACAGATTGGTTTACTAAATATTATATATCTGAAATAAATAAATGTATATTTGAATTTACTAATCCGGGGGTATCCAAACCATGGCCCATGGGCCACACCCGGCCCACTACAAGAATTTTTCTGGCCCACAGCTATCCTTAATGTGTGCGGCCTGAGGATTAAAGTGTCAGTCTGTAGATGCAGGAAAGCATGCTTGTTATACTCACTGTAGAACCTAAGGGGTTAATCCTCCGCATTGTGTAAAAAGGATGTTTGATCCTGTCTTCTCTGATCCTCCTCTTCTTCCAGTGTCCCCCTCTTACCTCCTGATAGAACAGAGACATGGGGACACTGCACATGCTCGGTTTGGTGTGTATTGCTAGAAAGGTTTTTTTTTTTTTCTTGGGAGAGTGCATGTGATCTGCACAGGGACAATCAGCACTGTCCAGACAGAGGTCAGGGGTCCTGTATCTTCCTAGAGCAGAAAAAAACTCCTCTTACAAGCTTTAACCAGTGCCCTGCTGGACACTGATAGAAGTCGCAAGACTGCTCTAACTGCTGACGAGAAAAGGTATGTAGCAGTTTATGTTTACTAACAGAATTGCATTTCCATGTTGTGTGTACTGTGGGAGAGCGGATATACTATAGTGAATGAACGGTCCTGGGTTTAGTAACACTCTAAAGTCAGCAAAGGCAGCTTATTGTCTCTGCTTCAACTCCCCCCCCCCCACACACACATAAAGAGGGACTATGATAAGGGACCCTGATGTAAGGGGGACTCTGTTAGGAACTCTGATGTAATGGCAACTCTACTGGGGACCTCGAAGTAAGGAGGGACTCTAACGGGGAAGGTGATGTAAGGGGGAACTCTGATGGGGACCCTGATGTAAGGGGGAACACTAATGAGGACTGTGATGTAAAGGGGTGGGGCGTTTGATGTAAGGGAATTCTGAATGGAACTCTGATGTAACAGCAACTCTAACGGGGATATTGGTGTAAGGAAGGACTCTAATAGAGGTTGTGATGTAAGGGGGAACTCTAATGGGGATATCGGTATAAGGAAGGACTCTAACAAGGACTGTAATGTAAGGGGGAGCTCTGATGGGGACCCTGATGTAAGGGGGAACTCTGATAGAGGTTGTGATGTAAGGGGGAACTCTAATGGGGATATCGGTATAAGGAAGGACTCTAACAAGGACTGTAATGTAAGGGGGAGCTCTGATGGGGACCCTGATGTAAGGGGGAACTCTGATAGAGGTTGTGATGTAAGGGGGAACTCTAATGGGGATATCGGTATAAGGAAGGACTCTAACAAGGACTGTAATGTAAGGGGGAGCTCTGATGGGGACCCTGATGTAAGGGGGAACTCTGATAGAGGTTGTGATGTAAGGGGGAACTCTAATGGGGATATCGGTATAAGGAAGGACTCTAACAAGGACTGTAATGTAAGGGGGAGCTCTGATGGGGACCCTGATGTAAGGGGGAACTCTGATAGGAACTCTGATATAGTAGCAACTCTAATGGGCACCCTGATGTATGGGGGAACACTAATGGGGACTGTGATGTAAGGGGGATTCTGATGGGGGCTCTGATGTTAGGGGGAACTTTGAACAGAACTCTGATGTAACAGCAACTCTAATGGGGATATCAGTGTAAGGAAAGACTCTAACAGGGACTGTGATATAAGGGGGAGCTCTGATGGGGACCCTGATGTAAGGGTGGACTCTGAGAGGAATTCTGATATAGTAGAAACTCTAATGGAGACCCTGATGTGTGGAGGAACACTAATAGGGACAGACTGTGATGTAAGGGGGGATTCTGATGGGGCACGGATGTAAGGGGGAACTCTGAACGGAACTTCGATATAACGGCAACCCTAAAGGGGATCTCGATGTAACGATGGACTCTAATGGGGACTGCGATGTAAGGGGGAACTCTGATGAGGACCCTGATGTAAGGGGGGACTCTGAGAAGAACGCTGATATAGTAGAAATTTTAATGGAGACCCTGATATGTGGGGGATCACTATTGGGGACTGTGATGTAAGGGAGGATTCTGCTGGGGGCCTCTGATCACTGGATTCTTAGTATCTTCTTTGTACCATCATCAGGAGGTGTAAGGGATTTCTGGTAAGACGAACTGCGCATAGAAACGTCCGGAGAAGAGTGATCGGTTGTGCGCATGGTCACGGAAATGTGCGATCACGCACACGCACGGCGAAGATTGGCGCCAGACGGCCTATTTAAAGAGTGTCTCTGCCCATGTTGAGTGCTAACTGGTCTTCAGTTCCCCCCCGTGTCCTGCTTGTTCTTGTGTGATTCCCTTGTTGCTGACCTGGCTTGTTCCTGACCTGACTCTGATTACTCTCCTGCTTGATACTGGTTCCAGACTTCGGCTCTCCTCCTGACTTCGGCTTTCCTTCTGATTTGGTACCTCGCTGTCCACCCGTTGATGGCCCTGGCTATTCCTATGACACTGCTCCTGTCTCTCACCCTCGCTTCCTGCCTTGCTCTGGTGCACACCTGGCGATCTACAAAACCAGCTCCGCTTGTTACTACTGTGCCTGAATCAGAGGATCATCAGTCTTCCAAGGTCATCATCTGCAAGAGCTGCAAACAACATCTACCGGCGCTCTTGTCCCCCTGGGTCCTAGACACCCTCTGTTCCACCTCCAGTGGGGTCAGGGCTAATGACACAAGTGAGGCCGACGTCCTCATTTCAGTCTCCCATCAGGTACGTGACAGGAGGTCGGCTGTATTTTCCTAGCAGCCGGCCTCCTCCAGTGACATGGCTATCTCAGGAGGCTTCAGGCACGGGGAACTTTGTTCTTGCCTAGGTAAGAAAGCACAAGTTGTGGCCTCTGCAGAAAAGGAATTTCCACCCCCAAATCATTTTTTTATTGCAACAAACATATAAATATATTTATATGTTTGTTGCACAAGATATCGCACTGTTTGAAGCACGTGGTTTTTTCACGTTTATATTATTTTTAGTAATATGTTTATGATTGATTTAATATATATTGTGGAACGCGACACATTTAGATATAATTTTGATTTCATTTTTCACACAGTTTATGAGTATGTGTTTAGTGTTGATGCATCACAATTTTATTGATATTTGTTAAATTTCACATCTTTATAAGATCGTTGCACAGAGAGAATATCACATTTTAGCTCACGAGTATCACTTTTATTTCATTTTTGTATTGCATTTTGCAGAAATTGGGAGAGGAGGGGTAAATTTAGCTAAATTAAAATAATTGAGTGAAGGTCCACTTTTTGGGAGTAAATACTCTATGTCAGGGGTAGACAACCTTCAAGAGGTGGAGATCTAACTAAACAACATGAAGTCAAAGATCATCAAGCACAGTTACATAGTTACATAGTTAGTCTGGCTGAAAAAAAGACAAAAATCCATCCAGTTCAACAAAAAAAAAAAAAAGTTATAATCCTACACCCACAGTTGATCCAGAGGAAGGCAAAAAGACTCAGCAAAGTCCATCCAGTTCAACCAAAAAAAAAAAAAAGTTATATTCTTATACCCACAGTCATGGGCGGACTGACAACTCATGGGGCCCCCGGGCAATAGGGGATCATGAAGCCCCTGTGTCCTCACCTGCATTCAAACCACACCCAAAAAAGCCTACGAAAGGTACCAGGGGCATCTCATGGGGCCCCCTACAGTGCCCAAGTTCCCGAATGGTCAGTCTGCCCCTGCCCACAGTTGATCCAGAGGAAGGAAAAAAAAAAACAGCAAAGCACGATCCAATTTGCTCCTGCAGGGAAAAAAATTCCTTCCTGATCCTTGAGAGGCAATTGGATATTCCCTGGATCACCGTTCCCTATAAATGAAGTGTTGCCTCCTCACACCTGATTAAAACCTCTAATTGCTGTACTACCGTGCCACAATCACGTGCATTACACAGCAATAATGGGTTTAAATCAGGTGGTGACAAGGCAACATATCGTCTCCTGTCACCTGTCAAACACACTTGGATCACTTTTCAGAGGAGCAACAGCACCTGCTGCACTTGTGAATGAACCCTTAGATGTATTCGGCTGTGGCACCCTTGGGGCTCGTTCGCACGTAAAATTGGGGGAGGGTGGTAAAATCCTGTGCTTGAGTCACTTAGCAAATGTAGCACCCTCCTAGTTAGGTGTTAGTATAGGTGTTCTTAGGTAAATTTAGTTTTTTTGAGGGGGGGGGGGGGTCCTGCATTCAGGAGGTTTGGTGCGCTTTCAGAAAGTGCATTAAATCTGCAGGATATAATAGAAGTCTATGGCTAAGCACAGAAAACCTGCTGGAAAGCTGCAGGTACACTGCACTGCATCTGCAGTGTGGGGCAACCGCAGCACATCAGCGTGAAAGCAGCCCTTTTTGCCCAGTGTATTGCTTCACACTGACCTGAAGATCTCTTCATGCTGCTGTCACCATTCTGGGGAGCGCTAGCCGGGATCAGAGGTGGAGTGCAGTTGGTATCACTCTGCATGGGACAGGAGCCGGCGCTACAGAGGAGGCATCAGTTTATGCAGCTCTCTACTACAGCTCCAACTTCACAAGTAGTCCCTCTGCATTGCTCTCTGTTTGATGCTCTGGAATGGTGGGTCAGTAAGTCCAGGCCACTGTCTACCAGTCACCTGGCCATGGTCTACATGTTGCTGACCCCCACTTTTTGGGTTGTTTGCTTGAGCCACAGAAATTCCTTTAAAACTGATACAAAAGTCTCAATTGTGGCGGAGGATTGGCGTAGGGCCTGGCGGGCGGTGGCAAAATGTTCATTCGATAGTTACTCTTGAGGCAGCCTACAAAGTTCTCCTGCGGTGGTACTGGGTCCCGGCGCGGACTGCTCACTTTAATCCGGCTGGTGGAGATAGGCGTTTCTGGAAATGTGGTCTACGTAGGGACGTCTTGCACATTTGGTGGTCATGCCCGCGATTGATAGGCTTCTGGTCTAAGGTTTTTGGTTTGCTACAAACGCTATTTCATATTACGGTCCTGCATTGCCCAATTTTGGGTCTGTCTAGGTCTCAGCAGAAATTGGCATCCTACCAATTTATTTCGGCCAAACGTGCTATAGCTCAAGCTTGGAGAACCCCTTCGGTTGTCTTCTAGGGGGTGAAGACCCGGATGAATGCTATGTTGATCAATGAACAGATGTCCAGCATTCTTCATGATTCTCATTCAAGATTCCTTAAGGTTTGGCAACCTTGGATACGTTATTCCTTGCCATCCCTGCCTCCTACTAGTTATGGCCTCTTATAGTCGTTGCCTGTGCTAGCCCTGGATCTGTGATTCTTCTAGTTTCTCTTTCCTCCATGTTTTCTTTCTGCTTCCTTTTTTTTTTGTTTATGTTTTTTCTCCTTTTTTCTAACCTTTTTTTCTTTTCTATTTTTTTACCGGTACTTTGTTGGATTACTGCTGCTATTATTTGGTTCGGCTTTTTGCCGTCCCTCTCTGATGTGATTGGACATTTTGTTATTTGGCTAATACAAGTCAGCAGGATATATCTGTTTATGTGTTATCGTTCTGCTCTGCCCCTGTGTGGGTGTATCTTGAGCTTGTTGTATTCTTAAAACAAAACTTTCTTAATAAAAATACTGAACAGAAAACTGATAGAAAAAACTTTAACAGATGATCGCAGATCGCAGATCGTAGATGGGAGCCTCTCTTACTGCTCCCATCTAAACACCCCTGGAATGGAGAATAGACAATGGAGGTGTGAAGGAACAGAACAAGCACCCGTGATATGGTGGTATGGAGTTGCTGAAACCTTCAGTGTGAAGTGGTTTGGACAGCTCAAGCGTCAGGTGAGTACAGGACTCAGAGAGTATGGTGGTAAGTGGACAAGCCTAGGCCAGTAATGGGTGGATAGAGAAGAGCCAAGTCTTTGGAAGAGCTAAAATCAGAAAATGGGGCAGCTATGTGCATGCAAAGAAATACCAGACCAGCAGGCAAAATCCATGCGAGGTAATTCTATTTCTAAGAGAATCCCAGGTCAGCACACCTGTTTATGTGTTTTCTTCTCATGTCAAAGACTGGCCCCCAGACAAAACTCAAGAGTAAAGAGGGCATGTAAAATACAGCTTTTAGGTAGGGATGGGATAGTTTTTTTCTGAAGAGAAGAGTTTTCAGGGATTGCCTAAAGGCAGACAGAGTAGAAGATAGCTGGACAAGAAGGGGTAGAAAGTTTCAGAGGATGGGAGAGGCTCTGGTGAAGTCCTGGAGGTGAGCATGGGAAGAGGAGACAAGAGAGCAGGTCTAGGATGGCTTGGTTGATATTTTGGGATGAGGTTGATGATTTAGCTGGGTGCTGATGGCTTTGTATGTTGTTATTAGTATTCAGATTTTATTCATTGGGCAATTGGAAGCCAATGGAAAGATTGGCAGAGGATAGTTTTTACATTTCAGGTGCATGTGGTGTTCAGTGCAGTGCCTGGGTTTGAGCCTATCAGTGTGGAGGCTTTTTGGTGCTGTGTACTATCTCCTGCTTGGTGAGCCATTTGGGCACCTGACACTTGCACTGGTTCATTCATCCACCCCTCTGCTTGGTCTACCGGCATTTAGTTTGTGTTTCTGCATGTGTGTCCTATTGTCAAGGTCCCACCTTTCTTCAGAGCTTGTGCATCTCCATGAGCTGGCATCCATCTTGGTTTTCTGCAAAGCATGGTGGGAACCTTTATGCCTTCAGGCTTCTGCGGCTCCTCCTCAGAAGGGTGTGGTTGAGCACATTTAAACCTGCTGTCTGCAAGTGTGCTCTGCACTTGTGTCCTGTATGTTGCCCTGTTGCAAGCTCTTGTGGTGTTTCCTTTGCTCTCCTGGTAACCGACTCGGCTTGGACAAGACTACTCTCTGCGTTAACCCTTTATCTGACCTCCCGTTGCTGAACCCGACCCGTGACCTGAGTATTCTTTGCCTACCGTCTAGTACTGTCTGCTCCGTTGTTATTGACCCGGCTTGTCTGACTACTCTACTCGTGTTCCCATCTAGCTCCCACCAGCTGTACGCCATTGGCGGCAGTCGTTATCGCAGCTGGGGTCACTCGGGGGCCGCGACCTGGTCTCAGGTTGCGTCAAGTCCATCCCCACCATCAGGGGCCCTGGTGAAGGGTAGCCTGGGGCTTAGACTCCGCGCCCTGAGGGACTCTGGTCTGTGGGTAGTGGCTGTCGTCAGTCGCAGTGTGACCGTACCATAGGCCTGCCTGCCCATTCCAGCGTTCCTGCCCTGACACCTATTGCCCGCACAGGAAGTGACAACACCGGTGCCATTTTATGGCACGGGTGGGTTCCTGTGGGAGTATATATTGGCCGCTCCTGAGCTTCATTTCTTCTTCCTCTGACCATGTTGAATGTCCTTGATGGTGGCAGTGGTGGTTGAAAATCTTCTTGATATGCAAAGGGTTTATGTTTGTTCCTTAGGGTATGTACACATTATTCCATCTTGTATGTATATCTTAGGATTTGCCCTGGGGTTTGATGGCTATCACACATTTTATATATAAGATTAGGGGTCAAGTTTTTTAAACCCCTTCATGTCCGGACACTTTCACCCCCTTCCAGTCCAGGCCAATTTTCAGCTTTCAGTGCTGTCGCACTTTGAATGACAATTGCGCGGTCATGCAACACTGTACCCATATGAATTTTTTAGCATTTTTTTGAGACAGATAAAGCTTTATTTTGGTGGTATTTATTCACCACTGGGATTTTTATTTTTTTTTGCTATATAAATGAAAAAGTCCAAAAATTTTGAAAAAAAAGTGCTTTTCTTATAAAATTTTGCAAATAAATAATATTTCTTCCCAAATCTTGGCCAAAATGTATTCAGTTATCTTTTTAGTAAAAAAAATAACCCAAATTAGTTTATAACCAAAAATTATAGTTTTTCAAAAATGTTTTGTTACATTTTTATTTTTTTTATATTTATGGGTTTTTTTACATACTGTCACCCTAGCAGTACAGGGTCACCATGGTAACACTGTACTACTTGTGGGGGGTGATGAAGATTTTTTTTTTTTACACTGATTGCTTTTACACCCATAAAGGCTGTAAAAGCAATCATTGATCCTTCTCTCTGGCTGCATTCCTGCAGCCATTGAGAAATACTTAGTGAGCTGTGATTGGTCAGAGCTTGTCACATGGTACAAGGCTGTTGTGAATGGCCCTGTACCATGTAATCTCTGTGATCATTCACAGATTTCATCTTGCTTACACCTATTCATGTGATCACTTATTGGCTAATCACTGATTGTACACTCCTTGAGGTTTAGGGACTGATGTGAATGTACAATATATATGTAAAGTGCTGCGTAAATTGACGGCGCTATATAAGTACCTGAAATAAATAAATAAATAATATGATCGGGACCTCACACAGAGGTCCCATACAGCGATCGGGCACCAGATCGCGGTGCCGCGCGCTACCAGGGAGCATGCGCAATTCAAATCCCGCCCCTGCACTGCCACCGTCTGGTCGTTTATATACAGTGGCCAGATGGGAAATGGTTAAGGGGATATTACCAATGAATTTGGTGTATATATTGGTAAATAACTCCAGAGATTGGGTACAAGTGGTATTACTTAGTATCTGTGTTTATAATTAGGGAGGTACATTTTGCTGCATACTATTTATTTATACCACCATGTAGGATACATTGCAAATGTTGGAGGTTGGTGGGGTGGTGGCCCGGTCTGTCCTAGTATGCTCCAGTGGTCTTGCTTTGGGGATGGCGCATGGTTCCGGGGATGTCTTTCCTCACTGGGCGGTTTTGGCCTGATTGATACTCCTGGATAACCACATGCTTTTTGTGTAAGGAAATGATCTGGTAAAGAGAAAATACGATGTATATTTGTTATCTATTAGATATGATATGTACTGCTCCTGATGAAGCGGTTTGGGCCGCGAAACGCGTAAAGCTCAACGATGACCCTCTGTCCTCCCTGTCTGTATAAAATGTAATTATAGTATTGTACATGGTCCTTCTTTGGACAATTGCATTTGCCTATCTTGATCTACAAATGTAATACGGTTATAGAGGGTTGTATATTTGTTTTGGGTGCGCCTATATTAATGATTCAGAATCTTTTCCCTTTTTTATGTGTTTTATATATAATCCTTTTTTTATTGTGTAAAAATAAAACTTTGTATGTTATGTAAGTTGTCATTATTTGATATCTGGTGCCTTAAAAGCCCAAATATTTTGGGATTCACTTAGTAATTTGATGATGAGCAAGGAGTCAGATGAGTTGAGACGAGAGAAATATTTGGGTGTTGTCAGCATAGATATGGTTTTGGAAGTCGTGGAAGCTTTCAGAAACCTCCCTCCAAGGAGGGGAAGGCAAAGAGGGTGGGTGGAGGATTGAAGAACAAAACCTTTTAACTGAGCTTCTGTCCACCAGGTTCTTGGAAACATGTCTCCTCCAGTTGAAAATAACATTTACTTGTGTGCTGTCTTGGAATACACAAATTTGGGAAAATTGCAATTGGAAAACAGCTGGAGTTAGTAACAGGTAAAGCAGAGAAGGAGAAAGATAAGTAGAGAAGGAAACCATTCGGGTAATGGGGCCAGGCAGAGATTCAATCAGCAGACAGCAGTACCAGGTCAAAATAAAGACCATTGATCAGTGGTCCTTGTTGGGACCTGAAATGGACCATTTGATATCACTATTAGCGACAAAGGCTAATTTGTTCAGAAATGTTGGCAGAGATAACATCAAGAATTTCCCATAAGTGGCCAAAACATCAAAAATGGTACCTCTCAGATGTCTCAGTGAGTAGCGCTTCCAACAAACATGCCTCTTACTAAGCCCCACATGGGCAAAATGCGTTAGTTTGCTGCACAATTTTGCCAAAACCGCAATGTTCATCCCTAAGAACCATTGTGACTCTTGGCTAGCCCCTGTTGCTCTATGGGCCCATCCATAGCAGCTTGCACTGGGATAATGCATACGTATCAATGCTTTATCATGCATTGTAATGTGCTGTTGTACTGCTGCTCAATCATTTTTAATGGGCTCCCACTGCAATGAAAAATCTCTCCTGTCCAATTTTTTTTTTGTTGTTGCTGTAGAGAACTACATAAACCAATGGCACTGCAATGCATTTTATTATGCTTAGTGCACTACTATGAGTAACGCTAACATGTGCATTTTACTGCATGTTATTGCAATACGATAGTGTAAATTGGGGTCTCTAAACTTTCCAAAAAGCCAGTTTACTGTCCTCCAGATCTTAGGGCAGCCAGATTGTGGCCAATGGCAGTAGAAAATGTCCCAAGGTCAGTGGAAGGAATAGTGCCCCATGTTTATTAGGGAAGGAGCAGTTCCCCATCGTTGGTGTCAGTGGGAGGAATAGTGCCCCATCACTGGTATCAGAGGGAGGAATAGTGCCCCATCATTGGTATTAGTGGGAGGAATAGTGCCCCATCATTGGTGTCAGTGGGAGGAATAGTGCCCCATCATTGGTGTCAGTGGGAGGAATAGTGCCCCATCACTGGTATCAGAGGGAGGAATAGTGCCCCATCATTGGTATCAGTGGGAGGAATAGTGCCCCATCATTGGTGTCAGTGAGAAGAATAGCACCCATCATTGGTGTCAGTGAGAAGACTAGCACCCATCGTTGGTATCAGTGGGATGCATAGCGCCCCATCATTGGTGTCAATAGGAGGAATAGTGCCCTATCATCTGGTTTTAGTGGAAGGAATAGTGCCCCATTGTTGGTATCAGTGAGAAGAATAGCGCCCATCCTTGGTATCAGTGGAATAAATAGTGCCCCATAGTTGGTGTCAATGGGAGAAATAGTGCCCTATCATCTGGTGTCAGTGGAAGGAATAGTGCCCCATCATTGGTATCATTGAGAAGAATAGCGCCCATCGTTGGTATCAGTGGGATGACTAGTGCCCATCATTGGTGTCAGTGGGAGGAATAGTGCCCCATCATTGGTATCAGTGGGAGGAATAGTGCCCCATCATTGGTGTCAGTGGGAGGAATAGTGCCCCAACATTGGTGTCAGTGGGAGGAATAGTGCCCCATCATTGGTATCAGTGGGATGACTAGTGCCCCATCATTGGTATCAGTGGGAGGAATAGTGCCCCATCATTGGTATCAGTGGGAGGAATAGTGCCCTATCATCTGGTGTCAGTGGAAGGAATAGTGCCCCATTGTTGGTATCAGTGGGATGCATAGCGCCCCATCATTGGTGTCAACAGGAGGAATAGTGCCCTATCATCTGGTGTCAGTGGAATGAATAGTGCCCCATCATTGGTATCAGTGAGAGGAATAGTGCCCCATCATTGGTGTCAGTGGGAGGTATAGTGCCCCATCATTGGTGTCAGTGGGATGAATAGTGCCCCATCATCGGTATCAGTTGGAGGAATATTGCCCCATCATTGGTATCAGTGGGATGACTAGTGCCCATCATTGGTGTCAGTGGGAGGAATAGTGCCCCATCATTGGTGTCAGTGGGAGGAATAGCACCCATCGTTGGTATCGGTAGGATGAATAGCGCCCCATCATTGGTATCA
Organism: Staurois parvus; assembly: GCF_062004578.1. NCBI lineage: Eukaryota > Metazoa > Chordata > Amphibia > Anura > Ranidae > Staurois > Staurois parvus. Next base: position 257,959 of record NW_028319190.1, on the reverse strand, counting down.
ATGGGGGGAATAGTGCCCCACGGGCCAGATAATGGCAAGCAAAGGGCCTCATCTGGCCCCCAAACCACTGTTTGGAGACCATTGGTGTAAATGAACGGATACTTTCAACACTTTACAAATTAGACTTGTCATCTAAAGTTCTTACCTGACTATGCCGGCCTATGTCCACTACATCCAATGCTGCTAAATGTAATAGCAAATTTGACCATTTTTTAATAAGTATGTGCCTCTTGTTCCCTTCATTACCGCCCACGCTAAATGGCTCTTTTAGCAATATGATACCAGTTTCCTATTCTGGGAGTGTGTGTCAGCGTTGTCCAAGCCCCAAATCCTGCCGTACGGTTGGACTTTCTTATTGGTTCATCATCTGTCGGTGGCGTAACGAAAGCCGTAGAAGCCTATGTAGCTGTTATGGCCTAATAAAGGGCCCTTAAAGAAAACTGCACATAGAAAATGTATGTCCCGGCTAAGATGACACAGATTCATGACTGTATCATTAATGATTACAGGGGCTGCTGTTGACACTGAGCCTCTACCCCCTATGACATTACCAATCCAGGAGGGCTATTGTCAGACATTCAGGAGGAGACCCCCAAACTGTTGTCACTAGTCACAGACCCCCCTTTGCAGAATTTGTTGCACTTAGTATTGCAGATGTATTGTCTTTAGAGCGTCTAGTCATCCCGGCCAGCACTGAAATTGCCTTGTATGCCTAATGCAATCTTCATTGGCCTGCAAAAATTCCTAAGTGTAGTTCTGCAAAAACGAAGAATTACGTTTTCATTAGCCTTCTAGAGTAAGTTGTGCAGGAGTAGTAACAGTTATGTCACAATATAACATGGTGCGATGGTCATTATTATTGCTATTAGAGACCGAGAACAGCTCTCTGGCCACATGTCCCTAATTTAGATCAGTGGTCTCCAAACTGTGGCCCATGGGTCAGATGTGGCCCTTTGCTTGCATTTATATGGCCCCTGGGGCACTAATCCTCTCAATGATACAAGGCACTATTCCTCTTCCTGAGACCAATGCTGGGGCACTGTTCCTCCCACTGACACCAAAGATGAGGCACTATTCCTGCCACTGACAACAATGATTGGACACTGTTTCTCCCACTGACACCAATGATAGGATACTGTTCCTCCCACTGACACCAATGATGGGGTACTATTTCTCCCACTGACACTAAAGATGGAGTACTCCTCCTTCCACTGATACCAATGATGGGGCACTATTCCTCCCACTGATACCAATGATGGGGCACTATTCCTCCCACTGATACCAATGATGGGACACTGTTCCTCCCACTAACACCAATGATGGGACACTGTTCCTCCCACTGACACCAATGATGGGACACTGTTCCTTCCACTGACACCAATGATGGGACACTGTTCCTCCCACTGACACCAATGATGGGGTACTATTTCTCCCACTGACACTAAAGATGGAGCACTATTCCTCCCACTGACACCAATGATGGGGCACTATTCCTCCCACTGATACCAATGATGGGGCACTATTCCTGCCACTGACAACAATGATGGGACACTGTTCCTCCCACTGACACCAATGATGGGGTACTGTTTTTCCCACTGACACTAAAGATGGAGCACTCCTCCTTCCACTGATACCAGCGATGGGGCGCTATTCCACCCACTGACACCAATAATGTGACACAGGTCCTACTCCCACTGACCACGTCTGGAGAATTATTAACTCCCACTGACACCTGGACATTTTCTACTTCCATTGGCCACAGTCCGGCCTCCCTCAAGCCTGAAGCAGAGTAACTTGGCCCTTTGTCTGGAAAGCTTGGAGACCTTTGATTTAGACAAACTTTATATTAGCCCCTTGGTGCCGTACCTCCCGGTCCTTTAAGGGGATCCACTCACATGAATGATGGGGCACTATTCCTGCCACTGACACCAATGATGGGACACTGTTCCTTCCACTGACACCAATGATGGGATACAAGTCCTACTCCCACTGATACCAATGATGGGGCACTATTCCTCCCACTGATACCAATGATGGGGCACTATTCCTCCCACTGATACCAATGATGGGGCACTATTCCTCCCACTGATACCAATGATGGGACACAAGTCCTACTCCCACTGATACCAATGATGGGACACTATTCCTCCCACTGATACCAATGATGGGGCACTATTCCTTCCACTGACACCAATGATGGGACACAAGTCCTACTCCCACTGATACCAATGATGGGACACTATTCCTCCCACTGATACCAATGATGGGGCACTATTCCTCCCACTGATACCAATGATGGGGCACTATTCCTCCCACTGACACCAATGATGGGACACTATTCCTCCCACTGATACCAATGATGGGGCACTATTCCTCCCACTGACACCAATGATGGGGCACTATTCCCCCCACTGATACCAATGATGGGACACTGTTCCTCTCACTGACACCAATGATGGGGCACTATTCCTCCTACTGATACCAATGATGGGACACTATTCCTCCCACTGATACCAATGATGGGGCACTATTCCTCCCACTGATACCAATTATGGGGCACTATTCCTCTCACTGACACCAATGATGGGGCACTATTCCTCCTACTGATACCAATGATGGGACACTGTTCCTCCCACTGACACCAATGATGGGACACAAGTCCTACTCCCACTGACCACCATGTCTGGAGAAATATTAACTCCCACTGACACCTGGACATTTTCTACTTCCACTGGCCACAGTCCAGCCCCGCTCAAGTCTGAAGCAAAGTAACTTGGCCCTTTGTCTGGAAAGTTTGAAGACCTCTGATTTGGACAAACTTTATATTAACTCCTTGGTGCCGGTGCCTCCTGGTCCTTTAAGGGGTTCCACTCACATGAATGATGGGGCACTATTCCTGCCACTGAAACCATTGATGGGACACTGTTCCTCCCACTGACACCAATGATGGGACACTGTTCCTCCCACTGACACCAATAATGGGTCACTATTTCTCCTACTGACACTAAAGATTGAGCACTCCTCCTTCCACTGATACCAATGATGGGGCACTATTCCTCCCACTGACACCAATGATGGGGCACTATTCCTCCCACTGACAATGATGGGGCACTATTTCTCCCACTGACACTAAAGATGGAGCATTCCTCCTCCCACTGACACCAATCATGGGACACAAGTCCCACTCCCACTGACACCAATGATGGGACACAAGTCCTACTCCCACTGACCACCATGTCTGGAGAATTATTAACTCCCACTGACACCTGGACATTTTCTACTTCCTCTGGTCACAGTCCGGCCCCCCTCAAGTCTGTAGCAGAGTAACTTGGCCCTTTGTCTGGAAAGTTTGGAGACCCCTAACTTGGACAAACTTTATATTAACCCCTTGGTGCTGGTGCCTTCCGGTCCTTTAAGGGGTCTGTGATGCCGGGAGGTGGGGCGGGATTTAGGGTCATGTGACCGCCATGATTGGCTGTCACAACGGTCACATGATTGGAAAGCTCCTGACCGCAAATAGCGATTGGGACCTTTCCGTGAGGCGCCGGTATATATGCTGAGAGCGCACAGGGTGCGTGCTCTCTGGATATATTTTGTTTACATTGGGTAGGCAAACATGTGGCCCCTCTGCGCCAAGTCCCATCCGCAGAGAGGCCACATATTTGCTTACGCTTGGTGCCAAGGAGTTAAGATTAATGACAGTAGGGAGGACCCCATCAACCTTTTGCTAATCGCTCCCATGATCTGTAGATATGACCCTACCACCCAGGGGCAGACTGACCATTCAAGCACTCGGGCACTGCCTGAGGGCCCGAAGTCAGTAGGGGGCCCCATGAAATGCCCCTGGTACCTTTTTCATAGGCTTTTTTGAGTTTGGGTAAGGACACAGGGGCCCCATGATCCCCTATTGCCCGGGGGCCCCATGAGTTGGCAGTCCACCCCTGCTACCACCATTTCAGATTTTCTTCCATCTCATCTCAAAGTTAGACGCTGGAAGTTGTAGCGTTGAAGAGAAGTGTGAAATAAGCGAAAAAAAATGTGAAGAAAATTGAAATTCTTGAAATCGAAATTCTTTCTCCGTCTTCCTATATTGTACATAATGGATTATGCCTGGTTTCCGGTGATGAAAAAAGATCTGCAAAATGAATTTTTTTGGCCTGGCGGAGAGTGTTCTATTGGAGAGTTCAGTTGCAAAGAAGATTATTATTCAATTCTATCAAAATGAGGTTCAAATAATCAGAAAACTTGCTGAGAACACTTTGTAAATGGAGAAAACGGTCTGAAAGATTCCCATGGAAAATATGGAAATATTGATTAAGGGCTCATGTACACTGCAGCTGATAAACTCATGTTCAGGAGCTGTTCGGCGTTTTTTTCAGCAGCCCCTGAACTCTCCCTAATGTTCTCCTATGTGTCCGTGTACACATCGTCATTTACAGGCAGTTGAGTTTACAGTTGTTTTTTTGACCGCAACAGACTTGCGTTCAGATGTTGATTTTATCAGCGTTTCCAAAGCAAAACACTTGTAAATGCGGCTAAATGCGGCATATTGCGTTTATAAGCGTTTGCAATTTTTTTTTAACTCTTCCAGTTCCAGATACTGTCCAGAACTTTTTTCATCATGAAAAATGCATGCAAAGAGTTTTTAAGGTACTCAGATGGACAAAACACTGAACACAGGATGTTCCTACCTAGCTTGTCACACATTGTAATGACCATTCACACCTCAGACCTCTCCCACCCTTGGAAACAAAAGATATGTTAATGACCATTCACACTTCAGACCTCTCCCACCCTTGGAAACCAACGATATGTTAATGACCATTCACACTTCAGACCTCTCCCACCCTTGGAAACCAACGATATGTTAATGACCATTCACACCTCAGACCTCTCCCACCCTTGGAAACAAAAGATATGTTAATGACCATTCACACCTCAGACCTCTCCCACCCTTGGAAACAAAAGATCTGTTAATGACCATTCACACCTCAGACCTCTCCCACCCTTGGAAACAAAAGATATGTTAATGACCATTCACACTTCAGACCTCTCCCACCCTTGGAAACCAACGATATGTTAATGACCATTCACACCTCAGATCTCTCCCACCCTTGGAAACAAAAGATATGTTAATGACCATTCACACCTCAGATCTCTCCCACCCTTGGAAACAAAAGATATGTTAATGACCATTCACACCTCAGACCTCTCCCACCCTTGGAAACAAAAGATATGTTAATGACCATTCACACCTCAGACCTCTCCCACCCTTGGAAACAAAAGATCTGTTAATGACCATTCACACCTCAGACCTCTCCCACCCTTGGAAACAAAAGATCTGTTAATGACCATTCACACCTCAGACCTCTCCCACCCTTGGAAGCAAAAGATCTGTTAATGACCATTCACACCTCAGACCTCTCCCACCCTTGGAAACAAAAGATCTGTTAATGACCATTCACACCTCAGACCTCTCCCACCCTTGGAAACAAAAGATCTGTTAATGATCATTCACACCTCAGACCTCTCCCACCCTTGGAAACAAAAGATATGTTAATGACCATTCACACCTCAGACCTCTCCCACCCTTGGAAACAAAAGATATGTTAATGACCATTCACACCTCAAATTCCTCATGAAGACCCCCTGCCAGGTGGCCTTAATGACTCCCTCCACCAGACACCTTTCCCACCCTTGGATACAAAAGAAATGTTAATGAGCAACTCACACCTAAGCTAATCTCAACACATACTGCTGTCTCTGCTTCTACTCTCTGAATTTCTCTGAAGCAGTCTGAAATAGTTCATAATATACCACTTTTCAGTGCATTCTGGGCATTTGGGAGGTTCTCCTGTGCTAATCTTTAAAAAACGCTTCTAAACACAAACACACATAAACGTGTTATGCAAACGCGGCTAAACATACATTTTTTATCCTACATTTTCCAGCAGTCAGTTTTCATCCTTCAGAAACGTCCGGTGTACATGGGGCCTTAGACCTTAAAGCCACCCTGTCCTCAATAACAAATGTGCATACTTACCTCTTCCTCAAAGTCTGCTGGAAAACCTGTCCTGTAGTGGCGGGAGGTCGGCATAGGAACCTCTGAGCGCTGGCGGGGGAAAGTCACTCCCAGGAGTGTCAGCCAGCAGACTTTGGGGGGCAGATTCTCAACCCCGCACCCCCCTCCCACGCCTGATTTTTAAAAGAATTCCCTTCATGCATACCTTATTTCTTTGTGGTCTTCTGGCTGCTCACATGGGGGGAATTTACTAAAACTGGAGCACTCAAAATCTGGTGCATGGGATCCAATCAGCTTCTAACTTCTGTGAAAGCTTTGGCAATAAAACCTGGAAGCTGATTGGTTCTATGCAGAGCTGCACCAGATTTTGCCCCATGCAGTGTTAGTAAATAACCCCCATAGCCGCCTTGGGTCTTTTCCCTCTTCTTCTCTCTTTGGTCACCAGCTCAAATCTGGCATACGCCGACCTGAAACAGAGCCTGTCCAGGCCTCCTCCAAGCAGAATCTGCCCAGACATCCTCCAAGCAGAATCTGCCCAAACATCCTCCAAGCAGAGCCTGTCCAGGCCTCCTCCAAGCAGAATCTGCCCAGACATCCTCCAAGAAGAATCTACCCAGGCCTCCTCCAAGCAGAATCTGCCCAGACATCCTCCAAGCAGAATCTGCCCATACATCCTCCAAGCAGAATCTGCCCATACATCCTCCAAGCAGAATCTGCCCATACATCTTCCAAGAAGAGCCTGCGCAGACCTTCTCCAAGCAGAGCCTGTGCAGACCTCCTCCAAGCAGAGCTTGTAAAGACCTCCTCCAAGCAGAACCTGCCCAGACCTCCTCCAATAAAGCCTGCGCAGACCTCTTCCAAGCAGAGCCTGGCAGACCTCCTCCATGGCTTTGGACCTTACCCAGGTGGATGACATCACTGCTCCCTTCTTGCTGCATAGGAAGGGGTGTGGATGACATTACTGCTCCCCTCTTGCTGCATAGGAAGGGGTGTGGATGACATCACTGCCCCCCTCTTGCTGCATAGGAAGGGGTGTGGATGACATCACTGCCCCCCTCTTGCTGCAAAGGAAGGGGTGTGGATGACATCACTGCTTTCCTCTTGCTGCATAGGAAGGGGTGTGGATCATATCACTGCCCCCCTCTTGCTGCATAGGAAGGGGTGCGGATGACATCACTGCCCCCCTCTTGCTGCATAGGAAGGGGTGCGGATGACACCACTGCCCCCCTCTTGCTGCATAGGAAGGGGTGCGGATGACACCACTGCCCCCCTCTTGCTGCATAGGAAGGGGTGCGGATGACACCACTGCCCCCCTCTTGCTGCATAGGAAGGGGTGCGGATGACATCACTGCCCCCCTCTTGCTGCATAGGAAGGGGTGTGGATGACATCACTGCCCCCCTCCTGCTGCATAGGAAGGGGTGTGGATGACATCACTGCCCCCCTCTTGCTGCATAGGAAGGGGTGTTGTTAAAATCAGGGAATTCAGAAGACTGCCTTTTCACAAGCTCATAATTGGGGCCATTTAGAAGATCAGAATACAGGCAAATGCATGGATTTAGCGGGTGGGACAATGGGGTGGAGAAGATGGAGAAGATAAAAGCCACTAGGCAGAAGCAGCATTGTCATGTCTGACTGCAGTCTTGTCTATATTCCCATCGCACACATTCCTGGAACCACGGATCATCAATGGCGGGTGTTGTAGCGACTACCGGCTGGGACTGGAAACATCACAAGCAAAAAGTACATATTCACCAGCACACCACGGATCTCCAAATATGGTCCAAAGAAGTTTTTATTGCAAAAAAGATCGCATCACAGAAGAAAGTGCAGGGTTTCGGGGGCACGCAGGACCCCTTCGTCAGGCATGTGATAGACGTGCGGCTCCGAAACTTTGCACTTTCTTCTGTGATGTCATCTTTTTTGCAATCAAAACTTCTTTGGACCATACTTGGAGATCCGTGGTGTGCTGCCGAATATGTACGCCTGTTTGTGATGTTTCCAGTCCCAGCTGGCGACTATATGCGTATGCAAATGGAAAAACATAAAGATGGCGCACCGGCCTACTGCATTATCGTTAAGAATATTCATTGAAATGATAAAAAAGTAGATATCATACTCACAATGGACATATAAAACATAGGTGGGGCGGACTGGCCATTTGGAATCTCGGGTACTGCCCCAGGGCCCGGGGTCAGTAGGGGGCCCCATGAGATGCCTCTGGTACCTTTTTCATAGGCTTTTTTGAGTTTGGGCAAGGACACAGGGGCCCCATGATCCCCTATTGCCCGGGGGCCCCATGAGTTGTCAGTCCGCCCCTGAACATAGACATATCACAATGATCAAAGGTGTTCAATCCATATAGCATATGAGTCCACAACGATGGAACCCTGGATGACCACGTGCTGACGCATTTCGAGGACTCAGCCTCTTCCTCAGAGCCTCATTTGGAATGGCCCCTAAATGCACCAAGGCCAAGTACTCCAATGCAGTAAAGCAATGCACCCCAATGCACTAAGACAGGAGTCTCCAAACTATGGCCCTCCCAGGCGTTGAGGAACTTCAAGTCCCATGAGGCCTTGCAAGACTCTGACAACCACAGGCTTCCAGAGGCAGAGGCATGATGGGACTTGTAGTACTTCAACGGCTATAGGGCCATAGTTTGGACACCCCTGCAATAAGGTAACGTATTGCAACACACATAGGTGACTCACTCCAATACACTAACTCAATGTACTCCAGTGTACTTAGGGTGGCCATAGATGGATCAAAATTCAGTTCAGCAGAGACCGGCCAAATTTCAGTCCATGTATGGCCACTGCAGCTGATCTCCCAATTGACTTCTGTTCAACCGCGCTGTGGGTTAAAAGACACTCGATGAAATCCTTGGACCCATTGTCAGACCATACGCTGGTGCGGTGAGTCCTGGGTTCCTCCTGGTGCAGTGGGTCCTGGGTTCCTCCTGGTGCAATGGGTCCTGGGTTCCTCCTGGTGCAGTGGGCCCTGGGCTCCTCCTGGTGCAGTGAGTCCTGGGTTCCTCCTGGTGCAGTGGGACCTGGGTTCCTCCTGGAGCAGTGAGTCCTGGGTTCCTCCTGGTGCAGTGGGCCCTGGGTTCCTCCTGGTGCAGTGAGTCCTGGGTTCCTCCTGGTGCAGTGGGTCCTGGGTTCCTCCTGGTGCAGTGGGTCCTGGGTTCCTCCTGGTGCAGAGGGTCCTGGATTCCTCCTGGTGCAGTGGGTCCTGGGTTCTTCCTGGTGCAGTGGGTCCTGGGTTCCTCCTGGTGCAGTGGGTCCTGGGTTCCTCCTGGTGCAGTGGGTCCTGGGTTCCTCCTGGTGCAGTGGGTCCTGGGTTCCTCCTGGGGCACGACAATGCCCGGCCTCATGTGGGGAGAGTATGCAGGCAGCTCCTGGAGGATGAAGGAATTGATACCATTGAATGGCCCCCACGCTCACCTGACCTAAATCCAATAGAACCCCTCTGGGATATCATGTTTCAGTCCATCCAACGCCACCAGGTTGCACCTCAGACTGTCCAGGAGCTCAGTGATGCCCTGGTCCAGATCTGGGAGGAAATCCCCCAGGACACCATCCGTGGTCTCATTAGGAGCCTCCCCCGACGTTGTCAGTGTATGATTGTATGTGGAGGGGCCCCGTTGTGTACGGAGTGTATGATTGTATGTGGAGGGGCCCCGTTGTGTACGGAGTGTATGATTGTATGCGGAGGGGCCGCGTTGTGTACGGAGTGTATGATTGTATGCGGAGGGGCCCCGTCGTGTACCGAGTGTATGATTGTATGTGGAGGGGCCCCGTTGTGTACCGAGTGTATGATTGTATGCGGAGGGGCCCCGTCGTGTACCGAGTGTATGATTGTATGCGGAGGGGCCGCGTTGTGTACGGAGTGTATGATTGTATGCGGAGGGGCCCCGTCGTGTACCGAGTGTATGATTGTATGCGGAGGGGCTCCGTCGTGTACGGAGTGTATTATTGTATGTGGAGGGGCCCCGTTGTGTACGGAGTGTATGATTGTATGTGGAGGGGCCCCGTTGTGTACCGAGTATATGATTGTATGTGGAGGGGCCCCGTTGTGTACCGAGTGTATGATTGTATGTGGAGGGGCCCCGTTGTGTACGGAGTGTATGATTGTATGCGGAGGGGCCCCGTTGTGTACGGAGTCTATGATTGTATGCGGAGGGGCCCCGTTGTGTACGGAGTGTATGATTGTATGTGGAGGGGCCCCGTTGTGTACGGAGTGTATGATTGCATGTGGAGGGGCCCCGTTGTGTACGAAGTGTATGATTGTATGTGGAGGGGCCCCGTTGTGTATGGAGTGTATGATTGTATGCGGAGGGGCCCCGTTGTGTACGGAGTGTATGATTGTATGTGGAGTGGCCCCGTTGTGTACCGAGTGTATGATTGTATTTGGAGGGGCCCCGTTGTGTACGGAGTGTATGATTGTATGTGGAGGGGCCCCGTTGTGTACAGAGTGTGTGATTGTATGTGGAGGGGCCCCGTTGTGTACGGAGTGTATGATTGTATGTGGAGGGGCCCCGTTGTGTACGGAGTGTATGATTGTATGTGGAGGGGCCCCGTTGTGTACGGAGTGTGTGATTGTATGTGGAGGGGCCCCGTTGTGTACTGAGTGTGTGATTGTATGTGGAGGGGCCCCGTTGTGTACCGAGTGTGTGATTGTATGTGGAGGGGCCCCGTTGTGTACGGAGTGTATGATTGTATGTGGAGGGGCCCTGTTGTGTACCCAGTGTGTGATTGTATGTGGAGGGGCCCCGTACTGAGTATATATGAGGAGCAGAGATGCCGCAGCACATTGCTCCTCACCCCCTGCAGATTATTCCCATGTCACATGTGATTACGATCGTCCTCTCGCCCCCCGCCAGGCCATCTGGATTCCCCTCCGGGAGGACATTGTAATTGTGTCTGAGCCATCTATCAGGAGAGCTGGGTGTAGCCGCAGTCACATGTCTGAGCCGTGTTCCCTGGACTCACCAAGGACCGGCTATTTATATGTCTATAGGTGGGAGAGAAGTCCCAACACGGGATCATCATCCTGGCGTGCTGCAGGAACACGGAACACGCCAAGGAAGATTCACCCACTCACAGTGGACCGTTCGGCCTGCAGATATACACAGCAACAGGGACCGTCTTCACACAAAGCTGCCCACAGCTCCAGTCCAGGGACTTTGCCTAGGTTCACATGATGTCATCAATCTGCTGCAGGCAAGAGGATGCATTTCCTCTGTCCCCCCCCTCCCCCCAGGGACTTTGCCTAGGCTCAGATCATGACTTCAGTCTGCCGCATGCAGGTGGAAGCATTTCCTCAGTCCCCTCCCCCAATGACTTGACTAGGTTCAAATGATATCAGTCTGCCACAGGCAGAAGGAAGCATTTTCTCAGTCTCCTCCCCCCAGTGACTTTTCCTAGGCTCAGATGATGTCATCAGTGTGCCACAGTCAGGAGGAAGCATTTCCAGTCTCCCACCCCCCCCCCCCCCATGACTTTGCCTAGGCTCTGATGATGTCATAAATTTGCCACAGTCAAGTGGAAGCATTTACTCAGTCTCCTACCCCCAGTGACTTTGCCTAGACTCAGATGATGTCATCAGTCTGCTGCAGGCAGAAGGAAGCATTTTCTCAGTCTTCTCCCCCCAGTGACTTTTCCTAGGCTCAGATGATGTCATCAGTGTGCCACAGTCAGGAGGAAGCATTTCCAGTCTCCCGCCCCCCCCCCCCCATGACTTTGCCTAGGCTCTGATGATGTCATAAATTTGCCACAGTCAAGTGGAAGCATTTATTCAGTCTCCTACCCCCAGTGACTTTGCCTAGACTCAGATGATGTCATCAGTCTGCTGCAGGCAGAAGGAATCATTTCCTCAGTCTCCTCCCCAAGTGACTTTGCCTAGACTCAGATGATATCATCAGTCTGCTGCAGGCAGAAGGAAGCATTTCTTCTGTCTCTTCCCCCAGTGACTTTGCCTAGGCTCAAATGATGTCGTAAATTTGCCACAGTCAGGAGGAAGCATTTACTCATTCTCATACCCCCAGTGACTTTGCCTAGGCTCAGATGATGTCATCAATCTGCTGCAGGCAGAAGGAAGCATTCCCTCGGTCTCCTCCCCCCCAATGATCAGACTGTACATTGTAGCTTTGTAGCAAATCACAAGGTGAGAAGCTGCAGCAGGGGCTGATTTGTGTCAGACAGTTGTGAACACAGCCAAGAGCTGCACAGCTGCTAAGTGTCACATGGTTGTGTCATCTATAATTTCAGTCCAGGATGTAGATGGTGACTCTGGGTGATGCCTAAACAAAGATGGTGTCACCCTTCAGGGGAAAATAATCAAATGAAGGCATTGCTGGGGAAGGGGAGGGGTGGGAGAGGTGCAATGTGATCTTTAAGATGTAAAAAACACGCAGTAGAGATACACCGACCTTATGCATCTGATCTGGCAAGCCCTCCGACGAGGAAGACGAGAGTAATCATACAATCAGATTGTATAGTGTATGGACACCCTAAGGGCTCCTTCACACCAGCCCCGCTGTAGCATCGCCCAACGCAGTCCCAACACACAGACAAGGCAATTCGCCTGATTCTCCTTCCTATTGCTTCATGAATCCATCCCTCATTAATGTCACCCGGCCAGGAAACGCACATTTCATCGACCACCAAAATGTGCGGGGAAAACAAAACACCCAAAAAGATCTGGGGGCGTGAATTGGATCGTTTGTCGCCCGGGCATTCAAGTGAACCGACTGCCCTATGCGCAACAGTGCGACACGCTTGTGCTGCCATTCATTGTCAATGCGACATAAAAAGAGCGTCAAACGCGGCAAAAACCGTTCAATGCACAAAAAGGCACGCGAGTGACTGGCTGCGTTTTGTCATGTGTAGGGCAACTCACTGACACCAGCGGGCTGCCGCATGCATGCGCCGCAAAGACACATTCATTGTGTTTCATCTAGACGTGTGCAGAGCGAAAAAATGGTTTCCTTTCCATTCGTTCTTTAAATAATTTTGTTTCATTTAATTCGTTTTCAGAATTTGTTTCATTTACATTTTCAAACTTGATTTGACCAAAGAGTCTCCTTTGTAATCAAGCTCTGGTGGGCGGGGCGAAACACATCAGTGGGCGTGGCCAGAGTGAAAGCTGAGGCCATTCCCTATACCGGGCTCTGCGGGCTGGTCAGAGCGGCATCCGGTCTTTGATGGTGGTCAGGTGATCCCTTCGTGTCTCCCAGCTTGGAGCGGCACCAGTATGTCTCACACACTCTATTCATTCGATTTCAATTCAATTCGACTGAATTTAATTTGGCGTTAGAATTCTAAATTCGAATTTCGGAGATGGTTATATTTTTTCTATGTTATTCTATTCTTTTCTATTTTAGTGTTTTCTTTTCTATTCTATTCTATTCTCTTATTTTCTATTATTTTCTATTCTATTCTTTTCAATCTATTTGAATTAGAATTTCGGAAGGAGGTTTTATTCATTCTATTTTATTCTATTCTACTGAATTCTATTTGATTGTTTTTTTTTATTGTAATCTATTCTATTCTTTTATATTGTATTCTCTTCTATTGTTTTTCTATTCTATTCTTTCTTATTCTATTTCAATCTATTCCATTATTTTGTATTGTATTCTCTTCTATTGTTTTACTAATCTATTCTTTTCTGTCCTATTCTTTATTGTCTATTCTTTTATTTTCTGTTCTAATCTATTCTATTCTTTTATATTGTATTCTCTTCTATTGTTTTTCTATTCTATTTGTTTATATTGTATTTTCTTCTATTCTGTTCTTTTATATCGTATTCTTTTCTATTGGTTTTCTACTCTATTCTATTCCATTCTTTTGAATTGTATTCTCTTCTATTGTATTTCTATTCTGTTCTAATCTATTCTATTCTTTTAAATTGTATTCTCTTCTATTATTTTTCTATTCTATTCTAATCTATTCTATTCTTTATATTGTATTCTCTTCTATTGTTTTTCTATTCTATTGTTTCCTATTCTCTTCTAATCTATTCTATTCTTATATTGTATTCTCTTCTATTGTTTTTCTATTCCATTCTTTTCTATTCTATTCTAATCTATTCTATGCTGTTCTTTTAGATTCTATTCTATTCTTTTCGTATTCGATTCAAATGTGATTCGAATTTGGATTTTGTTTCTTTACTAATGTCATTCGGAAATTCGGAGACATCCAAATGTCACAATAATGAACCGCATATGTCTTAGATCACAGGGTCTGTGGGATGTGGTGGCTGAATTCGTGTTCATTTTTAAAGCTTCTTTCCTTTATTTCTTCATGGCGATCCTACCAAGAACACATTTTCAGAAAACTATGTACAGCACCCTGACAGCCCCTCCCACCAGCCATGATGTGCCTGCATTGCATAGAGAAGCACAGAGACCCAGTGATAACATAACAAGGACTAAAATAAGGTATGTATTGATAATGGAAAGGTTTTATTGAAACGTTCCATCAGCATGTTGGTGGAGAGGAGCAGATCTGGGAATTATGGCCGGGAGATCTCATTGTTGGAGTATCCAAGACCTATAAGAAGCTGTCTCATAGTGTATATTGGAGCTGACCGAGGTGCTGATTCAGACGGTTTGTGTCACTGCCCCCCCTCCCCCCCGGACACATCGCAGTCTATGGACAGATACTGCTGAATTGCTGACTCAATTATACTGTATGAGAGTTCAGCGCCCCCCCCCCCCCCCCTCCGTGTCCCCGGGCCCTTCTATCATTAGTGTACAGACGTGGTTAACTCATCCAATGCCTGACCCCCGCACCCATCATCCACTATGACAGCCAGGGAACCTGAGAACCTCATCTAGTCTATGCAGTGTTGTGGAGAGCCCCCGCCCCCCTCGTATCAGGGGCCCCATCAGAATCCCACCTACATTGGGGTCCCCATCAGAATCCCACCTGCATCAGGGTCCCCATCAGAATCCCACCTGCATCAGGGTCCCCATCAGAATCCCACCTGCATCAGGGTCCCCATCTGAATCCCACCTGCATCAGGGTCCCCATCAGAGTCACACATACATCAGGTCCCCATCAGGGTCCCCATCAGAGTCACCCCCATATCAGGGTCCCCATCAGAATCCCACCTGCATCAGGGTCCCCATCTGAGTCCTACCTACATCAGGGCCCCATCAGAGTCCTACCTACATCAGGGTCCCCATCAGAGTCCCACCTACATCAAGGCCCATTATAATCCCCCAATATCAGGGTCCCCATCAGAATCCCACCTGCATCAGGGTCCCCATCAGAGTCCTACCTACATCAGGGTCCCCATCAGAGTCCCACCTACATCAGGGTCCCCATCAGAGTCCCACCTACATCAAGGCCCATTAGAATCCCCCAATATCAGGGTCCCCATCAGAATTCCACTTGCATCAGGGTCACCATCAGAGTGTCATCTACATCAGGGTCCCCATCAGAGTGCCCCCCATATCAGAGTCCCCATCAGAATCCCACCTACATCAGGGTCCCCATCAGAATCCCACCTACATCTGGGTCCCCATCAGAATCCCACCTACAGCAAGGTCCCCATCAGAGTCCCACCTACAGCAGGGCCCCATCAGAGTCCCCCACCCCTCATATAAAGATCCCCATCAGAATCCCACATGCATCAGGGTGCCTATCAGAGTCCCCCCCCCCCCATATCAGTGTCCCCATCAGAGACCCCCCATATCAAGGTCTCCATCAGAGTTTCACCTACATCAGGGTCCCCATCAGAGTTCCCCCCATATCAGGGTCCCCATCAGAATCCCACCTACATCAGGGTCCCCATCAGAATCTCACCTACATCAGGGTCCCCATCAGAATCCCTCCCCCCATATCAAGATTCCCATCAGAGTCCCACCTACATCAAAGTCTCCATCAGAATCCCACCTGCATCAGGGTCCCCATCAGAGTCACACATACATCAGGTCCCCATCAGGGTCCCCATCAGAGTCACACATACATCAGGTCCCCATCAGAGTCACCCCGAAATCAGGGTCCCCAGCAGAGTCCCATCTACATCAGGTTCCCCATCAAAGTCACCCCCTATATCAGGGTCCCCATCCATCAGAGTGCCCTCCATATCAAGATCCTCATCAGAATCCCACCTACATCAGGTACCCCATCAGAGCACCCCACCCCCCCATATTAGGGTCCCCAACACAATCCCACCTACATCAGGGTCCCCGGCAGAATCCCACCTACATCAGGGTCACCATCAGAGTCCCACCTACATCAGGATCCCCATCAGAGTCTCCCCCGTATCAGAGTCCCCATCAGAATCACACCTACATCAAGGTCACTATCAGAGTTCCCCCTACATCGGAGTCCCCACCCATATCATTGTCCCAATAAGAATTTCACCTACATCAAGGTCCCCGTCAGAGTCCTCCTTACATCAGAGTCCCTATCAAAGCCCCTCTTTACATCAGGGTCACCATCAAAGTCCCCTATTACATCAAGGTTCCATCAGAGTCCCCACCTTATACATGGGTCCCCATCAGAGTCCCCCGTACATCAGAAACCCCCTGCATGTGGGGATGTGTCAAAGGTCTCTACCAGGTTCCAAAGGCAGCACAGAGTCCTTCAGCACATCTGCACACGCAACGGATTTTCATAGATGGTAGTTATGTTCTGCCTTTGAGCCTTGGCAGAGACTTGTAGCACATCTGCACATGTGTGCATGTTTCCCCATGCATGAGCAAAAGACACTCTGAAATTCCATAATGCGGTGTCTTTGTACTGTACATGTGTAGGGAAACCCTGCATGTGCTCAGATGTGCCGAAAGTCTCAGATGAGTCCCAAAGGCTGGGCAGAGCCCTTCAGAATATCTGCGCACATGTGAAATCCAATGGCATGCATGCGCAGTAAGGCAGCAAGGGTGCAGCATCATTCCAGCCTAGGGGAGAAACGAGGAAGTGCCGCGCTGCACAAAAAAGTTAAAAACACTTAAAGGACAAGTTCACCTTACGTAACATGTAACAGGTTCAATCAGACCGGTCCCCCGATCCCCCTGCTCCCTGCTTTGACAGCTAGTGGGGGATCTTTTCCTACTCGCTAGCTGTCAAGTTTTTTAAAAACAGTCATCTGTGAATGAGAAACTACAAATCCCAGCAGCCTTAGTGGCTGCCATCTTGTACTCCTCAATGAACTAACACGGGGCTGTGAAGCGCCATGGTAGTTCATTCATTCTTCCTGTCTGTATATCTGCTTGGCTGTACATCCCATACAGGTAAGTAGATATTCTGACAGGTCTGCAGGAGACCTGCATGGTACCAGAGATCCGCTATTCACTGGCGCAATGCTTTCCAGGCTCCTGCAGACAAAATAAAATGCACATTTTTCACCTGCAAAAAAATGTGCATTTATAATTTTTTACTAAAAGGTGAACTTATCCTTTAAAATTGTAGGCTTGGTTCACACTGCCGCAACCCCATTGTCGTGTGATTTCCAGTGCAACTTGCCTGCGACTTTCATGTGACTGGAGAGTCTATGGGACTCAAGTCACATCAAAGTGGCTCAGGAACCTTTTTAAAAGTCGCTGCAACTTGAGTCAAATTGATTGGAATGGCTGCCATTGAATGTGTGTTTTCAATGGTCATGCAACTCCGTGTGTCGCAAGTCACATGTCAAGTCACACCAGCGTGAACCGCAGGGCTTAACTACTTACTGGCCTTCACCTGACATGCAGCATAATGATTTCAGAGCAGGGGCGGACTGACAACTCATGGGGCCCCTGGGCTTACCTCCAGGCAGTGGTGCTGGAAAAGGAGGAAAGCTCAGGACCTCAGCAGCCTCCAGAGCAAGAACTGTGCAGCAGGGATGGAACATCCCAGTAGAAGGCCTGGAAGCAGCTACTGACCCACCAGCTCATAGACAGAGGACTGAGTGAGTAGACCTACACCCCTTGGGCCAGTTAAGGGGGAAGAGACGCTCTAGTGGGAAATTGAATTAGCTTTCTTACCTGGGACTGTTTCACACAGGCATTGGATCCCCTTCCCAAGGATTCCTTCAGACAGCTGGATGGAAGAGGATTTTCCGGGTCTGGGATGGTACACCAGGAGGCTAGCTAGCTCCCCAAGAAGAGTATTTTTGTGTCTGAAAGGACTTGTAAATAGTTCCAGGAAGTTGTCCTCAGTTGCAGTTTCCTTCAGCATCCCATACACCTCTTACCCCATCCAAGTTCTAAACCCCTTAATAAAATCACAAAACCCAAGCTCAAAGACTGGTTACTGTCTTCTGGATGCAAGTCTGTGAGAAATGTGTGGTGCCTGGCTGTGCAGGACTATATGGAGACCCAAATCTCTAGCGTCACCTAAGGGGGTAGTACAGGGGCAGACTGACAACTCATTGGGTCCCCGGGCAATAGGGGATCATGGGGCCCCTGTGTCCTTGCCCAAACTCAAAAAAGCCTATGAAAAAGGTACCAGGGGCATCTCATGGGGCCCCCTACTGACCCCGGGCCCTCGGGCAGTGCCCGAGTTTCGAAATGGTCAGTCCGCCCCTGTTTCAGAGTGTTGTAAATGAGGTGATTGATGCATTGCATTACTTAGTAATAAAATAATTGATACATTGTATTACTTAATGATAGAAATAATTAATACTTTGTATAATCGAATGATAAACAAAAATTGATACATTTTATTACTTAATGATAAAAATAACCGATACTTTGTATTACTTAATGATGAAAATAATTGATGTATTGTATAATCGAATGATAAACAAAAATTGATACATTTTATTACTTAATGATAAAAATAACCGATACTTTGTATTACTTAATGATGAAAATAATTGATGCATTGTATAGCTAAATGATAAAAATAATTAATATTTTATATAATCTAATGATAAAAAAGAGTTGATACATTTTATTACTTAATGATGAAAATAATTGATACTTTGTATTACTTAATGGTAAAAATAATTGATGCATTGTATAGCTAAATGATAAAAATAATTATTCCTTTATATAATCTAATGATAAAAAAATAATTGATACTCTGTATTCCTTAATGATGAAAATAATTAATACATTGTGTTACTTAGTTATAGATATAACTGATGCATTGTATAACTTCATGATACAAATAATTGATATATTGTATAACTTCTTGACAAAAATGACTGATACTTTGTATTACTTAGTTATAATTGATACATGGTGTTACTTTGTAGGTTGTAATAAAAATGATTTGTGTCATTTGAGTTCCTCTGTAGACAGATCTTTCGGAGTTGTTCTTGCTATAGAATGACGCATTACTGAGGACAGATTGCAGTGTATGTGCACCCACTATTAACGTACAGAGTCAGAGGACGCACAGGGAACATATCGTCTGATCACTCATTAATTAACGAAACGTTTCTTATGCGATGTAGAGCGCTTTACCATGGAAAATATATCTCATTCTACGTCAGTGTCAAAGTAGATGTAAACATGACCAGAAAAATATTCTAGAGGTTTTAACATGTTCATGTCATTTTAAGTCATTCTCAATATTTTTATAAATCTTCAGCTTTCGGCCCAGGTTCACACTGGTGCGGAATTTGCAGCGATTTCTGTGCGATTTCCGCACCACATCATAATCGCACCCTGTTCATGCGAACTGCTGCAGGTGTGTATTGTAAGTTAAAGCGGAGTTCCACCTAAAAAAATAAAAATAAACGTCAGCAGCTACAAAAACTGTAGCTGCTGACTTTTAAAATACAGACACTCACCTGTCCCGTGGTTCAGCGGTGTCCTCTCCATGGCTGGTTTCACCGGCCCTCTTCTCTCCCTGGTTCCGGCATCTTCAGTGTGGGCACCCGGCTGTGACAGCTTGCGGCTTCCCATCCGGGTGCCCCTGCGCATGTGCAAGAAGCGCTGCTCTTTGTGAATGGTTCCGTCACATGTCCCAGAAGGCTACGGGGAGGGAGGGGGGAGGACAATATCTGCTTCTGATCACCTGGGCCAGGGGTAGGCAACCTGTGGCTCTCTAGCTGTTGTGGAACTACATTTCCCATGAGGCATTGCAAAGATTACAAAACTGACAGTTACAGCTATGACTTGCAGAGACATGATGGAACTTGTAGTCCTGCAGCTCTCAGGTTGCCTACCCCTGGCCTAGGCGATCGCAGCGGAAGTGGGAGTGGGTACCTGTCAAATTTGGGTACCCGCTCTACAAAGGTGCCAATCCTTAATGGGGAGCGGGGGACAAAGGCTTAAAGCGGAACTTCCCATTTTGGGTGGCGCTCCGCTTAAACAACACCCTGAAATAGGTCCGCAAAACGCGGTGTGATGTGCAGAATCAGATCGTATGGGTGTGAACTCCCATGCGATCTGATTCTGGTGCGGACAGAATAAAAAGATCCTGTACTACTTTGGTGTGGATGCAGTGCCATTAAAGCCATAAAAAATGTATGGCTCAAATTGCACTGCACAGAAATCGCACGTGATTTGTGCGTATGCAATGCGGTTCCTGTGCGAATCACATGCGACGTGTCACACCGCATCAGTGTGAACTCGAGCTCACTAAAAATAATCCCTGGTGATCCTGCCATGAAGGTCCTTGTTCAGGCACTTCCTGTTATAGGGTGACAACGCTCTAGCCCTGTCTCCCAGTTGTGATCCTGTGTTGTCACCCTGTCACATGGGCATCTGATGAAGACTAAGTGGTGGATTTAGCACATATTGCACAGGCATGGTCCATTGTTGTCACATACTGTAATCCAAAAGGATGAAAAAAGACACAGCTCCCTCCTTCTGAGTGATCGGTCAACTTAGGCCTCCTCTATGAGAAGCTGTGGCTGGTGGTGGCACTCTGACATCATCAAGTACAATGCGGGGCCATTAGTCCTGCATTGTATGTGAGGATGACGAGGGCCGACCCACAACCTGGAGCAGATGTGAATGCTGGCATTTAACCCTTGTAATGCGCCATAGGCCACTGTAAGGTGAGACTTTTTACCAATCTTGGACCCACCTCCCTTTCTGGCTAGAGAACATCCTGGACATCTAGTTCTTTCCTTCCCATCCTGATGCTCCTTGGCCGGCTCCTTTCATTTGCTGGATTTCAGTTTTTTCAATCAGAGGCTCAGCATCACGTGTGTGTCACCTAGGGTGCTCTGCATCCAAATACAGCCTAGGAATGCCTCCTCCTCCAGCTGACATCCACCCATCAAGGCATTTTGTTAGCTTTTCCCAAGGACCAGCTTGGATCAGGGCTGAGGACTCTTGAGAGGAGTACTGAGGCAAGGTGCTGGGATTTTTTCAGGAAGCTATGTACAGCACCCTTCCAATCAGCCATGATTTGCCTGTAATGCATATGGAAGCACAGAGACCTAGTAAATACATCCTAATTACATCACTGGGTCTACAATAAGGTGTGTTCTGAAAATGGAATGGTTTAAGTTCATTAACATATTGATGAGACGGGACACAACTTTCACTTGTTACTTGAAGTACACAGTAATCACATGAACGCTGCTGCGCTCTGGGCACTATGGAACCCAGCGGAGGACCGATTTAACCTCTACACATTTTTGGGAGACTGGTGCCTCATCCCACAAGATTGGGGTGGCCAGGAGAAGTTTGCCAGTGTGAGAGGTCAAGGCTCAGCTGGATGAGGTAGTAGTAGATGTAGCACTACCCCAGGGGCGGACTGACCATTTGGAAACTCGGGCACTGCCCGAGGGCCCGGGGTCAGTAGAGGGCCCCATGAGATGCCCCTGGTACCTTTTTCATAGGCTTTTTTGCGTTTGGGCAAGTACACAGGGGCCCCATGATCCCCTATTGCCTGGGGACCCCATGAGTTGTCAGTCTGCCCCTGTACTACCCCCTTAGGTGTTGCTAGAGATTTGGGTCCCCCTATAGTCCTGCACAGCCAGGCACCACACATTTCTCACAAACTTGCATCCAGGAGACAGTAACCAGTCCTTGGGCTTGGGTTTTGTGATTTTATTAAGGGGTTTAGAACTTGGATGGGGTAAGGGGTGTATAGGATGCCCAAGGAAACTGCAACTGAGGACAACTTCCTGGAACTATTTACAAGTCCTTTCAAAAAAATACTCTTCTCGGGGAGCTAGCCAGCCTCCTGGTGCACCACCCCAGACCCGGAAAATCCTCTTCCATCCAGCTGTCTGAAGGAATCCTTGGGAAGGGGATCCAATGCCTGCCACTTCAGTGTAAAACAGTCTCGGGTAAGAAAGCTAATTCAATTTCCCGCTAGAGTCTCTTTCCCCTTAACTGGTCCAAGGGGTATAGGCAAGGGCAGACTGACAACTCATGTGGCCCCCGGGCAATAGGGGATCATGGGGCCCCTGTGTCCTTCCCCAAACTCAAAAAAGCCTATGAAAAAGGTACCAGGGGCATCTCATGGGGCCCCCTACTGACCCCGTGCCCTTAGGCAGTGCCCGAGTTTCCAAATGGTCAGTCCGCCCCTGGGTGTAGGTCTACTCACTCAGTCCTCTGTCTATGAGCTGGTGGGTCAGTAGCTGCTTCCAGGCCTTCTACTGGGATGCTCCATCCCTGCTGCAAAGTCCTCGCTCTGGAGGCCGCTGAGGTCCTGAGCTTTCCTCCTTTTCCAGCGCCGCTGCCTGGAGGTAAGCCTCTTCCCAACTGGGCCCCATCCCAGACTCCTGTACCTCGACCTTCTCTCTCCATCTTCCACCTGAACTCTCCTGCTGTTGAGCAGGCTCTCTCACATTTAAGGGCTGCCCTGGCCCCATGCCAAGCCTCCTGTCTGGGGATTGGCCAGGGTCCCCTAAGTGTGCAAACCATCCCATCTTCACCCCCATCCACTGCTTCTAGAATCCTCTCCAAGATTCTAGAGCAGGGGAAGGTATCAGGTAACTGACCTGCAGAGCCTCTCAGCTCTGACCAAAATTTGACCCTACTAACTATCACACCCAGGCAGTTCTCCCAACTTAAAATTAAACTCTAGCTCCCCCTGGCTATCTAGAGGGGCGCTGCATAGATATTACTATTGTAAGTGCTGGATTGGTCAAAAATACCTCCAAATAATGGAATTGGACAGCTAATACCTGGGGCAGTAAGGACACGGAGAGTGATGCAGTTGGAAAACTGGTGGTGGCCAGGAGAAGGAGAATCACCCAGCCTAGTGGTAGTGATGGGCCGAATGAATGAGCCTTGTACCTTATGACCCTGTGGATTATGTGCTGGGTGTTGGGCATGGCCCCCAATGGAATTTGCCCGTAACCACAGAATTTTGGGACCCATGTAAGTCAGTTGTGAACAAGTGTGAGTTTTCTGACCCTACTG
Source organism: Staurois parvus (assembly GCF_062004578.1). NCBI lineage: Eukaryota > Metazoa > Chordata > Amphibia > Anura > Ranidae > Staurois > Staurois parvus. The sequence goes on along the minus strand of NW_028319190.1, from coordinate 234,658 downwards.
TACAATGGTAGGCACCAACACAGGAACTGGCTTAACCACCCATTGCCTGAGGGGGCTCGCTACTGCTTGCAACTTTACAGTAGGCCCTGGTACAGAAAGTTGCTAAACAACCCGCCGCCTGAGAGGGCGCTCTACCACTTGCAAGTCTGCAGTAGACTCCAGTGCAAGAACTGGCTTAACAACCCATCACCTGAGGGGGCGCACTACTGCTTGCAACTTTGACATAGACCCTAATGTGAGAAGTGACTTAACAACCTGCCGCCTGAGGGAACGCACTACGGATTGCAACTTTACAGTTGGCCCCGCTGTCGTGAAGTCTTCCACCTAAGGGGGCCACAGCACCACTTGCAACTTTAGAGCAGGCAATGGTGCGGGAACTGGCTTAACAACCCATCACTAGCATCTGAAGCTTTATAATAGACCCCATCATGGGAACTGGCTTAACAACCTGCTGCTTAAGGGGGCGCTCTATCACTTGCAAGTTTACAGTAGGCCCCAGTGCAGGAACTGGCTTAACAATCCATCGCCCAAGGGGGTGCACTACGGCTTGCAGCTTTATAGTAGACCCCATTATTGGAATTGGCTGTTTAACCCCTCGCCCTCTTGACGATTTGCCCCCCATCCTGACCAGGCCATTTTTTTGCCTTACGGCGCTGCATTACTGTAACTGAAAACTGCACAGTCGTGCAATGCTGCAACCAAATGAAATTTACGTCCTCTTTTCCCCACAAATTGAAATTTTTTTTTGTAGTATATGATCGCCTGTGAGGTTTTTTTTTGCACTATGATAAAAAAGCCTGACAATTTTGAGAAAAAAAAACTTTTTGCTATTAAACATGTCTAGTAAAAAATTTAAAAAATCAAATTTCGGCATAAATTTCGGCCAAAATATATTCTGCTCCATGTCTTTGCTAAAAAAAAAATCCCAATACGTGTAAATGAATTGGTTTACATGAACATTATAGCGTCTACAAATGGCGGTATAGATACTTGTTTTTTTAAAATTTTTACTAATAATGGTGGCGATCAGCGACTTATAGCAGGACTGACACTGGAGGGAACTGACTTGGTGCCACTGACATCCCCAGTGACACTAATACAGTGATCAGTGCTAAAAAAAAAAGCACTGACACTGTACTAATCGACTGGGCAGAAAGGGGTTAGCATGAGGTGTGATCAAAGGGTTAACTGTGTGCTGAGAGTGTTTTACTATGGGGCTGTGTATATGTGCTTCACTGTAAGCACACTGCTTTGGATGGCTTTGCTAGTATTGGCGGCGATCAGCGACTTATAGTGGGACTGCAGTGGACATTAGGACACTGGAGGGAACTGACTTGGTGTCAATGACATCCCCAGTGACACCAATACAGTGATCAGTACTAAAAAAGAAAAAAAAAAAAAGCACTGACACTGTATTAATGGCCCTGGGCAGGAAGGGGTTAACATGAGGGGTGATCAAAGGGTTAACTGTGGGCTGTGTGTGTTTTACTATGGGGCAGTGTCTGTGTGCTACACTATAAGCACACTGCTTTGGATGGCTGTACTGTGCACAACCATCCAAAGCAGTGTGCCCGAGCTGACAGAGAGAACTGTAATAGGGTCTACAAATGGCGGTACTGGAATTTTTTTTCTTTCATTTTTATACTAGTAATGGTGGCGATCAGCGACTTATAGCGGGACTGTGGCGGACATTCTGATACTGGGGGGGGACTGACTTGGTGTCACTGACACTGTCTGTGTCAGGGGCAGACTGACAACTCATGAGGCCCCCGGGCAATAGGGGATCATGGGGCCCCCGTGTCCTTGCCCAAACTCAAAAAAACCTATGAAAAAGGTACCAGGGGCATCTCATGGAGCCCCCTACTGACCTCGGGCCCTCGGACAGTGCTCGAGTTTCCAAATGGTCAGTCTGCCCCTGGTCTGTGTGCTTTACTGTAAGCACACTGCTTTGGATGGCTGTGCTGTGCAGTGTGCTCGAGCTGACAGGGAGAACTGTTAGTAAACAAAACAGTCCTTCCCCCCCTGTTGGAGATCCTCCTTAATCATTGGTGATTGACTGTGATTGGCTGTGAATGGCGGCGCGGGTAGGGCGCACGCGTGCATCCTACCCAGAGATGCAAAATCATGTATATATACGTGATTTTGTGTACCCGTGCCGCCCTGTAGCAGTATTTTTGCTATAGGGCGATGGGGAAGCAGTTAACGGGGCGCAGGGTTGGACTGACCATTTGGAAACTCGGGCACTGCCCAAGGGCCCGGGGTCAGTAGGGGGCCTCATGAAATGCCCCTGGTACCTCTTTCATAGGCTTTTTTGAGTTTGGGCAAGGACACAGGGGCCCCATGATCCCCTATTGCCCGGGGGCCCCATGAGTTGTCAGTCCGCCCCTGAGGGACCCAGTAGGCCCAGGACCTGGCTTAACAAACCATCACCCAAGGGGGCGCACTGCTGCCTGCAACTTTACAGTAGGCATTACATAGTTACATAGGTACATAGTTAGTCTGGCTGAAAAAAGACAAAAGTCCATCCAGTTCAACCATATAAAAAAAAAAAAAAGTTATAATCCTACATTCACAGTTGATCCAGAGGAAGGCAAAAAACCCAGCAAAGCATTGATGCAGGAAGTGGCTTAACAACCTGCAGGCTGAAGGGGGCGCTCTTTCGATGGGGTATAGTACATTGTGACAAAACATCAATGAATTCTGTACATCTTTGGTTAAACATGAGACACAAAATTGCCCATGAAAATTCATTCTGCTTTGTTAGGCTGTGAACATCGCAGCGTAAAAAAAAATCGCCCGTCTTCCGTCTGTCTTTCGCCGTATTTACTGCTCTAGAAATTCCAGGCCAATGATATCGCTGGGATCTGATATTGTGCGTCTTAATCCCTCGCGTCTTATCATGTAACTCTTATAGGATCCAAGCACACTGGGGCTAATGACCGCCATGTCGGCACAAGAACGACCCACGAACGCGCGGCACGATTCCTGCGCTGGGAAACGACAGCTGGGGAGAGAGCGCCGGATTCCTATTGGTGGCTGAGAGGCAGCGCAGAAGCGTTCTTACTTGAAACAAATAACAAATTAGGCCGATTGTCAGAGCCGGGTGCAGCGGGAGAGAGCACAGCGTGTCCTAGTTTGTAAGGTGATAGAAATAGCATGCGGGGGGATAAATTAGTGTGGTGTGGATGTCATTTGTCTCTCTCCTCTTGTGTTTGCTGCTCCGGGATTATATTTATACTCATGCATATGGAAATGAGACCCGCAAAACACTCCTCTCTTCACATGGAAACTGGCGGAGGAGAAAGCCAGATCTCCCGGGATCTCCGAGGCGGGCACCCAGCTAAAAATGGCAACGCGCATTAACCCTTATTGGGTTTAATTACAGGGGGCGCTATTGTCCCCAGAATGAAACAAACTTAGGAACTTTATAGGAATGAATTCATCCCAAATCAATTCTTTCATTTATTAGTATGATCAGGGAATAGGTGCAGGAACTCCCCTCTCCAGAGTCACCTCTTGTTTCTGCACCCCCCCCCCCCCCCCACCTCCAAGTACCATCCCTTGGTTCCACCCCCTTCCCATCTCCCAGTTTGGCTCCCTTTAACCAATAGCGCGGTTGTCCAGTCCTGGGAGGGCGTCATATGATGTCCTCCCAGAACACGCCCTCCTGAGCGCCCCTGGGGGCACACACCTGGTGATCTCTGTGTCCTACGGACACAGCTGATCACGTGATGTGGTAAAAGGCCAATCACAGCGGCCTTTTACCTTGTGATCAGCCGTGTCCAATGACACAGCAGATAACAGCAATTGTCAGAGGACAGATCGGCACCAATCATCACTGATGATCTGTGCCCTGATGATTGGTGCCCAGCAGTGCCACCCACCAGCGTCGCCAACCTGTACCCAGCAGTGCCACCAACAAGTGCCCAGCAGTGCCACCCACCTGTGCCCATCAGTGGCTAGTAGTGCCACCCACCAGTGCCCAGCAGTGCCCCCCATCAGTGCCACCTATCAGTGCTGCCCAGCAGTGCTGCCAGTCAGTGCCCAGCAGTGCGAACAGTCAGTGCCACCCATCAATGCTACCCATCGGTGCCACCTATCAGTGCCCATCAGTGCTGCCTATCAGTGCCCATCACTGTTGCATACCAGTGCCCATCATTGTTGAATATCAGTGGAGCATCATCAGTGCCATCTTATCAGTGCCAGCTCATCAGTGCTGCCTATCAGTGCCCATCAGTGCCGCCTATCCGTGCTATCTCATCAGTACCGCCTATCAGTGCCCATCAGTGCCGCCTATCAGTACCCATCAGTGCTGCCTATCCATGCCACCTCTTCAGTGCCGCCTATCAGTGGCCATCAATGTTGCCTATCACTGCCCATCAGTGCTGCCTATCTGTGCTACCTCATAAGTGCCGCCTATCAGTGCCCATCAGTACTGCCTATCAGTGCCCATCAGTGAAGCCTATCAGTGCAGCCTAATCAAAGCACATTAGTGAAGGAGAAAAATTACCTGTTTGCAAAATTTTATAATAGAAACAAAGGAAAACTTTTTTTTTCACATTTTTTGCTTTTTTATGTTTATAAAGCAAAAAATAAAACGCCCAGCGGTGAGTAAATACCACCAAAAGAAAGTTCTATTTGTGTGAAAAAAATGATAAAAATTTCATATGGGTACAGTGTTGCATGACCGCACAATTGTCATTTAAAGTGTGACAGCGCTGAAAGCTGAACATTGGCCTGGGCAGGAAGGGGTTATAAGTGCCCTGTAGGCGAGGGGTTAAAGAATGATGAGCCAAGTACCACTGTGCATGGAGTTTGTTAAGGATAACAAAAAAAGCAGTAAAATAGATCCCCTGCAGCCAGCAACAATAGCCCCCCCTTGACACCCCCCCCAGCAACAATAGCCCCCCCTTGACCCCCCCCAGCAACAATAGACTCTCCCAGCAACAATGCACCCCCACAACAAACTACCACCCCAACAACAATAGAGTCCAAACAGAAACAACAGATCTCCCAGCAGCAAGCAACAATAGAGCCCCCCCCCCACACACACACAGTAGATCCCTTATGGCAACATTTGACCTCCCAGCAACAATAGTCCTCCCCAAAGGGTTCTTCCAGAATATCTAGTGCTAACATGTGGTTGAGGGTATACTATTCCTCCCACTGAGACCAACAGTGGGGCACTATTCCTCCCACTGACACCAATGATGGGGCACTATTCCTCCCACTGACACCAATGATGGGGCACTATTCCCCCCACTGATACCAATGATGGGGCACTATTCCTCCCACTGATACCAATGATGGGGCACTATTCCCCCCACTGATACCAATGATGGGGCACTATTCCTCCCACTGATACCAATGATGGGGCACTATTCCTCCCACTGACACCAATTAGGGGGCACTATTCCCCCAACTGATACCAATGATGGGGCACTATTCCTCCCACTGATACCAATGATGGGGCACTATTCCTCCCACTGAGACCAATGATGGGACACTATTCCTCCCACTGACACCAATGATGGGGCACTATTCCTCCCATTGAGACCAATGATGGGACACTATTCCTCCCACTGACACCAATGATGGGGCACTATTCCTCCCACTGACACCAATGATGGAGCACTATTCCTTCCACTGACACCAATGATGGGGCACTATTCCTCCCACTGACACCAATGATGGGGCACTATTCCTCCCACTGATACCAATGATGGGGCACTATTCCTTCCACTGACACCAATGATGGGGCACTATTCCTCCCACTGACACCAATGATGGGGCACTATTCCTCCCACTGACACCAATGATGGGGCACTATTCCTCCCACTGATACCAATGATGGGGCACTATTCCTCCCACTGATACCAATGATGGGGCACTATTCCTCCCACTGACACCAATGAAGGGGAACTATTCCTCCCACTGACACCAGTGATGGGGCACTATTCCTCCCACTGATACCAATGATGGGGCACTATTCCTCCCACTGATACCAATGATGGGGCACTATTCCTCCCACTGAGACCAATGATGGGGCACTATTCCTCCCACTGACACCAATGATGGGACACTATTCCTCCCACTGATACCAATGATGGGGCACTATTCCTCCCACTGAGACCAATGATGGGGCACTATTCCTCCCACTGAGACAAACAATGGGGCACTATTCCTCCCACAGACACCAATGATGGGGCACTATTCCTCCCACTGACACCAATGATGGGGCACTATTCCTCCCACTGACACCAATGATGGGGCACTATTCCTCCCACTGACACCAATGATGGGGCACTATTCCTCCCACTGACACCAATGATGGGGCACTATTTCTCCCACTGAGACCAACAATGGGGCACTTTTCCTCCCACTGATACCAATGATGGGGCACTATTCCTCCCACTGACACCAATGATGGGGCACTATTCCTCCCACTAATACCAATGGTGGGGCACTTTTCCTCCCACTAATACCAATGGTGGGGCACTATTCCTCCCACTGATACCAATGATGGGGCACTATTCCTCCCACTAATACCAATGGTGGGGCACTATTCCTCCCACTAATACCAATGGTGGGGCACTTTTCCTCCCACTAATACCAATGGTGGGGCACTATTCCTCCCACTGACACCAACAATGGGGCAGTACTTCTTCCCATGAAACCAATGAGATTATACTATTCCTCCTACTAATATCAATGGTGGAGCACTACTTCTCCTACTGACCAACAACCCTGAGGCCATGTTTATTCTCACTGATGTTGGGGCCAGATCATTTTCTATCCTCACTGGCCCTAATCTGGCCCTTGTAAAGTCTGAACGACAGTACATTGGCCTTTTGTTTGAAAAGTTTGGAGACCCCTGCTCTATTCAATAGGTCTGCTCAGCAAGAGAGGGCTTGGTTATCAGAGCAGTGTTGGGCATGTCAGAGCTGCAGGAGAGCTTGTGTATGAAAGCAGAGGTCAGACTCTCCTATGTGCTTTAACCCTGTGCTGGAAGCACTAGGTCACGGGTGTCAAACTGGCGGCCCTCCAGCTGCTGCCAAACTACAAGTCCCATGAGGCATTGCTAGATTGACAGTTGCAAGCATGACTCCCAAAGGCAGAGGCATGATGGGACTTGTAGTTGGAGCTGGAGGGCCGCCAGTTTGACACCCCTGCACTAGGTGATTAGGAGAGTAGGACTCTTGTGCGTGAAGCTGCTACTTGACTTTTACTCAAATTGGGGCAAGGGGGCATGTAATTATTATTGTTATATTCCTGGCCAAGAACATCACTATAGACAAGGACCTAAGTCTTAGCAGCCCTGGTGACTGCTCTGGGGCCCAGAGGTGCAAAGGGGCCCAGAGCTGATTGGCCAAATAGTGATTTCCCCCCTCCCCTTTCCTGACCAGGCCATTTTTTGCGTTACGGCACTGCGTTACTTTAACTGACAATTGTGCAGTTATGCAACGCTGCACCCTAATAAAATTGACGTCCTTATTTTCCCACGAATAGAGATTTCTTTTGGTGGTATTTGATCTCCTGTGCGGTTTTTATTTTTTTGTGCTATAAATAAAAAAAGACCGACAATTTTGAGGAAAAAAACCTATGTTTTTGACTTGTTGCTATTAAACATGTCCAATAAAAAAAATGTAAAAAATCTAATTTCGGCCAAAATGTATTCTGCTCCGTATCTTTGCTAAAAAAAAAATCCCAATACATGTAAATGAATAGATATACGTGAAAGTTACAGAGTTTAAAAATGGCGATATATATACTGGAATTTTTTTTTAAATTATTTTTGCTAGTAATGGCGGTGATCAGCGACTTATAGCGGGACTGAAGTGGATATTCTGACACTGACTTGGTGTCACTGACATCCCCAGTGACACCAATACAGCCATCAGTGCTAATAGAAAGCTGTACAATGACACTACTAATGGCACTGAGCAGGAAAGGGTTAACATCTGGGGTGATCAAAGGGTTAACTGTGTGCTGTTTTACTATGTGTGCTGTGTGTTTCACTGTAAGCACACTGCTTTGTATGGCTGTGCTATGCAGGGCCATACAAAGCAGTGTGCAGGAGCTGACAGGAAAGAGATCTGTATTGTTTATATACAGGTCTCTTCCCCGTCAGATACTCGGCGATCATCGGGTGCAGGCGAGTAATTACCGACCGGGACCCAGTGATTGACAGCCAAGACCGCGAATGGCGGCACGCACATGCCCCCTATATACGTGATTTTGCGCACTCGTGCCGCCCTGTACAGGGGCGGACTGACAACTCATGGGGCCCCCAGGCAATAGGGGATCATGGGGCCCATGTCCTTGCCAAAACTCAAAAAAGCCTATGAAAAAGGTACAGGGGCATCTCATGGGGCCCCCTACTGACCCCGGGCCTTCAGGCAGTGCCCGAGTTTTCAAATGGTCAGTCCGCCCCTGGCCCTGTAGCAGTATTTCTGCTATAGGGTGACACAGAACTGGTTAAGCAAATGGAAAACACATTGGGGTTGGTTTACGAAAACAGGAGAGTGCAACATCTGGTGCAGCTGTGTATAGAACCCTATCAGCTTCCAGGTTTTTGGTCAAGGCTTCATTGAACAAGCTGAAGCTAGAAGCTGATTGGCTACCATCAGTTTCTAGCTTCAGAAATTGCACCTTCCACTCTTAGTAAATCAACCCCAGCGTCCATTTGACCTTTTTATTTTGCTATGCTGCATCTAAAGAAATGCAAAGCAGGTCAAACGCACCCTCTGAACTGCCACATGCACTGCTCAGGTAAAGTCCCTGGCAGGGGCGGACTGACCATTTGGAAACTTGGGCACTGCCCGAGGGCCCGGAGTCAGTAGGGGGCCCCATGAGATGTACCCTGGTACCTTTTTCATAGGCCTTTTTCAGTTTGGGCAAGGACACAGGGTCCCCATGATCCCCTATTGCCCCGGGGCCCCAGTTGTCAGTCCGCCCCTGCTCCCCGGGATTATAACAACTCCAGTTGACTTGAGCTCTAAGGTCTCATTCACTCCTGAGCAAAACTGAAGTGTGATTCAAAGTCCGACACTAGGCTTTCCATTATAATCAAGGTGCCCCTTCACACCTGAGTGTAGCATCACTTGAAGATCATCACTTGGAAAAGTACATAAGCTTCTTTTGGGGCCGGGTGGTGCATTCTGATCCCAACAGACTTCAATGGGAAAACCTGAAAAACAGGAGAAAATGCACATAATGAATGTTCTTCATGTGTTTTCTTACCTAGTTTCTAACTTTTCATTGGCTAAAGTCTTAAATGCGCACAAAAACATCTCTATAAAAAAAAAAAACCTGAAAAACGACTAAAGGTGCTCAGCTCAAGTGTGAATGGAGCCTACAATGAATTATACCAGATTGTAGAAACTTTTACATTAGACTTAGGAGTGTGGGCAGCACAGTGGCTACATGGTTAGCACTTCCCCCTGGCAGTACTAGGGTCATTGGTTCAAATCCCAACCACGGCACCACCTGTGGAGTTTGCATGTTCTCCCTGTGCCTGTGTGGGTTTCCTCCAGTTACTCCGGTTTCCTTCCACACTCCAAAGACGTGCCAAAATGCTGGTAGGTGAATTGGCTCCTGTCTAAATTGTCCCTAGTATGTGTATGTATGAATGTGAGTTAGGGACCTTAGATTGTACACCCCTTGAGGGTTAGGGACTGATGTGAATGTACAATATATATGTAAAGCGCGGTGTAAATTGACAGCACAATATAAGTACCTGAAATATATAAAAGAAGAGGAACATAAGGAAACAACCTGACTTGATCAGAGAGTTTTAGAAGTTAGGCTTTCCTACAAACAAGACCAAATGGCCAAACTCTGGCCACGGTAGACCCCACAGCTGCTATGGTGCCCAAAAGCACAGATGAGGCTTAGCATTAATAATATGTGAATATCCCATACAGAGTGACCAACTGTGGGGGCATATAGTCGGCTCCTATGTGCCATGTCCTACAACATTAAATATAATGATACAAGTACATAAAACAAAGGCCAATTGTAGACTTTAGAGGCACTGCGACTAAAAAAATATTTAAAAAACAACACAGTTTATTATAGCAATGTATACCATACACATGAGTTACATACAGTTGTGTTCAAAATAATAGCAGTCAGACATCACTAACCGGATCAATCACTGTTTTTGGTAGAAATGATATTTCTACATGGCAAATAATTTCCTAGCAGGTGTAGTAGAGTAATAGAAATCCAACAGACCCAACAGTCATGACATGCATGCTGCTGATTCTGTGTCATTGAATCACTCATTGAAAGGGGCGTGTTCAAAATAATAGCCGTGTGGAGTTCTATTAGTGACGTCATTCATTCTTTGACAAACAGGTGGTAATTATTGCCCTTATTTAAGGAAGGAAGGCAGCAAATGTTGTACATGCTGGTTACAGTGCATTTCTCTCTGAAATTCTGAGGAAAATGGGTCGTTCCAGACATTGTTCAGAAGAACAGCGTACCTTGATTAAAAAGTTGATTGGAGAGGGGAAAACATATAAAGAAGTGCAGAAAATGATCGGCTGCTCAGCTAAAATGATCGCAAATCCTTTAAAATGGCAACCAAAACCTGAAAGACGTGGAAGAAAGCAAAAAACTACCATTGGAATGGATAGAAGAACAGCCAAAATGGCGCGGACTCAGCCAACAATCAGCTCCAGGAAGATGAAAGAAGGTGTGACGTTCCCTGTGAGGACTGTTACAATTAGAAGACGCCTATGTGAAGCCAAGCTATCTGCAAGAAGTCCCCGCAAAGTCCCACTGTTGGAAAAAAGACGTGTGCTGAAGAGGTTACAATCTGCCAAAGAGCACATTGACTGGCCTAAAGAGAAATGGTGCAACATTTTGTGGACTGATGGAAGTAAAATTGTTCTTTTTGGGTCTAGTAGGCGGAGACAGTTTGTCAGACGACCCCCAAACACTGAATTCAAGCCACAGTACACTGTGAGGACCGTGAAGCATGGTGGTGCAAGCATCATGATATGGGGATGTTTCTCATACTCCGGTGTTGGGCCTATTTATCGCATACCAGGGATCATGGATCAGTTTGAATACATCAGAATACTTGAAGAGGTCATGCTGCCTTATGCTGAAGAGGAAATGCCCTTGAAATGGGTGTTCCAACAAGACAACGACCCCAAACACACCAGTAAACGTGCAACATCTTGGTTCCAGACCAACAAGATGGACGTTATGGAGTGGCCAGCCCAATCCCCGGATCTTCATCCAATAGAAAACTTGTGGGGTGACATCAAAAATGCCATTTCTGAGGCAAACCCAAGAAATAGAGAAGAACTGTGGAATGTGGTCCAATCATCCTGGGCTGGAATACCTGATCACAGGGGCCAGAAGTTGGGGGACTCCATGCAACACAGATGTACAGCAGTTCTCAGAAACAGTGCGACTACAACCAAATATTCATGAAGTCATTCAAAGGAGAGCAAAATCTTCAAACATTTCTCAGTTTATATAGTGAATGTTTGAGTTTGTAAAGAAGAATACAAACACGGCTATTTTTTTGAACCGTCTAATATTCACTTTTCTGCCATTTTTTTAGAGGAACAACACAAATTTGATGTATTTTTCTTCATGTTGTGATTTGGAATAGAATGTGTCGTGTTCCCAATGCATTTGTGTGGATGGAAAAAAAAGCTATTAGAAGGATTTTCAGCTTTATTCACTTTTTTCAACACACTGCTATTATTTTGAACACAACTGTACATATTGTTCCGCTAAGAATACAAGACTCCCATGTAGGGGGGGTAAGGTATTCTATGCTGGTTACAAAATTCTTCAAAAAACATTTTCTTGTTAAAATTGACACACAGGTACCGTATCTTGGTAACGATATTACAAGATATAAATCGATATGGGTAATCAAATAGTAGTTACTCGACATGTTTCGTGATCTGCTCTCTCCTGGTTCTCATCCTACCTGTCACAACGCTCTTTCAGCGTTACCTATAATGCTACCACCTCCCCCTCACTCTCCCTCTCTGTTGGGGTCCCTCAAGGCTCTGTCCTCGGGCCCCTTCTCTTCTCCATCTACACCTCCTCCCTTGGCCAACTCATACACTCTCACGGCTTCAACTACCACCTCTATGCCGACGACACACAAATCTATCTCTCAACCCCCCACCTCACCCCCTCAGTCTCCGCCCGAATCACACACCTACTGAGCGACATATCAGACTGGATGTCGCTCCACTTCCTTAAACTGAACCTCTCCAAAACCGAGTTTCTTGTCTTCCCCCCCCGGCCCGGACACCACCCCCCATTGACTTCTCCATCACATCCAACAACGCCACCATCAAACCCGCCCCGCAGGCCAGAGTACTTGGTGTCATTCTGGACTCCAACCTATCCTTCCAGCCCCAAGTCCAATCTTTAACAAACTCGTGCAGACTCCACCTCCGCAACATGCAGACTCCACCTCCGCAACATGCAGACTCCACCTCCGCAACATCGCCAAAATCCGCACGTTCCTAACCCCAGAAACCACTAAACAGCTCATCCACTCCCTCATCATATCACGACTCGATTACTGCAACTCCCTCCTCACTGGCCTGCCTCGCCGCTGGCTATCCCCACTTCAGTCCATCCTGAATACGGCTGCCAGACTCATTCACCTTTCCAACCGCTCCATCTCCGCCACCCCCCTCTGCCAATCCCTCCACTGGCCTCCATTCAGTGTCCGCCACCCCCCTCTGCCAATCCCTCCACTGGCTTCCGATTGCGCAACGGATCAAATTCAAAATCCTAACACTGACGTACAAAGCCGTCCACCATACTGCCCCGAACTACATCACCGACCTAATATCCAAGTACCACCCAACACGCACACTCCGCTCCTCACAAGACCTCCTTCTCTCTAGTTCCCTGGTCTCCTCCTCCCATGCCCGCCTCCAGGACTTCTCCAGGGTGTCACCCATCCTCTGGAACTCCCTGCCCCAACCCATCAGATTATCACCTACTCTCCTCTCCTTTAGACGCACCCTGAAAACCCATCTCTTCAGGGAAGCCTACCCCACCCCCTGCTAACTTGACCGACTTCCTCCACTCTTCCTACCACTCCACCCCCCACAGCTATCTCCTCCTGTGCCACCATCCCCTCCCTCCTAGATTGTAAGCTCCAAAGAGCAGGGCCCTCAATCCCCTCATGTTTTGCATTGTATTGGTATTGTTCTGTCACATGTTCTGTCCCCCTTTGTAATGTACAGCGCTGAGCGAACTATTGGCGCTTTATAAATACTGTATAATAATAATAATAATAGTAATAATAATAATATTATCGCTTCTTCAGGAGTTACTACAAAAATTACTAGCAAAGCAATTTGTATTATCAAACGAGCGATTGTCTTTGCGATGGATGTGAGAAGACAGGAGGTCCCGCAATGGTTTTGCTACGGTGCTCCATCACATGCAGTCACAGCCCGGAACCTCTTTATGAACGCTCTTTCTGTCGCACAATTTTTTCTCCATCTGTTGAAGGAAAATCCACCTTATCTGGAATTTCTCAGGTCTGTTTCCTGTTTGTCACCTGCCTGACAATGAGGGAAAAAAAAGATAGTTGTATGGCGGAGCTGAGAAAAACAAGCAGTAGCTCTTGAACTTTGACCGGGGTGTCAGTGCAATGCATACAGAGTGTCATACTTGTCAGACGCATTTCCTGCTAATATCTGCTCTCCTTTATTGTTTGACATGAAATCACATGACGGCCGGGCTGGAATTTCTCCATCTCCTCGTTGCGGAGAATTCCTTATCGCTTCTAGCTCATCGCATGCAGAATGGGGAGGAGGTTTAGAGGAGAAAAGAGATGGGAGATACTTTGTACAAAGAGCGTATTCACGTCTTACATGAGAGTGGAATATTGCATATTTTATAAATAAATCTTTTGTGTGGATAAAGCGTTGTGTTTTCGTCATCTTTTTTGGCGTTGATCTGATGGAGGAGGACAACTAGGACAGTGAAGGTGATCAGATCCACTGGACAGCACGACCCCCCCACCATAGTCCACCTAAGGGACACACGGAAAGGGTTCTTCACAGTGAGAGCTGTGAGAATGTGGAATAGACTCCCTCCAGAGTTGGTTGTGGCCAGCTCAGTGGATTGCTGTAGGAAAGTCCTGGATTCTTTCTTGGATACACAGAATATAACTGGATCAGGGACGGACTGACCATTTGGAAACTCGGACACTGCCCAAGGGCCCTGGGTCAGTAGGGGGCCCCATGAGATGCCCCTGGTACCTTTTTCATAGGCTTTTTTGAGTTTGGGCAAGGACACAGGGGCCCCATGATCCCCTATTGCCCGGGGGCCCCATGAGTTGTCAGTCCGCCCCTAAACTGGATATAACAATTATAGGTAAAGTTGATCCAGGGAATATCCGATTGCCTCTCGGGGGATCAGGAACGAATGTTTCCCCTGCAGGAGCAAATTGGATCGTGCTTTGCTGGGTTTTTTTGCCTTCCTCTGGATCAACTGTGGATGTAGGATTATACAGTGAAGGAAATAAGTATTTGCTCCCCTGCTTTGAATGTTTGCCCGCTCACAAAGAAATGATCAGTCTATAAATCGAATGGTGCCGGCATCTTCAGTGGGAGCAGGTACTTGTCAAATTCGGGTACCCTCCCCCACTCCCCAAAGGTCCGCAGTCTCTGGTCATCTCCAGTACTGTGTCCGCAGTCTCTGGTCACCTCCTGTACTATGTCCGCAGTCTCTGGTCATCTCCTGTACTGTGTCCGCAGTCTCTGGTCATCTCCTGTACTGTGTCCGCAGTCTCTGGTCATCTCCTGTACTGTGTCTGCAGTCTTTGGTCATCTCCTGTACTGTGTCCGCAGTCTCTGGTCATCCCATGTACTGTGTCCGCAGTCTCTGGTCATCTCCTGTACTGTGTCCGCAGTCTCTGGTCACCTCCTGTACCGTGTCCGCAGTCTCTGGTCATCTCCTGTACTGTGTCCGCAGTCTCTGGTCACCTTCTGTACCGTGTCCGCAGTCTCTGATCATCTCCTGTACTGTGTCCGCAGTCTCTGGTCATCTCCTGTACTATGTCCGCAGTCTCTGGTTATCTCCTGTACCGTATCCGCAGTCTCTGGTCATCCCCTGTACTGTGTCTGCAGTCTCTGGTCATCTCCTGTACTGTGTCCGCAGTCTCTGGTCATCTCCTGTACTTTGTCTGCAGTCTCTGGTCATCTCCTGTACTATGTCCGCAGTCTCTGGTCATCCCTGTGCTGTCCGCAGTCTCTGGTCATCTCCTGTACTGTGTCCGCAGTCTCTGGTCATCTCCTGTACTATGTCCGCAGTCTCTGGTCATCTCCTGTACTGTGTCCGCAGTCTCTGGTCATCTCCTGTACTATGTCCGCAGTCTCTGGTCATCCCCTGTACTATGTCCGCAGTCTCTGGTCATCCCCTGTACTGTGTCCGCAGTCTCTGGTCATCTCCTGTACTATGTCCGCAGTCTCTGGTCATCCCCTGTACTGTGTCCGCAGTCTCTGGTCATCTCCTGTACTATGTCCGCAGTCTCTGGTCATCTCCTGTACTGTGTCCGCAGTCTCTGGTCATCTCCTGTACTATGTCTGCATTCCATTTGTTCAGAATATTTTTTTTTCTGGTTTTCGTCCTCTAAAATCTAGGTGCGTCTAATGGAGTGAAAAATACAGTAATTTAATGATACATAACACATTTGTATGGGGATGTGTACGGTGTGAGCGATTCACAATTACATTATTATTATATAGTACATATAGTGTAGCAGCTCACAACATTGTCCATATAAAGAGCAGCAATATATCACCTAAACAGAAGGTTAGATATTCCATTCAGGACATCTCAAAGTGAAAAATGCATTTTATCGTATGGATCATGTTATCATGTTGGCAATTTTGAAAGTGAACGGATTAATGCAGGAGAATTTTCCAGGACATAAAGTAGGACACAGAGGTAGAAGAATGTACTATTAGAGTACAGGCAAGGAATAGAGAATATGGATGAAGAGCTTACAATCTATTAGGTATAGAGAAGGATAGGTAGGGAAGAGGAGCTTACAATCTATTAGGTATAGAGAAGGATACGTAGGGAAGAAGAGCTTACAATCCATTGGGGTAAAAGGGAGGACACAGAATGTAGAAGAGCTTACAGTCCAGCATGCTATAAGGGAAGATCCGGAAGGTGGAAAGGCTTACCGTCTATGAGACACAAGGAGGGACACACACGGTGAGAACACTTACAATCTATCGGTACAATGGAGGCTACAGGAGGCTGAAGAACGTACCATTTAGGACAGGGGTCTCCACACTTCAATATGAGGGCCACCGACCCCCTTATACCCAGGGATGCCAAGTAGTTCATGTGTTCCTAGTAGAGTGATGAAAATGACACCTTCAAGAGATTAAGGGCCCCTCAGTTTTAAACAGTCCCCCCTTACATACAGAGTGCATATCAGAGCCCCCTTTACAACCTGGAGTGACCATCATAGCTCTCCTTATATCCAGGAGTGTGGAGCAGAGTCCTGCTCCTATATACAGGGGTCCCCCCTTACATCCATGTGTGCTTAGAAGCTTATATGTACTCAGTAGTACCCCCCCCCCTTACAAACACGTGTACTCAGCAGAGTCCCTCCTTACATACACAGAGTTCCCCCTTACATCCATATGTGCTCAGCAGAGTCCCCCATTACATACACATGTACTCAGCAGAGATCCCCCTTACATACACATGTACTCAGCAGAGTCCCTCCTTACATACACATGTACTCAGCAGAGTCCCTCCTTACATACACATGTACTCAGCAGAGTCCCTCCTTACATACACATGTACTCAGCAGAGTCCCTTC
Source organism: Staurois parvus (assembly GCF_062004578.1). Taxonomy (NCBI): domain Eukaryota; kingdom Metazoa; phylum Chordata; class Amphibia; order Anura; family Ranidae; genus Staurois; species Staurois parvus. Next base: position 217,803 of record NW_028319190.1, on the reverse strand, counting down.
TTACATACACATGTACTTAGCAGAGTCCCCCCTTATATACACCTATACTCAGAAGAGTCCCCCCTTACTTACACATGAACTCAGCAGAGCCCCCCTTACATACACATGTACTCAGCAGAGTCCCTCCTTACATACACATGTACTCAGCAGAGTCCCCCCTTACATATACATGTACTCAGCAGAGTCCCCCATTACATACACATGTACTCAGCAGAGTCCCCCCTTACATATACATGTACTCAGCAGAGTCCCCCCTTACATACACATGTACTTAGCAGAGTCCCCCCTTACATATACATGTACTTAGCAGAGCCCCCCCTTACATATACATGTACTCAGCAGAGCCCCCCCTTACATATACATGTACTCAGCAGAGCCCCCCCCTTACATACACATGTACTCAGCAGAGCCCCCCCTTACATACACATGCGCTCAGCAGAGTCCCCCATTACATACACAGAGTTCCCCCTTACATACACATGTACTCAGCAGAGTCCCCCCTTACATACACATTTACTCAGCAGAGTCCCCCCTTACATACACATGTACTCAGCAGAGTCCCCCTCACATACACATGTACTCAGCAGAGTCCCCCTTACATACACATGTACTCAGCAGAGTCCCCCCTTACATATACATGTACTCAGCAGAGCCCCCCCTTACATACACATGTACTCAGCAGAGTCCCCCCTCACACACACATGTACTCAGCAGAGCCCCCCCTTACATACACATGTACACAGCAGAGCCCCCCCTTACATACACATGTACTCAGCAGAGTCCCCCCTTACATACACATGTACACAGCAGAGTCCCCCCTTAAACACACACATGTACTCAGCAGAGTGACGAGAATTATGCTATGTAAAGGTTAGGGGCCCCTCCTGCCTCCATCACCCCTGATCCGGCGGGGGCCCGGCAGGGAGCTGAATTGCATTGTCTATGTATGAATGCAGCAAGACTCAGAAATCCGGCGATTACACGGCACTGATTCAGAATAATATGAGAGCGCTGAATGACTGACTCTGGGAACCCCGCCGACCTCTCTCACATCAGACACATTGGGGGGACGTGCCTATTATTCCTGAACACGGGAGGGGAACTCGTGATACAGAACCTTCAGGAACATTCCGGAATACCATAGAGACGTCACTCAGCGTACATTCATCTCTCAGCCCCGCTACTATGAAAGGAGATTGAAGAATAAATAAGAGGAATACATTCAATAAAGGGACATCCCGATGAATGAAGTGCGGCTCATTGCCATCCCATAACAGGAGCCTATCAGGAGAGAAAAAGGAAGGCTGCCTTTTCTGAAAATGCTAGTGGCCTGGCCATTTCTGAATGAGTGACTTGGAACTAGCAGGCATCCAGTGAAGTCAGGACTCTTTATCAGCATGCTTGTTCAGGGTTAGTGTGTTAGAAAGTTTGTAAGACCGAGTATAACCATGAGAGCCTGGCAGGAAGATGGTGACGGCCTCCTATGCAATTTTTTAAAGAAAGGCTTACTTTAAAAAAAATTCCACATATAATATATACCCCTAATTTCCTGATTCTGGTAGTAAATTCCAAATTCCTAAATTCTCTTTTAATACAACAGCCAGACCTGCTGTGGAATCATTGGCGTTTATGGTCACGCTGCAATACCAGACATCACCAGCAGAAGGCAGCTGAATTTACATCAGAAGAGTAGGGAGGAGCTTGTTTGTTCCAATCGGGGTCCAAAGCCAAAAGTCAGCTGTCATTCCTGAGCCAATGAGCTGCAGATGGGGATTCCATGTGGCCATATACGGTCATGATGTCATGAGCAACCCCACCCATATATATATATGTCAGCTATAGGGCGGGGAATCCCCCCTTGCTGCTCACTGGCCAAAGACTGACAGCTGACTTCAAGGTTTGGATGCAAATCCAGTTCTTGTCAGCGGCAGTGGCCTTAGGTTCTGTCATTTCCCGTGTAATGACCCACCAGGAAGAAAAATATATTTTAAATATATTTTAAAAATATTCTTCCCAAATATATTAACATATATTTAAAATGCTACAATTTTGGCCGTATTCAATATATTTCAATAAATCTCTCTCTATATATATACTGTATGTTGAAATGCGTTTTTATTACAAAATATATGAAAAATATTATTTAAATACAAATCTACATTTCTGGAATGCATTTACAAATATATGTTAAAAGTATATGTTAAAATGACTTTTTTATATGTAAAAAAAAAATCAGCAAAATATATAAAAAAATATATTTAAAAAAAATATATTTTTGATATATTTTGTAATAAAAACGCATTTCAACATACAGTATATATATACAGCGGATATAGTGAATGCAAGGTCTAGGGAGAGTGGATATAGTGAATGCGGGGTCCGGGGAGAGCGGATATAGTGAATGCGAGGTCTAGGGAGAGTGGATATACTGAATGCGGGGTCCGGGGAGAGCGGATATAGTGAATGCAGGGTCTAGGGAGAGTGGATATAGTGAATGCGGGGTCCGGGGAGAGCGGATATAGTGAATGCGGGGTCCGGGGAGAGCGGATATAGTGAATGCAGGGTCCGGGGAGACCGGATATAGTGAATGCGGGGTCTGGGGGGACCGGATATAGTGAATGCGGGGTCCGGGGAGAGCGGATATAGTGAATGCGGGGTCCGGGGAGAGCGAATATAGTGAATGCGAGGTCTAGGGAGAGTGGATATAGTGAATGCGGGGTCCGGGGAGAGCGGATATAGTGAATGCGGGGTCCGGGGAGAGCGGATATAGTGAATGCAGGGTCCGGGGAGACCGGATATAGTGAATGCGGGGTCTGGGGGGACCGGATATAGTGAATGCGGGGTCCGGGGAGAGCGAATATAGTGAATGCAGGGTCCGGGGAGAGCGGATATAGTAAATGCGGGGTCCGGGACAGCGGATATAGTGAATGCGGGGTCCGGGGAGAGCGGATATAGTGAATGCGGGGTCCGGGGAGAGCGGATATAGTGAATGCGGGGTCCGGGGAGAGTGGATATAGTGAATGCGGGGTCCCGGGAAGAGCGGAAATAGTGAATGCAGGGTCCGGGGACAGCGGATATAGTGAATGCGGGGTCCGGGGAGACCTGATATAGTGAATGCGGGGTCCGGGGAGAGCGGATATAGTGAATGCAGGGTCCGGGGAGAGCGGATATAGTGAATGCGGGGTCCGGGGAGAGCGGATATAGTGAATGCAGGGTCCGGGGAGAGCGGATATAGTGAATGCAGGGTCCGAGGAGAGCGGATATAGTGAATGCGGGGTCCGGTGAGAGCGTATATAGTGAATGCGGGGTCCGGGGATAGCGGATATAGTGAATGCGGGGTCCGGAGAGACCTGATATAGTGAATGCGGGGTCCGGGGAGAGCGGATATAGTGAATGCAGGGTCCGGGGAGAGCGGATATAGTGAATGCGGGGTCCGGGGAGAGCGGATATAGTGAATGCAGGGTCCGGGGAGAGCGGATATAGTGAATGCAGGGTCCGAGGAGAGCGGATATAGTGAATGCGGGGTCCGGTGAGAGCGTATATAGTGAATGCGGGGTCCGGGGATAGCGGATATAGTGAATGCGGGGTCCGGGGTGAGCGTATATAGTGAATGCGGGGTCCGGGGAGAGCGGATATAGTGAATGCGGGGTCTGGGGAGAGCGGATATAGCGAATGCGGGGTCTGGGGAGAGCGGATATAGCGAATGCGGGATCCGGGGAGAGCGGATATAGTGAATGCGGGGTCCGGGGAGAGCGGATATAGTGAATGCGGGGTCCGGGGAGAGCGGATATAGTGAATGCAGGGTCCAGGGTCAGCGGATATAGTGAATGCAGGGTCCGGAGAGACCTGATATAGTGAATGCGGGGTCCGGGGAGAGCGGATATAGTGAATGCAGGGTCCGGGGAGAGCGTATATAGTGAATGCGGGGTCCGGGGAGAGCGGATATAGTGAATGCGGGGTCCGGGGAGAGCGGATATAGTGAATGCGGGGTCCGGGGAGAGCGGATATAGTGAATGCGGGGTCTGGGGAGAGCGGATATAGTGAATGCAGGGTCTGGGGAGAGCGGATATAGTGAATGCGGGGTCCGGGGAGAGCGGATATAGTGAATGCGGGGTCCGGGGAGAGCGGATATAGTGAATGCGGGGTCCGGAGAGAGCAGATATAGTGAATGCAGGGTCCGGAGAGAGCGGATACAGTGAATGCAGGGTCCGGGGAGAGCGAATATAGTGAATGCGAGGTCTAGGGAGAGTGGATATAGTGAATGCGGGGTCCGGGGAGAGCGGATATAGTGAATGCGGGGTCCGGGGAGAGCGGATATAGTGAATGCAGGGTCCGGGGAGACCGGATATAGTGAATGCGGGGTCTGGGGGGACCGGATATAGTGAATGCGGGGTCCGGGGAGAGCGAATATAGTGAATGCAGGGTCCGGGGAAAGCGGATATAGTAAATGCGGGGTCCGGGACAGCGGATATAGTGAATGCGGGGTCCGGGGAGAGCGGATATAGTGAATGCGGGGTCCGGGGAGAGCGGATATAGTGAATGCGGGGTCCGGGGAGAGTGGATATAGTGAATGCGGGGTCCCGGGAAGAGCGGAAATAGTGAATGCAGGGTCCGGGGACAGCGGATATAGTGAATGCAGGGTCCAGGGTCAGCGGATATAGTGAATGCAGGGTCCGGAGAGACCTGATATAGTGAATGCGGGGTCCGGGGAGAGCGGATATAGTGAATGCAGGGTCCGGGGAGAGCGGATATAGTGAATGCAGGGTCCGAGGAGAGCGGATATAGTGAATGCAGGGTCCGGTGAGAGCGGATATAGTGAATGCGGGGTCCGGGGAGAGCGGATATAGTGAATGCGGGGTCCGGGGAGAGCGTATATAGTGAATGCGGGGTCCGGGGATAGCGGATATAGTGAATGCGGGGTCCGGGGAGAGCGGATATAGTGAATGCGGGGTCCGGGGAGAGCGGATATAGTGAATGCGGGGTCCGGGGAGAGCGGATATAGCGAATGCGGGATCCGGGGAGAGCGGATATAGTGAATGCGGGGTCCGGAGAGACCTGATATAGTGAATGCGGGGTCCGGGGAGAGCGGATATAGTGAATGCAGGGTCCGGGGAGAGCGGATATAGTGAATGCAGGGTCCGGGGAGAGCGTATATAGTGAATGCGGGGTCCGGGGAGAGCGGATATAGTGAATGCGGGGTCCGGGGAGAGCGGATATAGTGAATGCGGGGTCCGGGGAGAGCGGATATAGTGAATGCGGGGTCTGGGGAGAGCGGATATAGTGAATGCGGGGTCCGGGGAGAGCGGATATAGTGAATGCGGGGTCCGGGGAGAGCGGATATAGTGAATGCGGGGTCCGGGGAGAGCGGATATAGTGAATGCGGGGTCCGGAGAGAGCAGATATAGTGAATGCGGGGTCCGGGGAGAGCGTATATAGTGAATGCGGGGTCCGGGGAGAGCGGATATAGTGAATGCGGGGTCCGGGGAGAGCGTATATAGTGAATGCGGGGTCCGGGGAGAGCGGATATAGTGAATGCGGGGTCCGGGGAGAGCGGATATAGTGAATGCGGGGTCCGGGGAGAGCGGATATAGTGAATGCGGGGTCTGGGGAGAGCGGATATAGTGAATGCAGGGTCCGGGGAGAGCGGATATAGTGAATGCGGGGTCCGGGGAGAGCGGATATAGTGAATGCAGGGTCCGGGGAGAGCGGATATAGTGAATGTGGGGTCCGGGAAGAGCGGATATAGTGAATGCAGGGTCCGGGGTTTAGTAACACGTTCAGTGCCTATTGTCTTCATAATGGGTGGCCATAGTCCTGCTGTAGGCATGTTTCACGGACAGTGCTGACAACACACCATGTCATATGTACCTGCCTTATAAAGTTTCTTTGTTTGTCGTTGGTCTCAGTAAAAGTCATCCACGCGGTAGGATGTTAGCCGGTCAGAGATGCTTCGTTTGCAGTGGCCCCCGGACAGTCCATCCTGCAAAGATAAAACCTCTCCTGTGACTCCTGGCATAGAAAGTATAGTGTCCCCTTAAGGAAGTCTACATTGAAGAAAGCAGACATGGCTGCTGCTGACCTCTCTTTGTGAAGTTGCTGGCTGCTTGGCTGTCATACTGATCCAAGGGGCTGTGGTGCTCTCCCCGTCCCTGCCCAGTACTATGAGGCAGGTCAGAAATTCTGATTTTCAATCTTGTTTGCTTCTTTACGGATCAGTCAATCAGAAAGTATAGCACCCAGAGACAGCCAGGAAACTAGCATTTTCAGGAGATCAGCAATGGCAGCCCACAAATTCGTCTCAACAAGGTTTCCTTGGATTTTCCTTTATACCTTTTGGAAAAAAAAAATGAAATAAATGCGCCCGCAATAAAAAGATATAAAATGTGCATTTATGAAATGTTTGCATTCAGGCCTGCAGAGCATTGCGGCTGGGATCAGGGCGACGCTGGGTACAATGCTGCATTGCTTTCCTCTATGGATGAGCTTGGGGTCGGTCCAAACCTGGGGTGGACTGGCAACTCATGGGGCCCCCAGGCAATAGGGGATCATGGGGCCCCTGTGTCCTCACCCACACTCAAACCACATCCAAAAAAGCTTATGAAAGGTACCAGGGGCATCTCATGGGGCCCCCTACTGACCCCAGGCCCTCGAGCAGTGCCCGAGTGCCGAAATTGTCAGTCCTCCCCTGACTCCCACCCACTGCCACCCAATCAATGTCATTGGCCTTACATGATCATGTGGACATATTAGGTCAATGATGTCACAAGCATACCCACCCCTTTCTGTACTGACAGCTGTGGGGTGTGGAAAGTCCTGGTTGCAGTTGACTGGGCGGGAGTGACAGCTTCCTTCAGGGTTCATTCTCAAGTTCAGACCAAACTTGAGCTCCTCCTCACCAACCCAGTGCTGGATGCTCTGCCGCAGGAGCAGATGGGACTTGTAGTATGTCCATTTGCTGATCCCAGGATGATGCTGTGTGGGCGGAGTCACTCATAGCCATGTTCAATTAAAAAAATAATGTCTGTAGGGAAAAGCACCCCATAATTCAGAGGGTTCGGTGCCAAGTCCAGACCAAACTTGAGCTCCTCCTCACCAACCCAGTGCTGGATGCTCTGCCGCAGGAGCAGATAGGACTTGTAGTATGTTTATTTGCTGATCCCAGGATGATGCTTTGTGGGCGGAGTCACTCACAGGCACGCTCAATTAAAAAAAATAATGTCTGTAGGGAAATCCTCCCCATAATTCTGAAGGTTTGGTCCCAAGTTCAGACCGAACTTGAGCTCCGCCTCACCAACACAGTGCTGGATGCTCTACCACAGGAGCAGATGGGACTTGTAGTATATTAATTTGCTGATCCCAGGAACATCCTATGTGGGCGGAGTCACTCATAGCCATGTGCAATTAAAAAAATAATGTCTGTAGGGAAAAGCTCCCCATAATTCAGAGGGTTCGGTGCCGAGTTCAGACCAAACTTAAGCTCATCCTCATCAACCCGGTGCTGGATGCTCTGCCGCAGGAGCAGATGGGACTTGTAGTATGTTCATTTGCTGATCCCAGGATGATGCTGTGTGGGCGGAGTCACTGACAGCCACACTCAATTAAAAAAATTATGTCTGTAGGGATATTGTTTGGGGGAGGGGAATACAACCATGTTTCATGTTACACCCTAAAAATGGATGTAACATGAAACAAGGTTCAAAAGCTGCACTGTGCCTTTAACCTACCAGTGCAAACCGTGTTTCCCCTTATCACAGCCCACACATAAAATAATGAGGATTAGTAACAATTGGCCAGACAGTGACATATAACAGAAAGATTTTGTCAAATTGAAAAGAAATAAAAAAGCTTTACTACACGTAAAAAATGCTTTACAAGAAGGCATCACTGATCTCTACGGGTGAAGGTATTGTGGAGCAATTCATCCTCAAAGGTCACTGCAGAAGCACTGAAGGTGCAGGGTTTTTTTAGCACGGTGCACCAGAACGTAAAGATGTGAAGGGGCCCGATGGAATTTACAAAATTGCAACTGATAATATCATAAAAGGATATGACCCGGTGCCGGGACAAGGTCATCCAGTGCCCAGGGCAAAAAAGCCAAGCTGCGCCCCCCCCCCCCTTTTCATTATGTGGGAGCTTAGGGGATGCTACCCCCCAGCAGTCATCCACTTGTCAAAATGAAAATATACGAATTCCCCGGAGGTAGACCAACGGCACTCTAAAGCTCAGAGTGATGGCTACGAAAATGGTTTTTTCACCGAAACGCGTAAGCTGCTACACTTGCACCCTATACCCTTTATGAATAAAGCACTTTTATTGGGAGAACGAGTTGCCGGCTCTTCATACTCCTACACTTGTCAAAATGCCTTGTGTCACAATGAGCTCACTGGGGCCCCCATCCATACAGTAAACCGCTGGGCCCGGGGCAGCCGCCCCTTCTGCCCACCCCTTGTCCCAGCCCTGATGAGGCTCCGGGAACTGAACTGACTGACTGAGGGGGCCATGAACGATTTGTTCTCTCTTCCCGTGTAGTAAAATTGCAACAGTCTTTCTTCGGACCGCGGGAGAAGGGGCGGACTGACCATTTGGAAACTCGCCTGAGGGCCTGGGGTCAGTAGGTGGCCCCATGAGATGCCCCTGGTACCTTTTTCATTGGCTTTTTTGAGTTTGGGCAAGGACACAGGGGCCCCATGATCCCCTATTGCCCGGGGGCCCCATGAGCAATCAGTCTGCCCCTGCGCGGGAATCACCTGGGCACTGAACTGGACAGACATGAATGGAGTTTTTTTATTTTTTAAAACCAAATATTACATTTTCGTTTTCTTTCTTTCCTGGAGAACTGGAAATACATATAGGAGCCGAATTTCCCGTACATGTCCTTGTACTTGAATTCCTGACGTTCTGCCACATTCCTGAAATATCTGTATTTCCCCGGCTGTGACCGTTGTTCTCTGCTATTGTTTGCTGGTTGGACTGTGTATACAATACTCTGACTACCGAGGCGCACGTGTATCACTCAACGTGGTCGATAAAACCTTTCAGATGGATCGTTTTTTTCAATAAACACCGCATGTGTTGGATTGTTCACTATCTTAATTGATGATGAATGGTTTGCAGTCACTCATACAGAGACCTCATCTCATTTGCATGGCCACCATTAAGATGTTCGGTTGGTTTCACACTCATGCGGTGTGGAATTCGTAGCATTTTCAGTGCGAATTCCGCACTGCATCAGAATCGCACCCCGTTCATGCGAACCGATGCGGGTGTGTATGTTGAGTTAACAAGACCCTGAAATTGGTCCGCAAAACGCAGTGCGATGTGCAGAATCAGATCGCATTAGGTGTGAATACCCATGCGATCCGACTCTAGTGTGAACCCAAAAAAGGGTCCTACACCTTTTTGGTGCGATTTGAACCATACAAAATGTACGACTCCGATCGCACTGCACACAAATCGCATGTGATTTGCACAGGAATGCGGTGTGGTTCCTGTGCGAATCACATGCGATGGGGCGGACTGATAACTCATAAGGCCCCCGGGCAATAGGGGATCATGGGGCCCCTGTGTCCTTGCCCAAACTCAAAAAAGCCTTTGAAAAAGGTACCAGGGGCATCTCATGGGGCCCCCTACTGATCCGGGCCCTCGGGCAATGCCCGAGTTTCCAAATGGTGAGTCCGCCCCTGCGCACCGCATATATTTGAACCCAACTTTAATGTATTTTTTGTTCAGCCTGCTAACAGATTCCTCCATCCACACAAATGAAGTGGATGGAGGAATGAACCCTTTACTGGGGACACTGCATTCTGACAGCAGTGATTGGCTGCAGCCACTGATCGAGAGAATTTTTCTAGCTTGGCTTCTTTTGAGCAGGGATGGCCAATCGGTTGAATCGGTTCAGCAGGTGGATGGAGGAATCCCCTCTCCCCCACTAGGACATCGTATTTTGACAGGCACAATCAGTGGCTGCAGCAGCTGAACGAGAACATTTTTCCAGCGTGTGCCTTTGAAAAAATTCAGATGATCGGGTTCTGTTGAGTGGGTTTGGCCCCACAATGATCAGATCTCAGCAGCTGGATGGAGAAGTCCCCCCACACCCCGCTGGGGCATTGTATTCTGGCAGCGGCACCCGATTGGCTGCAGCTGCTGATCAAGAACATTTTTCTAGCATGGCTTCTATTGAGTGGAGACAGCCACACACTGATTAGAATTTGGCCAGTTCAGCAGGTGGATGGAGGAATCCCCCCTCCAATTACAGGACATTGTATCCTGTCAGAGTACACTGATTAGCGACTGCTGCGATTGGCTGCAGCTGCTGATCAGGAACCAATTTCCAGCGAGTGCCTTTCGTATTGAGCAAAGATGTCCACACACTGGTTCAGCAGATGGATGGAGGAATCCCCCTTCCTGCCGGGACATTGTAATCTGACAGCAGCACCCACTGCTGTCAGAGTGTACTGATCAACAGCAATTGGCTGCAGCCACCGATCAAGAAAAGATTCCCAGCATGTGTCTTTGTTAGAACTCGATCAAATGATCAGCTTTAGTTTAGTTGGAATGGCCACACACTGATCAGAATTTGGATGGTTTAACAGTTGGATAGAGAAATCCCCCCCCCCCCCCACCACCACTTCCTTCTGCAGGGGGGCATTGTAATCTGGCAGCGGCACCCAATTGACTGCAGCTGCTGATCAAGAACATTTCTCTAGTATGGCTTCTATTAAGCGGAGACAGCCACACACCAATTAGAATTTGGCCAGTTCCGCAGGTGGATGGAGGAATCCCCCCTCCCCTGCAAGGACATTGAATTCTGACAGCAGCCCCTGCTGCTTTCAGAGTACACTGATTAGCGGCTGCAGCGATTGGCTGCAGCTGCTGATCAAGAAATCAAGAACATTTTTCTAGCATGGCCTCTATCGAGTGAAGACAGCCACACACTGATTAGAATTTGGCCAGTTCAGCAGGTGGACAGAGGAATCCCCCCTCCATGCCAGGACAGAGTACACTGATTAGCGGCTGCAGCGATTGGCTGCAGCCGCTGATCAAGAACCAATTTCCAGTGAGTGCCTGCGTATTGAGCAATGATGGCCACACACTGGTTCAGCAGATAGATGGAGGAATCCCGCTTCCTTCCGGGATATTGTAGTTTGACAGCGAAATACATCCCCCCCCCCCGCACTTTCTTCTGCAGGGGGGCATGGTATTCTGGCAGCGGCACTCGATTGACTGCAGCTGCTGATCAAGAACATTTTTCCAGCATGGTTTCTATTGAGTGGAGACAGCCACACACTGATTAGCGGCTGCAGCGATTGGCTGCAGCCGCTGATCAAGAACCAATTTCCAGTGAGTGCCTTTGTATTGAGCAAGGATGGCCACACACTGATTAGCGGCTGCAGCGATTGGCTGCAGCCGCTGATCAAGAACCAGTTTCCAGTGAGTTCCTTTGTATTGAGCAAGGATGGCCACACACTGGTTCAGCAGGTGGATGGAGGAATTACCATTGTAATCTGACAGTAGCACCCCCTGCTGTCAGAGTGTACTGATCAACAGCAATTGGCTGCAGCCACTGATCAAGGAAAAATTTCCAGTGTGTGGCTTCGACAAAACTTGATCACATGATCGGGTTTAATAGAGTTGGAATGGCCATACACTGACCAGAATTCGGATGGATTAGCAGTTGGATAGAGAAATCCCCTCGCTATCCTTCTGCAAGGGGTATTGTATTCTGACAGCGGCGCCCAATTGGCTGCAGCCACTGATCGAGAAAAGTTCTTCAGCATGGTTTCTGTTATTATTATGGTTACTTGTATAGCGCCGTCAATTTACGCAGCACTTTACATATATATTGTACATTCACATCAGTCCCTAACCCTCAAGGAGCGTACAATCTAAGGTCCCTAACTCACATTCATACATATACATACTAGGGACAATTTAGACAGGAGCCAATTCACCAACTGGCATGTCTTTGGAGTGTGGGAGGAAACCAGAGTACCCATTGGAAACCCACACAGGCACAGGGACAACATGCAAACTCCAGGCAGGTGGTGCCATGGTTAGAATTTGAACCAACGATCCGAGTGCTGCCAGGCGGAAGAGCTAACCATTTAGCCACTGTGCTGCCCAGTTAAGAGGGGATGGCCACACACTGCTAGAAATTTGGAGAGTTTGGTAGGTGAATGGAGGAATTCCACCACCACCACCAGGGCACTGTATTCTGATAGTGGCAGCAGCCACTGATTGACAAAAATTCCCAGCATGCGTCTTTGACAGAAGTTGATCAAAAAATTGGGTTCTGTTGAGCGGGAATGGCTACATACTGGTCTGAATTAAGCCGGTTCAGCAGGTGGATGGAGAAATCCTGCTCCGCTGAGACACTGCATCCTGACAGTGCCATCCGCTGCTCTCAGAAGACGCTGATCAGCAGCTGCAGCCGAATGGCTACAGTGGCTGATTAAGAATGTTTTTCCAGCATGTTCCTTCCACAGAAGTTGATCGGCTTGTGTTAAGTGGGGACGGCCACACACTGATCGGATATTGACCAGTCCCCACTAAACCAGACAAATTTCAATCAGTGTGCGGCCAGACCTGGCCCCATGTGCTGTGCTTGGGGGAAGATGAGTAATCTGGGAGAACACTAAACCTCCTGAAGAGACAATGACATTCCTGCCTACCATATAACTGGTCTTTCCAGTTTACAGAGATCCCCCCCCCATGTGGCAGTTGCTGGTGCAGGATGTGTGGCAGCTGATGGTGCAGAGTGTGTGACAGTTGCTGGTGCAGGATGTGTGGCAGCTGATGGTGCAGGGTGTGTGGCAGCTGATGGTGCAGGATGTGTGGCAGTTGCTGGTGCAGAGTGTGTGGCGGTTGATGGTGTGTAGCAGTTGCTGGTGCAGGGTATAGCAGTTGCTGGTGCAGGATGTGTGGCAGTTGATGGTGCAGGGTGTGTGGCAGTTGCTGGTGCTGGGTGTGTGGCAGTTGCTGGTGCTGGGTGTGTGGCAGTTGCTGGTGCTGGGTGTGTGGCAGTTGCTGGTGCAGGATGTATGGCAGTTGATGGTGCAGGGTGTGTGGCAGTTGCTGGTGCTGGGTGTGTGGCAGTTGCTGGTGCAGGGTGTGTGGCAGTTGCTGGTGCTGGGTGTGTGGCAGTTGCTGGTGCAGGATGTATGGCAGTTGATGGTGCAGGATGTGTGGCAGTTGATGGTGCAGGATGTGGGGCAGTTGCTGGTGCTGGGTGTGTGGCAGTTGCTGGTGCTGGATGTGTGGCAGTTGCTGTTGAAGAGTGTGCAGCAGTTAATGGTGCAGGGTGCAGGGTTTGTTTCAGTTGCTGTTGTACGGTGTATGGCAGTTACTGGTGCAGAATGTGTGGCAGTTGCTGGTGCCGGGTGTGTGGCAGTTGCTGGTGCAGAATGTGTGGCAGTTGCTGGTGCCGGGTGTGTGGCAGTTGCTGGTGCAGAATGTGTGGCAGTTGCTGGTGCAGGGTGTGTGGCAGTTGCTTGTACAGGGTGTGTGGCAGTTGCTGGAGCGGGGGGTGTGGCAGTTGCTGGTGCGGGGTGTGTGACAGTTGCTGGTGCCAAGTGTGTGGCAGTTGCTTGTACAGGGTGTGTGGCAGTTGCTGGTGCCGGGTATGTGACAGTTGCTGGTGTCGGGTGTATGGCAGTTGCTTGTACAGGGTGTGTGGCAGTTGCTGGTGCCCGGTGTGTGGCAGTTGCAGGGTGTGTGGCAGTTGCTGGTTAAGGATGTGTGGCAGTTGCAGGGTGTGTGGCAGTTGCAGGGTGCCGGGTGCGTGGCAGTTGATGGTGTCGGGTGCGTGGCAGTTGATGGTGCAGGGTGCGTGGCAGTTGCAGGGTGCCGGGTGCGTGGCAGCTGATGGTGCCGGGTGTGTGGCAGTTGCTAATGAGTATTGATAATTGGTGTTGGTCTGAATTAGGTAATATTCCTCCGGAGCAGCAGCTGTGTCTCGGGTCCATGTAGAGCGCTGAGTGTACACAATGACTAATACATCCAATCCTTGTATCCACAACAATGACACACAGCAATGTTCCAGCTGTAAATGTGGCTGATATCAGGCCGGGTGTAGCTCAGCATGGTGTGTGACAATGAAATGCAATGATAATGCGGTCTGATGAACCCCAATCTGAGTGGGGAGAATGAGGACATTGTGCCCCCCTTATTGCTCCAACATTGCCAAGTCAGCACCAAAAATGGTCAGAGCCAAATCCTATGACGGAAAAATAGTCCTACTCTTCACCTTCATCATAGTCCCGCACCATCGTCCCTCTACTCCTCACCTTCATCATAGTCCCGCACCATCGTCCCTCTACTCTTCACCTTCATCATAGTCCCTCACCATCATCCCTCTACTCCTCACCTTCATCATAGTCCCTCACCATCGTCCCTCTACTCCTCACCTTCATCATAGTCCCTCACCATCGTCCCTCTACTCCTCACCTTCATCATAGTCCCTCACCATCGTCCCTCTACTCCTCACCTTCTTCATAGTCCCTCACCATCGTCCCTCTACTCTTCACCTTCATCATAGTCCCTCACCATCGTCCCTCTACTCCTCACCTTCATCATAGTCCCTCACCATCGTCCCTCTACTCCTCACCTTCATCATAGTCCCGCACCATCGTCCCTCTACTCCTCACCTTCATCATAGTCCCTCACCATCGTCCCTCTACTCCTCACCTTCATCATAGTCCCTCACCATCGTCCCTCTACTCCTCACCTTCATCATAGTCCCTCACCATCGTCCCTCTACTCCTCACCTTCATCATAGTCCCTCACCATCGTCCCTCTACTCCTCACCTTCATCATAGTCCCTCACCATCGTCCCTCTACTCCTCACCTTCATCATAGTCCCGCACCATCGTCCCTCTACTCCTCACCTTCAACATAGTCCCTCACCATCGTCCCTCTACTCCTCACCTTCATCATAGTCCCGCACCATCGTCCCTCTACTCCTCACCTTCATCATAGTCCCTCACCATCGTCCCTCTACTCCTCACCTTCATCATAGTCCCGCACCATCGTCCCTCTACTCCTCACCTTCATCATAGTCCCTCACCATCGTCCCTCTACTCCTCACCTTCATCATAGTCCCGCACCATCGTCCCTCTACTCCTCACCTTCATCATAGTCCCTCACCATCGTCCCTCTACTCCTCACCTTCATCATAGTCCCGCACCATCGTCCCTCTACTCCTCACCTTCATCATAGTCCCTCACCATCGTCCCTCTACTCCTCACCTTCATCATAGTCCCTCACCATCGTCCCTCTACTCCTCACCTTCATCATAGTCCCTCACCATCGTCCCTCTACTCCTCACCTTCATCATAGTCCCGCACCATCGTCCCTCTACTCCTCACCTTCATCATAGTCCCTCACCATCGTCCCTCTACTCCTCACCTTCATCATAGTCCCGCACCATCGTCCCTCTACTCCTCACCTTCATCATAGTCCCTCACCATCGTCCCTCTACTCCTCACCTTCATCATAGTCCCGCACCATCGTCCCTCTACTCCTCACCTTCATCATAGTCCCTCACCATCGTCCCTCTACTCCTCACCTTCATCATAGTCCCTCACCATCGTCCCTCTACTCCTCACCTTCATCATAGTCCCGCACCATCGTCCCTCTACTCCTCACCTTCATCATAGTCCCTCACCATCGTCCCTCTACTCCTCACCTTCATCATAGTCCCTCACCATCATCCCTCTACTCCTCACCTTCATCATAGTCCCTCACCATCATCCCTCTACTCCTCACCTTCATCATAGTCCCTCACCATCATCCCTCTACTCCTCACCTTCATCATAGTCCCTCACCATCATCCCTCTACTCCTCACCTTCATCATAGTCCCTCACCATCGTCCCTCTACTCCTCACCTTCATCATAGTCCCTCACCATCATCCCTCTACTCCTCACCTTCATCATAGTCCCTCACCATCGTCCCTCTACTCCTCACCTTCATCATAGTCCCTCACCATCATCCCTCTACTCTTCACCTTCATCATAGTCCCTCACCATCGTCCCTCTACTCCTCACCTTCATCATTGTCCCTCACCATCGTCCCTCTACTCCTCACCTTCATCATAGTCCCTTAGCATCATCCCTCTACTCCCCACCTTTCTCATAGTCTCTCACCATCATCCCTCTACTCCTCACCTTCATCATAGTCCCTCACCATCGTCCCTCTACTCACCTTCAGTATAGTCCCTCACCATCGTCCTTCTACTGCTCACCTTCATCATAGTCCCTCACCATCGTCCCTCTACTCACCTTCAGTATAGTCCCTCACCATCGTCCCTCTACTCCTCACCTTCATCATAGTCCCTCACCATCGTCCCTCTACTCCTCACCTTCATCATAGCCACTTTAATTAAGACTCCAAACTCCACCAGAACAGGTGCCTAGACACCCTGGTGGGTGCACACATGAGAGCTTTATGCCCCTTGCTCCCCCTCCCGGGAACTCGCCTTAAGTAGTTCTAAATATAGCAACCGATCCCCCCAGTATGACCTCCTCTAGGTCCATCCTATTCATGAAGCTGAAATTGTAAATGGGGATTCCAGCCTTGCAGTACACCTCAGGGCACTCGCTTTAAATATAGTGACTGCTTCAATCAGTGTGACCTCCGTTACCCATCCTATTGCCTGATGCCAGAATTGTACTCTTCATATCTTCTTCTCTACCAGTAGTGGGGCTTATTTACACATTGCTTCCACTTCTTTTTTGAAGCGTTAATGAAGCTTGGCAAATGCCCTGTGTGTGTTGATTTTCTATTTGTTTCAAAGTGGCCCAGTATACCTTCAGCTTTGTAGTACCCCCACTCAGCAGAGCTCCAGCTCATTAGTACCCCTGTTCAGCAGATCCCCAGCTCATTAGTACCCCTGTTCAGCGGAGCCCCAGCTCATTAGTACCCCTGTTCAGCAGTTCCCCAGCTCATTAGTACCCCTGTTCAGCACATCCCCAGCACATTAGTAGCTCTGTTCAGCAGATCCCCAGCTCATTAGTACCCCTGTTCAGCAGATCCCCAGCACATTAGTACCCATGTTCAGCAGATCCCCATCTCATTAGTATCGTTGTTCAGCAGATCTCCAGCTCATTAGTACCCCTGTTCAGCACATCCCCAGCACATTAGTAGCTCTGTTCAGCAGATCCCCAGCTCATTAGTACCCTTGTTCAGCAGATCCCCATCTCATTAGTATCATTGTTCAGCAGATCTCCAGCTCATTAGTACCCCTGTTCAGCAGATCCCCAGCTCATTAGTACCCTTGTTCAGCAGAGCCCCAGCTCATTAGTACCCCTGTTCAGCACATCCCCAGCACATTAGTAGCTCTGTTCAGCAGATCCCCAGCTCATTAGTACCCTTGTTCAGCAGATCCCCATCTCATTAGTATCATTGTTCAGCAGATCTCCAGCTCATTAGTACCCCTGTTCAGCAGATCCCCAGCTCATTAGTACCCTTGTTCAGCAGAGCCCCAGCTCATTAGTACCCCTGTTCAGCGGATCCCCAGCTCATTAGTACCTCTGTTCAGCAGATCCCCAGCTCATTAGTACCCTTGTTCAGCAGATCCCCATCTCATTAGTATCGTTGTTCAGCAGATCTCCAGCTCATTAGTACCCCTGTTCAGCACATCCCCAGCACATTAGTAGCTCTGTTCAGCAGATCCCCAGCTCATTAGTACCCCTGTTCAGCAGATCCCCAGCACATTAGTACCCATGTTCAGCAGATCCCCATCTCATTAGTATCGTTGTTCAGCAGATCTCCAGCTCCTTAGTACCCCTGTTCAGCACATCCCCAGCACATTAGTAGCTCTGTTCAGCAGATCCCCAGCTCATTAGTACCCTTGTTCAGCAGATCCCCATCTCATTAGTATCATTGTTCAGCAGATCTCCAGCTCATTAGTACCCCTGTTCAGCAGATCCCCAGCTCATTAGTACCCTTGTTCAGCAGAGCCCCAGCTCATTAGTACCCCTGTTCAGCGGATCCCCAGCTCATTAGTACCTCTGTTCAGCAGATCCCCAGCTCATTAGTACCCTTGTTCAGCAGATCCCCATCTCATTAGTATCGTTGTTCAGCAGATCTCCAGCTCATTAGTACCCCTGTTCAGCAGATCCCCAGCTCATTAGTACCCTTGTTCAGCAGAGCCCCAGCTCATTAGTACCCCTGTTCAGCGGATCCCCAGCTCATTAGTACCTCTGTTCAGCAGATCCCCAGCTCATTAGTACCCTTGTTCAGCATATCCCCAGCTCATTAGTATCAATGTTCAGCAGATCCTCTACTCAGTAGTAACCCCCAGCAGTACTGATCCCCGCTCAGTAGTAACCCCCAGCTCCACTGATCCCCAACTCAATAGTAACTCCCAGCTCTACTGATACCCCGCTCAGTAGTAACCCCCAGCTCTGCTGATGCCCCGCTCAGTAGTAACCCCCAGCTCTGCTGATCCCCTGCTCAGTAGTAACCCCTAGCTCTACTGATTCCCTACTCAGTAGTAACTCCCAGCTCTGCAGATCCCCCTTTTTTTCCGGTCCCCATTCACTTCCCGCAGTATTGCTCCCACGTTGTTCTCTACATGTGACATCTGCTAGTTTCTCCTGCTCCAGTCCCCCAGCTTTGCTGATTCCCCGTTCAGTAATAACCCCCAGCTCTGATGATCTTCCAATGAGTAGTAACCCCCACTCTGCTGACCCTCCTCTCTCTGCGGTCCCCACTCACCTCCCGCTATATTGCTCCCATGAAGCACATCACAAGTGACATCTGCTAGTTTCTGCTGCTCCAGTCCCCCAGCTCTGCTCAGTCCTCACTCTCCAATCCCCACTCACTTTCCCCTATAGTGTTGTGCACCATGTGTGACATCTGCTAGTTGCTTCGCTCCGGTCCAACGCCCGCTCACCTTCCTGCTGCTCCACGCTGCACTCCAGATGTGACGTCTGCACCAGGTATTTTCAGAATCGGGGTTTTTGGTTCACTTGCTGGTTTCCCAGTGCATTCTGGGATATCTCATACCTGCAATACCTCCAAAACCATGTGAAACTCACTCTGAATTACCCCCGGTTCACATCTATGCGGCTGTGCGGGCTGCGTTTTGCGCGGACACAAGAGCTCATTCATTTGAATGGACTCCCCTGCCCGTGACACACAAGGAAGAAGTCCCTGCACCTCTTTGCAAGACGCAGCCCAGATGGGAACCTCAGTTCCCAGTACGGTTGTGTTTCCAAGTGCGGGTGGCATGCCATTAGAAGTAATGGCACCTGCCCGCGGGTCCGCATTTCTCTGAGCGGGTGGTGCAGCTGCACAGATTTTTTTGCGGATCCGCAGCGGCACCACCCGCACAGATGTGAACCTAGGATAAAACCCTCTCAAAAACTGCAGGTGCTGTTAGCAAGAGTTGTCTTGGACTTCTCTGGAGGCTTTGGAGACGCTTTGAAGCACCAAGAAAGCGACATGAAGTACAATTTCTGAAGTGAAGCAAAGGAAGCGCAACAGTGTGAACATGACTATAAGTTTACCATTTTATTTAGTGACAGGGCTTTGATTGGCATTCAGAGTGCTTTAAAAAAAAAGGGGTCCAATGCCACATTTTGAAGCAAGTGTAAACGAGGCCTGAAGGAGCTGGTTCCAGTAAGAGGGCCAACACTTTCCCAGGTCAATGTCCACTGCCTGCACTCCAACTCCAAACCCCCGGCTCCCAGAGACATGCAAAGGGGACTTATGTTCAGACACAGGGACCGAGTGTGCCTCGACACCCAGAAGAAGTGCCATGCAGAGGCTGGGAAATGCCCGAGGCCGACCTCCGAAGTCTCTATCCATGCCCGAGGCCGACCTCCGAAGTCTCTATCCATGCCCGAGGCCGACCTCCGAAGTCTCTATCCATCCCCGAGGCCGACCTCCGAAGTCTCTACCCATGCCCGAGGCCGACCTCCGAAGTCTCTATCCATGCCAGAGGCCGCCCTCTGAAGTCTCTAACCAAGCCCGAGGCCAACCTCCAAAGTCTCTATCAATGCCCGAGGCCGACCTCCGAAGTCTCTATCCATGCCCGAGGCCGACCTCCGAAGTCTCTATCCATGCCCGAGGCCGACCTCCAAAGTCTCTACCCATGCCCGAGGCCGACCTCCGAAGTCTCTATCCATGCCAGAGGCCGACCTCCAAAGTCTCTACCCAAGCCCAAGGCCGACCTCCAAAGTCTCTATCAATGCCCGAGGCCGACCTCCGAAGTCTCTATCCATGCCCGAGGCCGACCTCCGAAGTCTCTATCCATGCCCGAGGCCGACCTCCGAAGTCTCTATCCATGCCCGAGGCTGACCTCCGAAGTCTCTATCCATGCCAGAGGCCGACCTCCGAAGTCTCTACCCAAGCCCAAGGCCGACCTCCAAAGTCTCTATCAATGCCCGAGGCCGACCTCCGAAGTCTCTATCCATGCCCGAGGCCGACCTCCGAAGTCTCTATCCATGCCCGAGGCCGACCTCAGAAGTCTCTATCCATGCCCGAGGCACCTCTGAAGTCTCTATCTATGCCCGAGGCCGACCTCCGAAGTCTCTATCTATGCCCGAGGCCGACCCCTGAAGTCTCTATCCATGCCCGAGGCCGACCTCCGAAGTCTCTACCCATGCCCGAGGCCGACCTCCGAAGTCTCTACCCATGCCCGAGGCTGACCTCCGAAGTCTCTACCCATGCCCGAGGCCGACCTCCGAAGTCTCTACCCATGCCCGAGGCCGACCTCCGAAGTCTCTCTCCATGCCCGAGGCCGACCTCCGAAGTCTCTACCCATGCCCGAGGCCGACCTCCGAAGTCTCTACCCATGCCCGAGGCCGACCTCCGAAGTCTCAAGCCATGCCCGAGGCCGACCTCCGAAGTCTCTACCCATGCCCGAGGCCGACCTCCGAAGTCTCTACCCATGCCCGAGGCCGACCTCCGAAGTCTCTACCCATGACCGAGGCCGACCTCCGAAGTCTCTACCCATGACCGAGGCCGACCTCCGAAGTCTCTACCCATGCCCAAGGCCGACCTCCGAAGTCTCTATCCATGCCCGAGGCCGACCTCCGAAGTCTCTACCCGACCCATTGTTTGTGTGACATGCCATGAAAGGAAGTAAATCAGCTTTTTAAAGGGTACTCTGGGCAAAACCAAACATTTAACCCTCGCAGTGTGGGAGAGATGTGCATTTTCCTGAAGGGTTCAGCTTGGACAGGTACTCTTTGAAATCCTCTATATTTGTACCCATGAAAGAAAAAGAAGTGAAAGAGAAAATGATTTGTTTTCTCCATCCAGATTGAATATCATTTGTTGGCGTGTGCTGCCACCTAATGTGCAAAAACGGTTATACTCACCCTACAAGAGGGAGACAGAAAGAAGAATTTTTTTTTATGGGTCATGGGGAGACCAGGGACCTATTTTGCACCCTAGGCAAGACCAGCTACTTGCACCTCCTCTCATTTTACCATCCCCCAACCACTCCCCATTACACTGCCACCATAGAACAGCAGCGAGGGGTTTTACACAACACCACGCCACTATTGCCTTATTGCAGGGGCAGTGTCTTTGCAGCATAGTCGGGAGTGCTTGGGGGGGGCGGTAAACGTGTGGCTCAGCTGCACATTTTTAATGTCCCTCAAACACAAGTGTAAGAACTAAGAGGAAGCATCTCACTGTGCTTATGTCATGGTCATCCTTATCATGATGATGTCACACAGTACAGAAGGTGCCGTATGTCTGTCTGTGCCTCAGAAAACAGAAATTGTGAGCTTGCCTGTGCACCCGGCTCCCATCACTGCCTTTTCACCTGGCTCCCATCGCTGCCTGTGTACCTGGCTCCCATCGCTGCCTTTTCACCTGGCTCCCATCGCTGCCTGTGTACCTGGCTCCCATCACTGCCTTTTCACCTGGCTCCCATCGCTGCCTGTGCACCTGGCTCCCATCGCTGCCCGTGTACCTGGCTCCCATCGCTGCCCGTGCACCTGGCTCCCATCGCTGCCTGTGCACCTGGCTCCCATCGCTGCCTGTGTACATGGCTCCCATCGCTGCCTGTGTACCTGGCTCCCATCGCTGCCTGTGCACCTGGCTCCCATCCCTGCCTGGGCACCTGGCTCCCATTGCTGCCTGTGCACCTGGCTCCCATCGCTGCCTGTGCACCTGGCTCCCATCACTGCCCGTGCACCTGGCTCCCATCACTGCCCGTGCACCTGGCTCCCATCACTGCCCGTGCACCTGGCTCCCATCGCTGTCCGTCAGTGGAGGAAGGGATAATCACTCCGCCAGTGAAAGGCTGTGAGCAGCCACTGCCAGACACCACTTATCAGCACTGGAAAATGCAGCGTGGCTTTAGCAGCCTGTGACGAAATTTAAAAAAGCCCCTCCCTGCTCCTCACCTCCTGGGCCCCTCTAGTGAACTGATGGGGCCCGGGAAAATATAATGAATGTTACAGCAGGGCTGGCTGTACTGCCCTGGTCGTAGCTGTGCCCTAGGCAGCCACCTAGAAACCCATCATATTTCAAATATATAATGAAATCAATGGTGTGATCTGGGTTCCAACATTTTCGTGCAAAGTAATCCTTCCAGAGAAGGTGTGAAAGCCAAATTGTACTTTTCTATTTGTTAGATAATGTTAGGGCGCTAAATAGTTACATTTTAAATGTCTATTGTGCTGCAGCTCCGCTTCAACCTTCTCCGTATCCATGCCTTGCATTAGTGGAGGAATAGTGCCCCATCATTGGTGTCAGTGGGAGGAATAGTGCCCCATCATTGGTATCAGTGGGAGGAATAGTGCCCCATCATTGGTATCAGTGGGAGGAATAGTGCCCCATCATTGGTATCAGTGGGAGGAATAGTGCCCCCATCATTGGTGTCCGTGGGAGGAATAGTGCCCCATCATTGGTATCAGTGGGAGGAATAGAGCCCCATCATTGGTATCAGTGGGATGAATAGTGCCCCATCATTGGTGTCAGTGGGAGGAATAGTGCCCCATCATTGGTATCAGTGGGAGGAATAGTGCCCCATCATTGGTATCAGTGGGAGGAATAGTGCCCCATCATTGGTATCAGTGGGAGGAATAGTGCCCCCATCATTGGTGTCCGTGGGAGGAATAGTGCCCCATCATTGGTATCAGTGGGAGGAATAGAGCCCCATCATTGGTATCAGTGGGATGAATAGTGCCCCATCATTGGTGTCAGTGGGAGGAATAGTGCCCCATCATTGGTATCAGTGGGATGAATAGTGCCCCATCATTGGTGTCAGTGGGAGGAATAGTGCCCCATCATTGGTATCAGTGGGATGAATAGTGCCCCATCATTGGTGTCAGTGGGAGGAATAGTGCTCATCATTGGTATCAGTGGGATGAATAGTGCCCCATCATTGGTGTCAGTGGGAGGAATAGTGCTCCATCATTGGTGTCAGTGGGAAGAATAGTGCCCCATCATTGGTGTCAGTGGGAGGAATAGTGCTCCATCATTGGTGTCAGTGGGAGGAATAGTGCCCCATCATTGGGGTCAGAGGGAGGAATAGTGCCCCATCATTGGTGCCACTTGGAGGAATAGCACTCTATTATTGGTGTCAGTGGGAGGAATAGTGCCCAGTCATTGGTGTTACTGAGAGGAATAGTGCCCCATCATTGGTGTCAGTGGGAGGAATAGTGCCCCATCACTGGTGTCAGTGGGAGGAATAGTGCCCCATCATTGGTATCAGTGGGAGGAATAGTGCCCCATCATTGGTATCAGTGGGATGAATAGTGCCCCATCATTGGTATCAGTGGGAGGAATAGTGCTCCATCATTGGTGTCAGTGGGAGGAATAGTGCCCCATCATTGGGGTCAGAGGGAGGAATAGTGCCCCATCATTGGTGCCACTTGGAGGAATAGCACTCTATTATTGGTGTCAGTGGGAGGAATAGTGCCCAGTCATTGGTGTTACTGAGAGGAATAGTGCCCCATCATTGGTGTCAGTGGGAGGAATAGTGCCCCATCATTGGTGTCACTGTAAGGAATAGTGCCCCATCTCTAATGTCACTTGGAGGAATAGTACTCTATCATTGGTGTCAGTGGGAGGAATAGTTCCCATTACTGGTGTCACTGGGAGGAATAGTGCCCCATTTCTGGTGTCAGTGGGAGGAATAGTGCCCCATCACTGGTGTCAGTGGGAGGAATAGTGTCCCATCATTGGTATCAGTGGGAGGAATAGTGCCCCATCATTGGTGTCCGTGGGAGGAATAGTGTCCCGTCACTGGTGTCAGTGGGAGGAATAGTGCCCCATCATTGGTATCAGTGGGAGGAATAGTGTCCCATCTCTGGTGTCAGTGGAAGGAATAGTGCCCCATTACTATTATTGGTGTCAGTGGGAGGAATAGTGCCCAATCATTGGTGTTACTGGGAGGAATAGTCCTCATTACTGGTGTCACTGGGAGGAATAGTGCCCCATCTCTGGTTTCACTTGGAGGAATAGCACTCTATCATTGGTGTCAGTGGGAGGAATAGTGCCCAATCATTGGTGTCACTGGAAGGAATAGTGCTCCATCATTGGTATCACTGGGAGGAATAGTGCCCCATCACTGGGGTCAGAGGGAGGAATAGTGCCCCATCATTGGTGTCACTTGGAGGAATAGCACTCTATCATTGGTATCAGTGGGAGGAATAGTGCCCCATCACTTGTGTCAGTGGGAGGAATAGTGCCCCATCACTTGTGTCAGTGGGAGGAATAGGGCCCCATCACTGGTGTCACTGGGAGGAATTGTGCCCCATCACTGGTGTCACTGGGAGGAATAGTGCCCCATCATTGGTGTCACTGGGAGGAATAGTGCCCCATCACTGGTGTCACTGGGAGGAATAGTGCCCCATCATTGGTATCAGTGGAAGGAATAGTGCCCCATCATTGGTGTCAGTGGAAGGAATAGTGCCCCATCATTGGTGTCAGTGGGAGGAATAGTGCCCCATTACTTGTGTCAGTGGGAGGAATAGTGCCCCATCATTGGTGTCAGTGGAAGGAATAGTGCCCCATCATTGGTGTCAGTGGGAGGAATAGTGCCCCATTACTTGTGTCAGTGGGAGGAATAGTGCCCCATCACTGGTGTCAGTGGAAGGAATAGTGCCCCATCATTGGTGTCAGTAGAAGGAATAGTGCCCCATCACTGGTGTCAGTGGAAGGAATAGTGCCCCAAGGCCTGGATAAATTCAAGAAAAGGGCCGCATCTGACCCATGGACTGCAGTTTGGAAGCCACTGTCCTATAATGTGCTTCTGGAAGAATGGTCCAACCTTCCCATAGACACCCTCCTAAACCTTGTGGACGGCCTTCCCAGAAGAGTTGAAGCTGTTATAGCTGCAAAGGGCGGGGCCAACTCAATATTGAACCCTACGGACTAAGACTGGGGGGCCATTAAAGGTCATGTGCGTGGAAAGGGCGGGGCCAACTCAATATTGAACCCTACGGACTAAGACTGGGGGGCCATTAAAGGTCATGTGTGTGGAAAGGGCGGGGCCAACTCAATATTGAACCCTACGGACTAAGACTGGGGGGCCATTAAAGGTCATGTATGTGGAAAGGCCGGCGGTCCAATACTTTTGGCAATATAGTGTATATACATTGAAACATTGTTTTACTAATTCTGTCCATGAAATTGACTATTATATGAATAATTTGGGTTAGGGAATAGTAGACTTTTGCAAGCACTTCCTTTCTTTTAGGAGGAATTCATTCTTTTTTATTTTTTTGTGTCGACAATGGCAAGCGGCTCAAAAGACAAGGATAGATTGTTCTGAGAAATAGAAAGTAATATATATTATTTCCCCCCCCCCCCCCTTATAACATTGGTCTATGTTTGCTGTGTCCAAGGCTTGTTGATTGATTTGTCGACAAGTGACACAAGGCATGGACTCTTCTCTATTCTACATGTATGAACTTCTCCTGCCAATGGGTACCCAGCAGGTTGGTTCCTTTGTCACAAATGGCAATGGAACCATTTACCATCGTCCAATGGGAAGGTGATACGGAGGGACTGTGTTTTATAACCCGTGTTTAACCCTTTAATTGAGGGCCTAGGAGGTCTAAATTGTGCCCCTGTAGCATAAGGCACTCAGCGTGGCGACCTTGCCTGGCACAAGATAGCATGGGGTCAGCCACCATTCGCATACCTCCCAACTGTCAAGATTTCCATGGTGCTGTGGCAAGATTTTAACCAACCCCATGTCCTTGGTGATGGGACAAGCGTGTTTGACTGGCACAAGTCCAAGAGTGTGGGGAAAACTTATCACCATTTTCTGGTTCTGAGATGGACCCTTGCACCCAGGCACCACAGTCTGTTCGGCACTCCTGTGACCCAGATTCAGCTCACAGTCAACTGATGTTATAGAGCTGGTCCAGGTTCTGTAGGAATTCTGACAATAATTTCAGGATCTGCCCAGATTCCTGACAGGTAGCCTCTCAGAGCACAACTGAGAACCTGAACCACAGGCTGGCACTCCAGTGAGCACTGAAGGGGCAGAGAAGAGAGCAGTGACTGACAGTCACTGCTCTGTGCTTAGAACAGATGTGAGAACTGAGGGATCAGCAGTCTTTGATTGCTTAGTTCTCAGTATAGAGCTGGAGAGGGACAGTTGCAGCATTGGCATTTTTTTACTTTTACTGCCTTTTACGAGGAGTGTCCAGAATATAATGAGAATGAAATTCCTACGCTCAAGAAGGGCTTTGTGAAGGGTGAGGCTGGCCAGGTCACTTTGGGTTGGGTGCCAGGTATTCGTTAGAACACTGATCAGTTGCATTCCAGCCCTGTCAGAGTCGAGACATTCATTTTTGTGACACCCTTTTCATGTGCCTTTTATTAAAAGAAAATTAAGGAAAAATGCACGTGAGTTTGGAACAGTGGTACGTGATAATATTTTGTGTGAAATTAGGTAAAAGTGCATCAGTACCAATGACACATGGCCGTCAAGGAAGGACAAGTAGATGTTGAAGATGAATAACAATTAGGACACCCCTCTTCATCAAAAATGAAACAGAATGTGAATGCAGTGAGGTCTGTTCTTAACCATGACCCATGGCCAGGCCTGGACTGGCCATAGGGCACACTGGGCATTTGCATTTTTCTTTCTTTCTTTCTTTCTTTCTTTCTTTCTTTCTTTCTTTCTTTCTTTCTTTCTTTCTTTCTTTCTTTCTTTCTTTCTTTCTTTCTTTCTTTTTCTCTCTCCCTCTCCTGTTTCCCTCCTTCCTTCCTTCTTTCTTTCCCTCCTTCCTTCTCTCCCTCCTTCCTTCTTTCCCTACTTCCTTCTCTCCCTCCTTCCTTCTTTCCCTCCTTCCTTCTCTCCCTCCTTCCTTCTTTCCCTCCTTCCTTCTTCCCTCCTTCCTCCCTTTTTTCCCTCCTTCCTCCCTTCTTTCCCTCCTATTTCCCTCTTTCCCTCCTTCCTTGTTTCCTCTTTCCTTCTTTCTCTCTCTCCTTCCTTCTCTTCCGCCTTCTTTTCCTCATTCCTTCTCTCCCTCTTTCTTTCTTTCTTTCTTTCTTTCTTTCCCTCATTCCTTCTTTCCTTCCTTCCTTCCTTTTTCCCTCCTACCTTATTGCCCTCCTTCCTTACTTCCCTCTTTCTTTTCCCCCTTCTTTCCCTCCTCTTTTTCCTCCTCCTTCCTTCTTTCCCTATTCCTTCTTTCCCTTCTTCCTTATTTCCCTCCTTCCTTCTTTCCCTCTTTCCTTATTTCCCTCCTCCTTTCTTCTTTCCCTCCTTCCTTCTCTTCCTCCTTCCTTCCTTCTTCCCGCTTTTCTTCCTTCTTTCCCTCCTTCTTTCCCTCCTTCCTTCTCTCCCTCCCTCCTTCCTTCCTTCCTTGCTTTGTTCTTTCCCTCCTTTGGTCCTTCTTTCTCTCTTTTCTTTCCTTCTTTCCCTCCTTCTTTCCCTCCTTCCTTCTCTCCCTCCCTCCTTCCTTCCTTCCTTGCTTTGTTCTTTCCCTCCTTTGGTCTTTCTTTCTCTCTTTTCTTCCTTCTTTCCCTCCTTTCTTTCTTTCTTTCTTTCTTTCTCTTTCTCTCTTTCTTTCTCTCCATAAAAAAATAAAAAACAAATAATTAAATATAAAATGGTAAAAAATTCAATCAAAATAAAAACCTACTGACACTAGTGGTGGACCTACCAGGGTCACAAAGGTCGCTCCTGTGACCAGGCCCTGGCGTTCCACCACTGGGCTCCGAGGAAATGGTCCCCGGGCTTGGGGCTGCTCAGTCCAAAATGCCTGGGCCTATTTTGTGTCCCAGTCCAGGCCTAGCTCACTATCAGAATGATTGAAGAGGAAACAGGAATTACCAAGTCAAATGTTCATGAAATCGTGACTTTGGATTTGAACATGAGAAAAGTGTGTACAAAACTTGTTCCTGATTTTTTTGAGTCGATCACGCTAGATGAATCTTGGGTTTTTGAATACCTTCCAGATGACAAAGAAACAAAGTTCAGAATGGCACACATCTGTGTCACCTTGAAATCAAGAAAGCTTGAATGAGCAAATCAAAAGTGAAATCAATGGTCATTGTTTTTTTGTTTTTTTAATCACGTGGAATTATCTAGAAGGAATTTGTACCTACTGGTCAAACTGCGACTCAAAGATTTTACCAGGAAGTTCTTGGTCATTTGAGACAAAGAGTTTTTCGTGAGCGTCCTGAGATTGGCTCAACATGGATCCTTCATCAGGATAATGCACCGAGTCCAGGGGCGGACTGACAACTCATGGGGCCCCCGGGCAATAGGGGATCATGGGGCCCCTGTGTCCTTGCCCACACTCAAAGCACACCCAAATAAACCTATAAAAAAGGTACGAGGGGCATTTCATGGGGCCCCTACTGACCCCGGGCCCTCGGGCACTGCCCGAGTGTGCGAATGGTCAGTCCGCCCCTGACCAACTCACAGTAATTTTTTGGTTGAAAAACAGTGTCAGGAATGGACTTGCCAATAATGGTGGGACTCACCTGCCTTGTGGGCTGCAGTACCAGGACTGGCCAGCGGGTGCTCTCAGCAATCAGAGACTCACCCCTGCAATCAGCCAAACACCTGAAGCTGATTGCGGGGGTTGTATTTAAGGAATGGCCAGACTCACAGTCAGGGCCGTGGTGTGTGTTTTTCCATGGGCCCCTGTATCTTGTATCCTGTATTCCTGTTCCTTTTTCTGTCTCTCCTTTTGCCCACCCTGCCTGATCCTGACCTCTGCTGACTTCTCCTGTTTGATCCCTGGCTTGTGACCCTGACCATTCTCTGCCTGACCCTCTGCACCACGCTGCCCATGAGTTACTGAACCCAGCTTGTGACCCCGACCACTCTCCCGCCTGTTCCTGGTACTCCATTTGCCCGTTTGCTACTGACCCGGCCTGCCTGACGACTCTTGCATTGTATGTATTGTTATCTGTGGGTGGTTTGATTTGGTTTGTTTGCACTGTGTTTATGTTTAGTTTTGCACTGCGTTTTGTATTGTTAGTCTTAATAAATTATATTGTTTATAACATATCTGAAGCCTGCGTTTCCCTGTGTCAGTCCACACCCCTCTGGTCATACCCTGATTCCTGACAAACAGAGTTTTTGGCTGAAAAACACATCATAGTGTTCCCCCATCCACCCTACAACCCCCACTTGGCTCCTTGTGACTATTTCATATTTTCAAAGATGAAAAAGGTTTTGAAAGGACACCATTTTGGTGGTGTGGATAACGTTCAAAGAGCCACTACGCAGGCTCAGAATGCCATTCATCAGAATGAAAAAATTTCCCGGAGCGTGATGTACACTCACAAGGTACATACTTTGAATGAGACAATGTTCAATTGTAAAATTCTTCAATAAAAGAATTTTTAAAATATCATTCTTATTACTTTCTGGACACACCTCGTATTTTCCTGCTGCTTATTGTCTGTTCTTTTTTTTCACCGTTTATTACATTTTCTTTGATTAAAGCGATATTTAAAGATTGTTTAAATGAATCTCGTACTGCTCTACCCTGAGATTAAAACACTTATTATCTCTTTGAAGGAAGTTTCTGTATTGTAAAGTTTGTTACATTCCTGTCTGGATGTGGCAGCGAATATATCACAGATATTGGTTACAGGTCAGCATTGCAAAAGCAGATACATGTTTCCATTAAAACACATGGTGGTGTGTGACGGGAGTCACTTTGGGTGGGGGGCCCATGGAACACAGCCCCCTTTGGAGAGGTGGGGAGACCCCTGTCTCAGCTCCTCATATCCCTATTATGTGTAAGTCACCCTGTGCCTGTTAGGGGTACAGGGTGAAATGTTCTAATATTGGTGTGAGGGTTGTTCATTGTTTACTGCTATGTGGACCCATTGTTCTATTGTGTGTCTTGCTTGGGAGCAAACTATTATGGGATGTATGTGTTTGTGTATTGGCTTGGTGGGGGGGTGTTTCCAGCAGCCCTCCCTCCTGATGGGACTGTCTGTTGGTGTGTGTCTCTTGTTGCTAAGTATAGCCCTGTGTCATTATGCAGGGAGGGGGGATTTGTCCCGAGTGTATAAAAAGCCAGTTCGAGTTTCAAATAAAGAGTTCCATGTTTATACAGACTGGTGTCTTGAAGTCTTGTGTGGTCAGCGGTGAGGTCCGTGGATGGTGTTCGGACAGGGAAGGGGGAGTCTAACGGAAATACCCTAGTGCAGTCGGGGTCCGGTTCAGTTACATGGTGACTTATGTTTGTCTGTGTTAATGGATAGCTGCAGAGTGAACCTACCTCCGTCCACTCTCAGTCTGCCAACATTAAAGCCGGCCATACACGGTCGAATTCCAAAAGAATTTTCTTTTGAAAATCTTTTCTAAGAATTTTTGTTGGACTTTCGCACCATTAGTGGGCCACAACAAAAGTCAAATTTCAAGCGACCATTGAATATGAGTGATTGGGCATGTTGGAAATTTTTTGAAAAATGAACAAATTTCTAATTGCTGATGCTAGAATCGTGCGATAAATGTAATTGAAACATAAATGAGCTGTGACCTGGAAAGAAAAGAAAATTCTTGGCCAAGAATTCTTTTCTGTAGCAACACAAGGAGAAATTAAAGGCTTGAATGGTCGAATTTAGAAACCAATGGTGGCACCATTGGATTACAAAACGCATAAAATTTCCGATTTTCTAAAGAAAATTCGTATGGAATTTGACCCGTGTATGGCCTGCATTACGCTATCGTCCCATGTGCTGGAAAAATCTCTGACAGGATGAGGCTGAGAGTGTCATATTGTCACACCAGTATTTGGTGGAGGAGATGGAGTGTCCCTGCGGTGGAGGATATGTCTGTGGACATGAGGACCCTGCAGCTGATAGAGTGGTCCAAGCACATGTACACACTTCCTTCCACATACTGATGGATGGAAGGAAAAGTCATCTGGGCAATGGCAGCTGCATACTTGTCCCTGTGATGTAGTACAGGCCATAAACTTGAGGTTGGGGGCCAACTTCATGAGCCGGGATGGGAGCAACTGCAAACCCAGCAGTTATGCCAGGACAAAATAACAAGATAAAAACAAATAGCCCATTAAAAAATATAAATATTCGCCCTAAATCCAGAGATTTTCCATGAAGTACATTTTTCTGCCACTAGATGTCTTTAGTCTGATGACCAGCACCATTTAAAGCACTTCTTCTGAGCTCAGGTCATGCTGGAGACTGGACAGTGAAAAAAGAAGTAGAACACTGATGAGCCCATCTCTCAGCTCTCTCCTCCTATCATATCCGCATGCTTCTTGTCAGCACATGAATTGATTGGGTTCTTGTGCGGCTTTTTCCTCTCACACTCCAGCCCTGCTGTACCAGGACTGCAGAAGGATGGTACCAGGTCACATTTAGGAACTTGCACTGTTTTTATGCAACAAAAAAAAAAAAATACATTTGAGGTTCATTAAAGTGTTACTAAACCCAGGACCCCGCATTCACTATATCCGCTCTCCCCAGACCCCTCATTCACTATATCCATTCTCCCTGGATCACGCATTCAATGTATCTGGTCTCCCCGGACCCTGCACTCACTATATTCGCTCTCCCCGGACCCCGCATTCACTATATCCGCTCTCCCCGGACCCTGCACTCACTATATTCGTTCTCCCCGGACCCTGCATTCACTATATCCGCTCTCTCTGGGCCCCGCATTCACTATATAAGGTCTCCCCCGGTCTCCCTGGATCCTGCATTCACTATATCCATTCTCCCTGGATCCCGCATTCACTGTATCTGGTCTCCCCGGACCCCGCATTCACTATATCCGCTCTCGCCAGACCCTGCATTCACTATATCCGCTCTCCCCGGACCCTGCATTCACTATACCTAGTCTACCCAGACCCTCTATTCACTATATCCGGTCATTATATCCGCTCTCCCCGGACCCTGCATTTACTATATCCGCTCTCCCCAGACCCCGCATTCACTGTATCCGCTCTCCCCGGGCACCGCATTCACTATATCCGCTCTCCACGGACCCTGCATTCACTATATCTGGTCTCCCCAGACCCCGCATTCACTATATCCGCTCTCCCCGGACCCCGCATTCACTATATCCGCTCTCCCCGGACCCCGCATTCACAATATCTGGTCTCCCCGGACCCCGCATTCACAATATCTGGTCTCCCCGGACCCAGCATTCACAATATCTGGTCTCCCCGGACCCAGCATTCACAATATCTGGTCTCCCCGGACCCCGCATTCACTATATCCGCTCTCCCCAGACCTTGCATTCTTTATATCCGCTCTCCCCGGACCCCGCATTCACTATATCCGCTCTCCCCGGACCCCGCATTCACTATATCCGCTCTCCCCAGACCTTGCATTCTTTATATCCGCTCTCCCCGGACCCCACATTCACAATATCTGGTCTCCTAGGACCCCGCATTCACTATATCCGCTCTCCCCAGACCTTGCATTCACTATATCCGCTCTCCCCGGACCCTGCATTCACAATATCTGGTCTCCCCGGACCCCGCATTTACTATATCAGCTCTCCCCAGACCTTGCATTCACTATATCCGCTCTCCCCGGACCCCGCATTCACAATATCTGGTCTCCCCGTACCCCGCATTCACTATATCCGCTCTCCCCAGACCCCGCATTCACTATATCCGCTCTCCCCGGACCCCGCATTCACTATATCCGCTCTCCCCGGACCCCGCATTCACTATATCCGCTCTCCCCAGACCCCGCATTCACTATATCTGGTCTCCCCGGACCCCGCATTCACTATATCTGGTCTCCCCGGACCCCGCATTCACTATATCCGGTCTCCCCGGACCCCGCATTCACTATATCCGGTCTCCCCGGACCCTGCATTCACTATATCTGCTCTCCCAGGACCCTGCATTCACTATATCCGCTCTCCCAGAACCCCACATTCACTATATCCGCTCTTCCCGGACCTCGCAGTCTCTATATCCGCTCTCCCCGGACTCCGTAGTCCCTATATCCACTCTCCCTGGACCCCGCATTCACTATATCCGCTCTCCCCGGACTCCGTAGTCCCTATATCCACTCTCCCTGGACCCCGCATTCACTATATCCGCTCTCCCCGGACTCCGTAGTCCCTATATCCACTCTCCCTGGACCCCGCATTCACTATATCCGCTCTCCCCGGACCCCGCATTCACTATATCTGGTCTCCCCGGACCCCGCATTCACTATATCTGGTCTCCCCGGACCCCGCATTCACTATATCTGGTCTCCCCGGACCCCGCATTCACTATATCTGGTCTCCCACAGTACACATGTACACATGTAGAGATGTGCTGGTTGCTTTAAATCTTAAACAGCAGTTGCAAAGCATTTTTTTTTCTTTTCACTTGTTGCGAGTGACAGACAGGAAAAGCAGGATTGTGCTCTGATTGGTGGTTGCTACAGCTGAGAAGGATCCACCCATAGCAGCACTGTTGCAGCTGAACTTATGATTGGCTCTGGAGGAAAATTACAGCCACTCAAGTGCACGTGTCTCTCAAAGTTTGGAGCTGCTGAAAGAGAGGATTTCTACTGCTGTCTAATGCTATCTAGAGGACAATCCAGAAAGAGTACTCTGTGATGAAAGGGGATTTTGATATTGCTGCATTTGCTGTTCATCTCTGGAGAATGGTCATGAGAAACTGCTCTCTAATTCTCAGAGTGACACAGATCTTGGAAAGCCCAAGCTGCTCAGAATTAGTTATTCCTGCTGCTGATTGATGAGAGAACTCTGTCTCTGTATATTACTGGTTTGTCTCCTCAAGACTTGTGCTGTGGCTGAAGAGTGTGTTTAGTTCCAAATCCCCACAGAAGCTTAAATAGTCAAAAATCCTCCTGCGCTATGAGATGGAAGTATAGAACCTATTCTACAGCTGCCAACACTCAAGAACTGATACCAAAACAGTGTCAATAAATCATAAAAAATAGTGTAGCGCTCCTAAAGAACTGTGTCTAATACACAATATAAATTCCTAAAATAAATAAATCACTATAAAATAGTAAATAAGCAATAGTGACAAAAAATAAGTGCCAAACTAAGATTCCAAAAAGAAATCTATCACTCACTTAAGAAATACGTGTACCCACATATAAATAATATGTGACTACTACTTCACACAAACATATGGATAGTGTACACACATCTACTAAATTAGGCAAAAAAATCAAAACTTAATCCAATGAGAGAACTCTTAACAGTGCTCACACAGTGCCAAAAAAAATATATAAATGTGTCCTCTTTGATGAAAGACAATCTTAACAATGTCCTTTTGTGGAAATGAATAAAATCATGCAATGTGCAACAGTGATAATTAAATAAATCCGTGACTGTGCCAAAAAAACTCTTCTCCTGTTAACGGCTAGATTGCCTCCTCACCTCCTCCTAATGACCCCAAAGGGGCCAACAGGCTTGCAGGATCACCCTGGATCCTTGATTTATAATGGCCAGCAGCTTCCTTCCTTCCCTGGATCTCCTTTGTGGGGCTCCTAGTGCCCCTGATCAGTCAAGGTGGTTCTGAAGGATAATAGCTCACCAATCCAGTGAGCCAAGAAAAACCTCTAAGTGTAGTACTTTAGTAAACTTTGTTTATTCAAAGAGTAAAGAGTATCACTCACATTACAAGCAGTCCTCCCTCCTCACTGATGTGTGGGTATACTGCATGTGAATGGGACTTCCTGGGTGTAGCAAAATGGCGTCGCACGCCGGAAGTGCGTCACCACGCATCGGAACTACGGACTCGCGAACCTACGCGTTACGTCACCGTCTGCTCGTGACTTATTGCTTATTTACTATTTTATAGTGATTTATTTATTTTAGGAATTTATATTGTGTATTAGACACAGTTCTTTAGGAGCGCTACACTATTTTTTATGACCCACAGAAGCTTGCTGCTCTGAATATACTGACCAAGTGTCAGTATATCAGGATTTCACCTGTATGGGAAAGATTTGTTCAAGTGTTGTTTCCTATTGCAATGTTCACTGGAAGATTCTGCTTACAGGAGACTGTGCTATCCTGCTACCCCTGGATTACAAACGCTCTCCCATGCAGAGAGTGAGCGCTCTTCCATTGATTAAAGGGCCCCAACGTTGAGAGACTTTAAGTTTCATCCCATTGGCCAGTGGTTAGATAGGACATTTCTGCTCTAGATAGTACTGCTATAATAAATGTCAATCAGCTGATAAACCTCATTAACAGTCATTGTTTCATGTGTCAATGTCACTCTCATATGTCACTCTAGTCAGTGTGATACTAGTCAGTTTTTGGAGTCTTTGAAGAGTGATTTCTTACTAACTGTGTTATGCAAAGTGGTATCTGTGTTTTATGTACATTACCTGTGTTAAATCAGCGAGTTCTTTTTCAGGGTTTGTCTTCTTCAATAAAACCCATAAAAAATATTCTCAGAGCGTGAAAGTGTTCTGGATATAATCGGAGGTGTCAGCAGATTCAGGTGGGAGCTGAACCTATATATCTAGCCAAGCATCACCCAAGGGTGTGCTACACACACAACATGGAAATGCAATTATTTTAGTAAATATTTTAGTAATTTAATTTAGTAATATTTTCATCAGCAGTATATAGCAGTCTTGTGACTTCTATCAGTGTCCAGCAGAGCACTGGTTAATCTTGTAGAAGGAGATTTCATTCTGCATTCTGCTCTGACTGTCCTATGAGGCTGCATGACCCCTGCCCCCCCTGTCTGGTCAGTGCTGATTGGCCCTGTGCTGATCACATGCAAACTTCCAAAGTAGAAAAAAAAACTCTAGCAACACACACCAAACTGAGCATGTGCAGAGTGACTCCTAGAGCTCTTTACTATCAGCAGATGGAATGGGGACAGTAGAAGAAGGCAGGGGAGCAGAGAAGACAGGATCAAACAGCCTTTTTACACAATGCAGAGGATTAACCCCGTAGGTTCCACAGTGAGTATAACAAGCACGCTTTACTGCATCTACAGACTGATTGTACTGCTGTTGGTTTAGTAACACTTTAATGATTACATGTTTCTATTAAATTTTGTCTGTTATAGCTTTTTATTATTATTCCCCCCCCCCCCCAAAAAAAAACCATTAATAAATTGCAGCTTACTAATCATTAATGTGGTGGCTGCATTAGTTTTACACTTTTTTTTCCCTTTTATTTTTACCTGGTGATCCTGCCACACTTTCTGCCTTAGGGTGTCTCTGCTCTGGATGGAGGAGCAATGGAGACACCTTTGGACAGCAGCATTGCCACTTTATGGAGAGGGTAGTGTTAGATGCAGATTTAGATGGACTTCACCAACAAATTAAAGCTGACCTCCAGCTCACACATACTAAGAAACTGTTTTCTTTTTTCCCATTTGG
This sequence comes from Staurois parvus, assembly GCF_062004578.1. Lineage (NCBI taxonomy): Eukaryota > Metazoa > Chordata > Amphibia > Anura > Ranidae > Staurois > Staurois parvus. The sequence continues at coordinate 181,039 of NW_028319190.1, read as the reverse complement.
GATAAAGGTTTCACATCAATAAATAAAATCTGATCATTGTAAGCACCCCTACCAGCAGTCAATGGTTTGTCTCAATGCTCTAACTGCTACAGACAGCTTGTTTTGACAAAGTAAGTTGAAAAATAACAGACTTACTGGCAGGATCCCCGTGTGAAATTAAAGGGGGAAAAAGCCCAAAAAAAGGAAAACTAATGCAGCCATCACACCTAAGAATCTGTAGACCGCAAGATAATGAAACGTTTCTTTTTGGGGTTTAATATCGCTTTAAATCATGGAATGCGTCTTCAAAACACACAGCATGTTAATCAGATTTATTCTGCGCTTCCTTCTCCCTCCTCTCCTCCCGCAGACTGTCTATAAACACAGGCGGACGCACCCAGCAGTGACTTCGCTCCTCAGCACCTCGGAAAGAACAACGCAGGGAATAGAAGGGGAGAGAATTCAGCATTTAGGTGCGGTATACTTCACATTGCACATAGGATATAGACGTGTGCTGTGCGTGTGCTTAGCATGTGATGCTGTAGATATAACACATAGTACTTGGGGACCCATCAGCTGTCTGATGACATGGAGAGGAAGAACAGATATGTATTGATGATTTACAGATTGACGTAGATTGGCCGCGGGCTACATACATTTTATGATTGTAATCCTCCTGTATCCAGGGGCGGACTGACCATTCGAGCACTCAGGCACTGCCCGAGGGTCCGGGGTCAGTAGGGGGCCCCATGAGATGCCCCTGGCACATTTTATAGGCTTTATCATAGGCTTTTTTGGGTGTGGGCAAGGATACGGTGGCCCCATGATCCTCTGTTGCCCGGGGGCCCCATGAGTTGTCAGTAAACCCCTGCCGGTATGGTATATTTAGTGTCCATGGGTCATGCAGAACCAGGGGCTGGCTGACCATTTAGGCACTGCCTGAGGGCCCGGGGTCAGTAGAGGGCCCCATGATATACCCCTGGTACCTTTCATAGGCTTTTTGGGTGTGGTTTAAGTTTGGGGCGAGGACACAGGGGCCCCATGATTTCCTATTGCCCAGGGGCCCCATGAGTTGTCAGTCCGCCCCTGTGCAGAACTTTCAGAAATGGGTGGGTGAGGGGGGTGCTTGAAATGGCAATGACACAGCAATCTGGGTGCAGGCGGGCAGGGATCCTATTTAAACGAAGGGGAGGCTGCCTGTCAATGGGAGGTACACAAGCAGGGAGCCAGGGCCGGGACAACGGGAGGGCAGGAGGGGCGGCTGCCCTGAGCGCCGTGGTATCATGTGAGGTGGAGGGGTGTCATGAGGGGACTGGGGGGGGGATTTTGGCTGGGAGGGAGAAATTGGGGGACGTCAGGGGGTAAGAATTGTTCTAGGAGGAGAAATTAAGGGGGTGTGCTAGGAGTTGTGATTTGGGGGGTTTTAAGTTGGGAGGGGGGATGGGGGAAGAGGATTTGATGGGTTTGGGCTAGAAGAGGTCACATGGTAATGGTGGGAGGAAATTTGTGCTAGGTGGGGAACTTTGTTTTTTTTGGGGGGGAGGATTAGGTTAGTAGGGATGATTGGGAGGTATATGTGCTAGGAGGAGAAATTTGGGGGGATTTATGCTAGGAGGAGGGATGGGGGGGGGGATTGGGTTAGTAGGGATGATTGGGAGGTATATATGCTAGGAGGAGAAATTTTTTTTTGGAGGGGGGTATTTATGCTAGGAGGAGGGTTGGGGGGGGGGGATTGGGTTAGTAGGGATGATTGGGAGGTATATGTGCTAGGAGGAGAAATTTTGGGGGGAGGGGGATTTAAGCTAGGAGGAGGGATGGGGGGGGGGATATTGGTGCTGGGAGGTGGTTTTAAAGTGGGGGAATAGGATTTGTGCTCAAAGGGGAAATTGGAGGGCTAGGGGATTTGTGCTAGGAGGGGTGATTTTTTTGGAAGGGGGATTTGTGTTGGGAGAATTTGGGGAGTGAGAGGCAAAATGGGGGGGGGGGCAATGATTTGTGCTGGGAGGGGGGATTTCAGCAAAGGAGTTGTTTGTTCTGGGAGAAAGGGGAATTTATGCTTATGAAGTAAGCATTCAGATTTTTTTGGGGGGGGTTTGGGGTGGGGGGATTGTTGCTGACACCGGGAGGCACAGTTCGGCATGTTTGCCCTGGGCTCTAAGTGACTTTGTCCCGGCACTGCAGAGAGCAGCAGGACGTCCACCTGGGGGAGGATTATCTGTCCCTCGTTCAGCACTTACAGGGAGGTTGGAGACTGATGGGGATTCCATACCCATGTACTGTACAGAGACATAACTGTAAAATATATTTTCAATAAATCCTAATGCTCAAAATTTCACCTAATATTTAAAGTGTAAGTTCACCTTTTTCTGAAAAGATTAAAAGGGTAACTAACTTCTCACTTACTCCCCACCCCCCAGTCCCCGCTGCACTTACCTCCATGGGGAAGGAGCTGTCAGTGCTCACAGTCAGGGTAGTGGTCCGGGGATTTGAAATCCCCCTTTGTAAGCGGGCTGCCTATAGTAGCTTAGATAGTTGCTGCCCCCGATGGGAGGGATGGGGTTAAAGTTATTTCCCGGGTTTTTCATGGCGAGTCCTGTGGCATTATAAAAGGGACAGGGGTCTGGATCCTGGGGGTTCCCTGCTGTTGCTGTTTTCCGGGTTCTGTCCTGCCAGTTCTGCCCTCAGCACAAGTTACCGATGTCGGAGTGAAGGATCACCTGTGGGGAGACTGCTGGGACCTGTAGTCTGCCCTGAGGATGCCAGCTGCTGGACACTGCCATATACGGAGTCTGCCTTCCAGGCATGCCGGGGCAGGCACACAAGCTTGAGATAGGGACTAAGGACATAGGGAAGGAACTGTTAATTGGAGGACAGTTTTTGCTCAAATGTACACAGCCATCTCTAAGTTAGAGGTCCACCTTATTGTTGGATATGTCCTGATGGTGACCTTGTCCCGGCAGGGCCGGATCTAGCCTGTCTGATGTGGGAGTGCAATAAAAAATGTTAGGGGGGCAGAGAATGGGAGGTCTGCAGGGCAGTGTACAGAGGTCTGCAGGGTAGTGTATACGGGTCAGCAGGGCAGTGCGCAGGGCTCAGCAGGGCAGTGCACAGAGGTCTGCAGGGTAGTGTGCAGGGGTCGGCAGGGCAGTGTACAGAGGTCTGCAGGGCAGTGTATACGAGTCAGCAGGGCAGTGCGCAGGGCTCAGCAGTGCAGTGCACAGAGGTCAGCAGGGCAGTGCGCAGGGCTCAGCAGGGCAGTGCACAGAGGTCTGCAGGGTAGTGTGCAGGGGTCAGCAGGGCAGTGTACAGAGGTCTGCAGGGCAGTGTATACGGGTCAGCAGGGCAGTGCGCAGGGCTCAGCAGTGCAGTGCACAGAGGTCAGCAGGGCAGTGTGCAGGGGTCGGCAGGGCAGTGCACAGGGGTCTGCAGGGCAGTGCGCAGGGGTCAGCAGGGCAGTGCGCAGGGGTCAGCAGGGCAGTGCGCAGGGGTCAGCAGGGCTGTGTGCAGGGGTCAGCAGAGCTGAGGATAAAGAACAGCAGAGCTAAGGACAGGGGTCAACAGGGCAGAGGACTGGGGTCACTGCTGGCAGGGAACTCAGCAGAGCCCCTTCTCCCATCCCTGCACTGCACACAGCCTGGGCACAGACAGTTGAGCTCCTCCTCCCCACACAGATAGCTTTGGCTTTGGGCACAACTAAAATATGAGGGGGCATAGCCCATCCCAGCACCCCCCTAGATTTGGCTATGTGTCCTGGGGCACTGATGGGAACAACATAGTGCAAAAGGTACTCCATGTGCAAGGAGAGTGACCCTATTACAGGTGCCAAGCGTAGCCCAGAACAACCCACCCTGGGGGTAGTCCTCTCATGTGACCCATACTTGGTGCCCAACAAGTTATTAGGAAAACATTGCAGAAGATCCAACATCTTCCCCACCAGCCCTGCCCACGTCTACACACTACTTGTTCCCTTCTTTTTGTAGGGCTTTTGGGATGGATCAGCAATTCTGATTGGCCAAATCATTTTTTTTGCAAGCACTAACCAATCAAAATCATCCTGAACCTTAAACAATAACCCCTGATGCTGCTTCCACACAAGTATGTGTCCTTCTCTGAAGAAAGCTAGCAGTGGTCTCAAGTTATGAAAGATGTACAAGTTACAGTTTTTGCTTGTACACCGCAGTGCAGCTCCGCCTTCACTGATGAGTGAGAAGAGAAGGGCTGGAACTCCACAGTGATCAGCAGCCGCCAGCCGGCTTGCAGTAAGGGACTGAGTCTGAGAGGAACACTGGAAGGAGCTCAGCTGCTACACTGGCCCCACACACCCGGCATCTTTCTCTGACCTTTCCTCCTCCTCTCTGCTGCCCCTCCTCTCAGCTGAAGGATCATTCATGATGTGGCGGCATCCAAAACAAAGAGAGTGCCATCCTGTGCAGGTGGCAGTGCGCCCTAGGCAGCCTCCTTGTTTGCCTAGTGAAAGCATCAGCCCTGCCCATATGTGCTATGTGGTTTGCGAGAGGTTAAAATTCTAGCATATTCAACTTCTCATGGCCAAAAGTATCGAGCCATTCAATGCCAGCTTTGGCGCCTACTCTACCTGGTCCCTACACCAATACAGGCAGAGTTCCTAGTACCAAAAATTACAAACAATTTAATAAAGGAAGCATACATTCCACGAACCTTTAGAACAGCGGTTCTCAACCTGGGGGTCGCGACCCCTTTGGGGGTCGAACGACGCTTCCACAGGGGTCGCCTAAGACCATCGGAAAACACATATTTCCGATGGTCTTAGGGAGCGAGACACCGCTCCTCGCCGCCGCCACCGCCGTCTCCAGGTGTGGGCGGGATGACATGCCGCCCCTGTCATCTGGACACACCTCGAGATCAATCCTCGCCTGTGATTGGCCGCCGGCACTGTAGCTCAGGAGAGGCACACAGGCGGCCAATCACCGGCAAAGAGGTGGAGCTTGGAGAGGAGGAGCCGAGCGGCACCGCGAAGATCCAGCGAGTGAAGAGGAGGAGAGCGGCCGGAGAAGGAAGACATCTGACAGGTAAGTGTTGGTACCATGGGAGAGGGAGGGAGCGAGCGAGCCCAGGCTGGAGCAGGGGTCTGCAAGGTAAGTATCATTGGTGTCAGTGGGAATAGTGCCCCATCATTGGTGTCACTAATACCAATGATGGGGCACTATTCCTCCCACTGACACCAACGATGGGGCACTATTCCTTCCACTGATACCAACGATGGGACACTATTCCTCCCACTGACACCAATGATGGGACACTATTCCTCCCACTGATACCAATGATGGGACACTATTCCTCCCACTGACACCAACGATGGGGCACTATTCCTCCCACTGACACCAACGATGGGACACTATTCCTCCCACTGACACCAACGATGGGACACTATTCCTCCCACTGACACCAACGATGGGACACTATTCCCCCCCACTGACACCAACGATGAGGCACGATTCCTCCCCCAAATGACACCAACGATGGGGCATGATTCCTCCCCCCACTGACAGCAACGATGGGGCACAATTCCTCCCCCCACTGACACCAAGGATGGGGCACAATTCCTCCCCCCACTGACACCAAGGATGGGGCAGTATTCCTCCCCCCACTGACACCAAGGATGGGGCAGTATTCCTCCCCCCACTGACACCAAGGATGGGGCAGTATTCCTCCCCCCACTGACACCAAGGATGGGGCACTATTCCTCCCCCCACTGACACCAAGGATGGGGCAGTATTCCTCCCCCCACTGACACCAAGGATGGGGCACTATTCCTCCTCCCACTTATACCAATGATGGGGCACTATTCCTCCCACTGACACCAATGATGGGGCACTATTCCTCCCACTGACACCAATGATGGGGCACTATTCCTCCCACTGATACCAATGATGGGACACTATTCCCCCCCACTGATACCAATGATGGGGCACTATTCCTCCCACTGACACCAATGATGGGGCACTATTCCTCCCACTGACACCAATGATGGGGCACTATTCCTCCCACTGACACCAATGATGGGGCACTATTCCTCCCACTGACACCAATGATGGGGCACTATTCCTCCCACTGACACCAATGATGGGGCACTATTCCTCCCACTGATACCAATGATGGGACACTATTCCCCCCCACTGATACCAATGATGGGGCACTATTCCTCCCACTGACACCAATGATGGGGCACTATTCCTCCCACTGACACCAATGATGGGGCACTATTCCTCCCACTGATACCAATGATGGGACACTATTCCCCCCCACTGATACCAATGATGGGGCACTATTCCTCCCACTGACACCAATGATGGGGCACTATTCCTCCCACTGATACCAATGATGGGACACTATTCATCCCACTGACACCAATGATGGGACACTATTCCTCCCACTGATACCAATGATGGGACACTATTCCTCCCACTGACACCAATGATGGGACACTATTCCTCACACTGACACCAATGATGGGGCACTATTCCTCCCACTGATACCAATGATGGGGCACTATTCCTCCCACTGACACCAATGACGAGGCACTATTCCTCCCACTGACACCAATGACGGGGCACTATTCCTCCCACTGATACCAATGACGGGGCACTATTCCTCCCACTGACACCAATGACGGGGCACTATTCCTCCCACTGACACCAATGACGGGGCACTATTCCTCCTACTGACACCAATGAAGGGGGCACTATTCCTCCCACTGACACCAATGACGGGGCACTATTCCTCTCACTGACACCAATGATGGGACACTATTCCTCCCACTGACACCAATGACGGGGCACTATTCCTCCCACTGATACCAATGACGGGGCACTATTCCTCCCACTGACACCAATGACGGGGCACTATTCCTCCCACTGATACCAATGACGGGGCACTATTCCTCCCACTGACACCAATGATGGGGCACTATTCCTCCCCCACTGACACCAATGACGGGGCGCTATTCCTCCTACTGCAAAATTACAGTTATGAAGTAGCAACGAAAATAATTTTATGGTTGGGGGTCACCACAACATGAGGAACTGTATTAAGGGGTCGCGGCGTTAGAAAGGTTGAGAACCACTGCTTTAGAAGGAGGATGACTAGCTCTTAAAGAAGGTGACACGATATTTACAAAGTGATAATCATTCACATTTTTTTGCTTTCAGGTTGCCAAGGTTGGTGAGGGAGCGCCATGGGTGGAAAGACCAGCAAGTCGAGCTGCTGCGTAAGAAGACCAAGCCAACAGTCCAAGAGCAGGTCATCATCCAGAGAACCAAACCCACCACATAGGGAGGACAAGGGGGTCCTAATAGATAAGAAAGAGAACTTTTTATTGCTTAAACCTTTCACGACCAAAGTCAAAACAAACCCCAACCCAATTTTTGATGTGTTAATATATCGGTACATGTCATCACAATTACTTGTATCCAGGTGGATTATATCGAATTTTTTTTCAGCACAGATTAGACTTTCATTTGGTGAAATTTTTAGTTTATTTCAAACATGCAAAAATAAAAAACATAAAAAATGTAAGAAGTAATCATACAGTAGTACATAGTCACAAAGCAACTAGTTAGGCCAGGTTCAGAGGTCCAGGTCCGTGATTTGCCCATTTCATTTGAATGGACTCCCGTGCCCCAGGACACGCAGGGAAGAAGTACCTGAACTTCTTCGGAAATCGCAGTCCGCACGGGAACTGAGGTTCCCAGTACGGTTGCAATTTTCAGTGCGGGCGGCGTGCCATTAGAAGTAATGGCACCCGCCCGTGGGTCCCTCATTCCTCAGGTATTTGTGCGGGTCCCTCGTTCCTCTGTGCGGGTGGTGCGGCTGCAGGTATTTGTGCGGGTCCCGCATTCCTCTGTGTGGGTGGTGCGGCTGCAGGTATTTGTGGGGGTCCCGCATTCCTTTGTGTGGGTGGTGCAGCTGCAGGTATCTGTGCGGGTCCCCCATTCCTCTGTGCGGGTGGTGCGGCTGCAGGTATTTGTGCGGGTCCCCCATTCCTCTGTGCGGGTGGTGCAGCTGCAGGTATTTGTGCGGGTCCCCCATTCCTCTGTGCGGGTGGTGCGGCTGCAGGTATTTGTGCGGGTCCCCCATTCCTCTGTGCGGGTGGTGCGGCTGCAGGTATTTGTGCGGGTCCCTCATTCCTCTGCGCGGGTGGTGCAGCTGAAGGTATTTGTGCGGGTCCCGCAGCAGCACCACCCACACAGATGTGAACCGAGCCTTACAAGAGAAGACGAACGGCTAAAGAAATTTTTTTAGTTTACATATCCGAAAAGGAGTGGGAAGAAGTACAAATGTAAATGCTAATAGAAGGCTCCTGATTTTGTTTTATCATGAAAGTTAAACTGGCCCAAAATAGTAAAAAAAATGTAACTTTTTCAACTTTATCTGTTTATTTTTTGCCAATATCATGACCCACCATCAAAAAAACCTGCAAAATAAATTCTCCTACCAATGACTATCTCAGCGACACCGTATATGTGTGACACTTACACTAAGGTTCACATGTGTGCGGGTGAATGCGGGGTCCGGGGAGAGCGGATATAGTGAATGCAGGGTCCTGGGAGACCATATATAGTGAATGCGGGGTCCGGGGAGAGCGGATATAGTGAATGCGGGGTCCGGGGAGAGTGGATATAGTGAATGCGGGGTCTGGGGAGAGCGGATATAGTGAATGCAGGGTCTGGGGAGAGCGGATATAGTGAATGCAGGGTCTGGGGAGATCGGATATAGTGAATGCAGGGTCCTGGGAGACCATATATAGTGAATGCGGGGTCCGGGGAGAGCGGATATAGTGAATGCGGGGTCCGGGGAGAGCAGATATAGTGAATGCGGGGTCCGGGGAGAGCGGATATAGTGAATGCGGGGGTCCGGGGAGAGCGGATATAGTGAATGCGGGGTCTGGGAAGAGCGGATATAGTGAATGCGGGGTCCGGGGAGAGCGGATATAGTGAATGCGGGGTCCGGGGAGAGCGGATATAGTGAATGCGGGGTCTGGGAAGAGCGGATATAGTGAATGCGGGGTCCGGGGAGATCGGATATAGTGAATGCGGGGTCCGGGGAAAGCGGATATAGTGAATGCGGGGCCTGGGGAGAGCGGATATAGTGAATGCGGGGTCCGGGGAGATCGGATATAGTGAATGCGGGGTCCGGGGAGAGCGGATATAGTGAATGCAGGGTCGGGGGAGAGCGGATATAGTCAATGCAGGATCTGGGGAGAGCGGATATAGTAAATGCAGGGTCCAGGGAGAGCGGATATAGTGAATGCAGAGTCCGGGGAGAGCGGATATAGTGAATGCAGAGTCCAGGGAGAGCAGATATAGTGAATGCAGAATCCGGGGAGAGCGGATATAGTGAATGCGGGGTCCGGGGAGAGCGGATATAGTGCATGCAGGGTCCAGGGAGAGCGGATATAGGGAATGCAGGGTCCGGGGAGAGTGGATATAGTGAATGCGGGGTCCGGGGAGAGCGGCTATAGTGAATGCGGGGTCCGGGGAGAGCGGATATAGTGAATGTGGGGCCTGGGGAGAGCGGATATAGTGAATGCGGGGTCCGGAGAGATCGGATATAGTGAATGCGGGGTCCAGGGAGAGCGGATATAGTGAATGCGGGGTCCGGGGAGAGCGGATATAGTGAATGCAGGATCTGGGGAGAGTGGATATAGTGAATGCGGGGTCCGGGGAGAGCGGATATAGTGAATGCGGGGTCCGGGGAGAGCGGATATACTGAATGCGGGGTCCGGGGAGATCAGATACAGTGAATGTGGGGTCCGGGGAGAGCGGATATAGTGAATGCGGGGTCCGGGGAGAGCGGATATAGTGAATGCGGGGTCCGGGGAGAGCGGATATAGTGAATGCGGGGTCCGGGGAGAGCGGATATAGTGAATGCGGGGTCCGGGGAGAGCGGATATAGTGAATGCGGGGTCCGGGGAGAGCGGATATAGTGAATGCGGGGTCCGGGGAGAGCGGATATAGTGAATGCGGGGTCCGGGGAGAGCAGATATAGTGAATGCGGGGTCCGGGGAGAGCGGATATAGTGAATGCGGGGTCCAGGGAGAGGGGATATATTGAATGCAGGGACCGGGGAGAGCGGATATAGTGAATGCGGGGTCCGGGGAGACCATATATAGTCAATGCGGGGTCCGGGGAGAGCGGAAACAGTGAATGCAGGGTCCTGGGTTTAGTAACACTTTAATACTTCATTGAAGTATTTCCGAAAACTGTACCCCACTTTGGCCTCTAGATGGAGCTGACGATTGGAGAACATTTGTGCAGCCTGTAAGACTGTCTGTTACATTCATCCAACAAATGTTTACGAATAGACCCCAAAGTATTCAAGCAAGAGGATCAGCATGACATCCGAGCAGCTAGAATTTTCAGAAGCAGATGTCAGCAATAGCAGATCCACATTTCCCTCAGTGACAGGTTTTCGGATTCTCCAGGCTCCATGTTTTATGGCTGTAAATACTGTATGTAAGGAAGAAATTTGTTTCCATTTATTTCCTTTTTTTTCTCTTTTTTAAAAAGGATTCTCAAAGTTTAAAAATAAATAGTACAACCTACTTCTCTGGAATTTAAAATAAATCCAAATCCAATATTAAAATCTCACGATGAACTCCAGGCAGACATAAAACTCTCAAATCTGAAAAAAATCCCACACAGCTCTGTAATCATTAACAGATCATTGAATGTATTTCTTCGGGTAAACTGTGTAAGTATCTAAATTTGGCCTGGTTTCAGCCTCTTGCAGTCCCTGTCCAGCAGACCTCACACTGGGACAGGAGAAAGCAGTACAAGGAGCCAGTCAGCAATCAATGAGCACACTGATAGTAGGAGAGAGCAGAATGACAGGTGGGTTCATCAGTCTGCTGATTCTTTTTTCACTGTCCAATCACAGGCTGGGTGAGGGACAAGACCTCAAAGTGTTACTTAATTGCAACAAAGAAAAAACAGGTCTCCTGTTCTGCTACACAGAGCTGTACTGCAGAAGTGTCCCTAGGCAGGTGCGGGGGGTGCGCGCTGCACCGGGTGACACCTACAGCACGGGGAGACACCGGATCCCGCTCCACGAAAAGGTGAGTTGTAAAGCAAGCCGACGATCCCCACAGGATGGTTCGGATCTGCAGATTGAGCATAATGGATTAGAATCTGATCCATTATGCTCCCCAGTCCGCAGATCCAATCCATCCTGCGAGGATTGTCGTCTTGCTTTACAACTTACCTTTTTGTGGAGCGGGTCCGGTGTCACCCCGTATAGGTTGCATGCCAACGTTCTCCGCAGGATGGATCGGATGTGCGGATTGAGCATAATGGATCGGAGTCCGATCCATTATGCTTCCCATTCTGCAGATCCCATCCATCCTGTGGGGATCGTCAGCAACCTATACGGGGTGACACCGGACCCGCTCCACAAAAAGGTAAGTTGTAAAGCAAGACGACAATCCCCGCAGGATGGATTGGATCTGCAGATTGAGCATAATGGATCAGAGTCCGATCCATTATGCTCAATCCGCAGATCTGATCTATTCTGCGGGGATCGTCGGAGGGGGTGTCACCAAGTGTTATCGCACCGGGTGACACCAACCCTAGGGACACCCCTGGTGCTGTGTACATATATGCCTACTGTAATACACAGTGCTATACCAACCTAAATGTCATCCACTTGGGGTTCACATTTAGTTGAAGGCATTTTTCAAGAGGCCTTTCATGCCGTTTCTGTGCACCTATTACTTACCTTCTATGTTGTCACTTGATGTGTCTTTCCTTTTTGTAGGACACCTTGTTATGGCCTCATCACTACGTCCTCCCACCAGCCAGGTGAGTGTACATGCACTGCTAGATTACAGTATGGCAGGTGGCACCAGACCCAAATTGTAAGGGGGTACGAGGACGTTCTCATTTGGTGGCCACAATGGCTTTTATAGGATGTAGTTGGTTTCCTATCAAGCAGCCTTTTACTATACTCAAAGGAACCCTGCCAGATCTTCCAGGATTCTTAGAACATCCACTACCTTCTGGACTTCCATAGTTCCCAGTAATGACTGTGGGCATGTTCTACGACCAGAAGGGTATTTAAGCTCTGACCTTTGAAGTGCCTGGTGCCAGGGGCATATTTACCTCGAGACAAACAAGGCGTTTGCCTTGGGTGGAAGTTTTCAGGGGGGTGGCACTGCCCCAAAGCAAAATGGACACACGTGGCACATGAGAGAGGAAGGAGAAGCAGGTGAGGCACTGCAGGACCTCCTGAGGCTGGTGTAGAGGAGAAGCCTCATCTGCTGACTCATCTCCAGCCTCTGCTGGGACCCAACAGAGGCTGCGGGCTGCTGGATGGTGTCACTCTTCTTCCCGGTCCTCATCATGGCTTTGGCGGTGCCTGGCGGATGTCGTTCTTTGAGCTGTGGCAGTGAGTGCTGGAAGAACACAGTCTCTCTCGCTTTTAGATGGGGGGAGGGGGGGGGGGCATCCAATTTGGTCTTGCCTAGGGCAGCACAAAACCAAAAAAAATACACCATTGGTCTTACCACCAGCTACCTAAAGGCTAAAGAGCTAGTATACTTATCTGCCAGTTGCCTGTTTGTTGCTGACCCAGATTCACCTGACTACTCTTTTGTCTGCCTCAATCCCTGTCTGTCTGATTATTCCCTTGCGTGCTGCCTGCCTCGACCCCTGCCTGTACCACCTTACTACTCTCCAGCCTGCCTGGGCCTGACTACTCTCTTACTTGCCACCTGCCTGCCCCTGATTAGTCAATTGCGTACTGCCTGCCTCAACCCCTGCCTAAACCTCACTATTCTCTTGCATGCTGCCTGCCTCAAACCCTGCCTATTATCTTGCCTGCTGCCTGCTTCAACCTCCAACTGGACCTGACTATTCTTTTGCCTACCAGCTGACTTGATCCCTGCCTGGATCTGACTACTCTCTTGCTTGCTACTTGCCTTGACCCCTGCATGGCCCTGACTACTCTCTTGCTTGGCACCTGCCTGCCCCTGGTTAGTTTCTTGTCTACTGCCTGCCTCAACCCTTGCCTAAACCTCACTATTCTCTTGCATGCTGCTTGCCTCAAACCCGGCCTAGACCTGGTTATAATCTTTCCTGCTGCCTGCTTCAACCTCCAACTGGACCTGACTATTCTTTTGCCTACCAGCTGACTTGATCCTTACCTGTATCTGACTACTCTCTTGCTTGCTAGCTGCCTTGACCCCCACATGGAACTGACTACTCTCGTGTTTTCCACCTGCCATGACCTCTGCCTGGACCCAACTACTCTCATCTCAGCATGAATGGTTTTTGCACTGTATCCCTCTGCCCAACAACCCTTTGGTGGGGCAATTTATAAGGGCTACAGCCGAGGGCCACTAGAGATTCCAACCCATTTCCACCATCAGGATCTCTGGTGAAGACCAACTTAGACCTTGGGTGAACGCACGTTACCAGCCAGGTGGCACTGTAATAGGCTAAAGTGAACCTTTGAGCTCACCTTAAATTACACTGTCACTTGATTGGCCACACTGGCCTGAGTACTGTCCCATGGAGGAGGTCATATGCTCCCAGAAGACCCTCTCCATTACCATCTCAGACAGTATGAGGGGGTCCTTACTTTTAAGATAATTCATTTAATGTGAAGAATATTGCTGAAAATAATTGTTGTATAAAGCTGGTGGATGTTAAAAACAATTATCTGGCTTGGGTATCAAGAACTCTAGGTACACCATAGTCTTTATTTTATAATTTTTAACTTTTCTTATCACACTAATGTTCCATAAGCTGTAAGTATAATGGTCAAGGGGGTCGTTGAGATCTAGAAATCATCTCAAGGCTTCCTGCAAGGAATCTTTAGAAAGGCTGATCTAGCAGATGTACCGTATATTTCACATCCCAAGAGATTAGGTTTCTTTTTATATGTGTCCAGTCCCTCTGCAGGGAATCTGGGTTGACGTCCAGGTGAAAGGCTTTGTGGCGGATATATCGGCAACTCTCAAGTATAAGAACGAGAACAAGGAGGTGGATGCGGTCTTTGTTTTCCCTTTGGATGAAGACTCTGCCATCTACAGCTTTGAGGCCACAACAGAGGAGAAGAAGATTGTAGCCGACCTACAGGAGAAGAAGCAGGTAATGAGGAAGCTTTAGTTACAAAATCCATCAGATTCCTGGTCTTGGGTCCTACTCACATGGTCCCTTGTGGTGCCATTCATTTTGAAGGGTGCCCCAGTGCACCTGGTTGGTGTACAATTGCTATTAGATTCCTGTTTTTGGGGCCTATTTACAAAATCCATCAGATTCCTGGTCGTGGGTCCTATTCACAGGGTCCATTGTGGCGCCATTAATTTTGAAGGGTGCCCCAGTACACCTAGTTGGTGTACAATTCCTATTAGGTTTCTTCTTTTAGTCCCTATTTACAAAATCCATCAGATTCCTGGTCGTGGGTCCTATTCACAGGGTCCATTGTGGTGAAATTAATTTTGAAGGGTGCCTCGGTACACCTAGTTGGTGTACAATTGCTATTAGATTCCTTCTTTTGGAGCCTAGTCACAAAATCCATCAGATTCCTGGTCGTGGGTCCTATTCACAGGGTCCATTGTGGTGAAATTAATTTTGAAGGGTGCCCCAGTACACCTAGTTGGTGTACAATTGCTATTAGATTCCTTCTTTTGGAGCCTAGTCACAAAATACATCAGATTCCTGGTCTTGGGTCCTATTCACAAGGTCCCTTGTGGTGCCATTAATTTTGAAGGGTGCCCTTCATTTTGAAGGGTGCCCCAGTACACCTAGTTGGTGTACAATTGCTATTAGATTCCTTCTTTTGGAGCCTAGTCACGAATTCCATCAGATTCCTGGTCGTGGGTCCTATTCACAGGGTCAATTGTGGTGAAATTAATTTTGAAGGGTGCCTCAGTACACCTAGTTGGTATACAATTGCTATTAGATTCCTTCATTTGGGGCCTAGTCACAAAATCCATCAGATTCCTGGTCTTGGGTCCTATTCACAAAATCCATTGTGGTGCCATTCATTTTGAAGGGTGCCCCAGTACACCTAGTTGGTGTACAATTACTATCAGATGTGAACCGTTTTGTGTATTGGGGAACGATGCATTAAAAACAAATGAATGGGCTTTCTTAAGACTGCACATGTTAAATCATATCTACATGAATTTGTGAGGGATGGGAAGGAGATGGACACCTACTTTTCTTGAGTCAGACATTATATTAATAAAACATAGTAAACTACATACAGTATACCATACTTTAATAATAAAATACATAGGAGGAAGATAGAATAGAATAGATTAGAATGATAAGCAAAGGAGCGTATTGGCGTAACCACCATAGAGCTGGTGTGTTGGTTGCTCATTTACAAAGAATTATTCGGCATCTGTCTCATAGGCTTGCAAAACCAATGATGGGGCCATCAGCAGGGACATGGAAGCCTTGGTCCTGGAGGAAGAGGAGAGTTTGGCAAATAGCTTCATCTGCAGCATTGGGAATCTCCCGCCTGGCCAGGAGGCCGAGGTCACCCTGAAATATGTGCAGGAGCTGCCGGTGGAGGAAGATGGAGCAGTGTGTTTTGTGCTGCCGGTTGTCCTCAACCCGAGATGCATCCCAATAGGTACAAATCAACAAGCATTAAAAAAAAAAATTCAGCTCCCCCGTTCCCTCCTTCCAGGTATAACACAGCTGCTCAGATCTCCCTGCTCCCCCTCCCAGCAGTGGCACAGCAGCTCAGCTCACTCTGCTCTGTCTTTCAGCAGGGACTCAGCTGCTCTGGTCACCCTTCTTTTCTATGCCAGCAGTGATTCAACAGGATGGCTCCTCTGATCTCCTCTCCCTTCGTTGACTCAACAACATGGCTCCTCTGTTCCCCCCTCCCAGCAGTGACTCAACAGCATGGCTCCTCTGATCCCCTCTCCCTTTGTTGACTCAACAACATGGCTCCTCTGTTCCTCCCTCCCAGCAGTGAGTCAACAGCATGGCTCCTCTGTTCCCCCCTCCCATCATTGACTCAACAGAATGATTCCTCTGATCCCCCATTGCTGACTCAACAGAATGGCTCCTCTGTTCCCCCCTCCCAGCTGTGACAACAGCATGGCTCCTCTGATCCCCTCTCCCTTCGTTGACTGAACAGAATGGCTCCTCTGATCCCCTCTCCCAGCAGTGACTCAACAGCATGGCCCCTCTGTTCCCCTCTCCCTTCGTTGACTCAACAGCATGGCTCCTCTGTTCCCCCCTCCCAGCAGTGACTCAACAGCATGGCTCCTCTGTTCCCCCCTCCCAGCAGTGACTCAACAGCATGGCCCCTCTGTTCCCCTCTCCCTTCGTTGACTCAACAGCATGGCTCCTCTGTTCCCCCCTCCCAGCAGTGACTCAACAGCATGGCTCCTCTGTTCCCCCCTCCCAGCAGTGACTCAACAGCATGGCTCCTCTGTTCCCCCCTGCCAGCAGTGACTCAACAGCATGGCTCCTCTGATCCCCTCTCCCATCATTGACTCAACAGAACGACTCCTCTGATCCCCCATTGCTGACTCAACAGCATGGCCCCTCTGTTCCCCTCTCCCTTTGTTGACTCAACAGCATGGCTCCTCTGTTCCCCCCTCCCAGCAGTGACTCAACAGCATGGCTCCTCTGATCCCCTCTCCCATCATTGACTCAACAGAACGACTCCTCTGATCCCCCATTGCTGACTCAACAGCATGGCTCCTCTGTTCCCCTCTCCCTTCGTTGACTCGACAGCATGGCTCCTCTGTTCCCCCCTCCCAGCAGTGACTCAACAGCATGGCTCCTATGTTCCCCCCTCCCAGCAGTGACTCCTCAGCTCATCTCACCCTGCTCTTTCTCCCAGCAGCTCAGTACCTCCTGCTCCCCTTTCCCAGCAGGGATTCAGCAAGAGAATTTAGCAGGGGCCTATCTGTGTCAAACATTTGTGAACACAGCCAAGAACTCCGCAGGCCCCAAGATATACAGACTGTGCCAACCCTGAGATAACATCTCAGTTGGCTCAGTACATACTGACTCTGGAAAAGGCATGCATGAAGATGGTGCTGTCCTTCTGGAGAGAAATGCAGATAAGTGCATTGTCATTAGGGTGGGGGGTGGTACCGTGATAAACTCCTGGAAGTGGTAGCATGCATGCAGGGGCGGACTGACAACACATGGGGCCCCAGGGCAATAGGAGATCATGGGGCCCCTGTGTCCCAAACTCAAAAAAGCCTATGAAAAAGGTACCAGGGGCATCTCATGGGGCCCCCTACTGACCCCGGGCCCTTGGGCAGTGCCTGAGTTTTCAATGGTCAGTCCGCCCCTGCATGTATGTACCTTTCACAAAGTCCTGCACTGATGCTAGGCCCACTCACATACTGCATGAGCTTCAGCTTGTATGGGAGCAGCAAGTACAGCAGACTTTCACAGAGCATTTGCAAGGAACCCGACCTACTTCCAGCAGCCTTCTTATTGCCTTTAAAGCAAGGGGTTCAACATTTTGTGAACAAAGGGCCAGGTTACTGCCCTATAAACTTTAAGGTGGGGGAACTGTGACCAGTAAGAGTAGAAAATGGCATCAGTGGAAAGAATAGTGACCCATTTTGGTGTCAGTGGAAGATTAGTGCCTCACCGTTGGTGTCAGTGGAAGCAACAGTGTCCCATCACTGGTGTCAGTAGAGAAAACAATGTCCCATCATTGGTGTCAATGGGAGGAATAGTGCCCCATCATTGGTGTCAGTGGGAGGAATAGTGCCTCATCATTGGTGTCAGTGGGAGGAATAGTGCTCCATCATTGGTGTGTATAGAAGGCATAGTGCCCCATCATTGGTGTCAGTGGGAGGAATAGTGCCCCATCATTGGTGTCAGTGGGAGGAATAGCGCCCCATCATTGGTATCAGTGGGAGGAATAGTGTCCCATCATTGGTGTCAGTGGGAGGAATAGTTCCCCATCATTGGTATCAGTGGGAGGAATAGTGTCCCATCATTGGTGTCAGTGGGAGGAATAGTGCCCTATAATTGGTATCAGTGGGAGGAATAGTGCCCCATCATTGGTATCAGTGGGAGGAATAGTGCCCCATCATTGGTGTCAGTGGGAGGAATAGTGCCCCATCATTGGTGTCAGTGGGAGGAATAGTACCCCATCATTGGTGTCAGTGGGAGGAATAGTGCTCCATCATTGGTATCAGTGGAAGGAATAGTGCCCCATCGTTGGTGTCAGGGGGAGGAATAGTGTCCCATCATTGGTATCAGTGGGAGGAATAGTGCCCCATCATTGGTATCAGTGGAAGGAATAGTGCCCCATCGTTGGTGTCAGTGGGAGGAATAGTGTCCCATCATTGGTGTCAGTGGGAGGAATAGTGCCCCGTCATTGGTGTCAGTGGGAGGAATAGTACCCCATCGTTGGTGTCAGTGGGAGGAATAGCGCCCCATCATTGGTATCAGTGGGAGGAATAGTGCCCCATCATTGGTATCAGTGGGAGGAATAGTGCCCCATCGTTGGTATCAGTAGGAGGAATAGTGCCCCATCATTGGTATCAGTGGGAGGAATAGTGTCCCATCATTGGTATCAGTGGGAGGAATAGTGCCCCATCATTGGTATCAGTGGGAGGAATAGTGCCCCATCATTGGTATCAGTGGGAGGAATAGTGGCCCATCATTGGTGTCAGTGGGAGGAATAGTGCCCCATCATTGGTGTCAGTGGGAGGAATAGCGCCCCATCATTGGTATCAGTGGGAAGAATCGTGCCCCATCATTGGTGTCTGTAGAAGGAATAGTGTCCCATCATTGGTGTCAGTGGGAGGAATATTGTAGCGTCCCAAGGGCTTGATAAAGGGCTGCATATGGCCCGTGGGTTGCAATTTGGAGACCGCTGCTTTAAAGCAACCTCTTTCTACCCTCCTGCAGGCCACATTGGGAACATAACAGACAGACGTCCACAGATCCCATATACACTGAGTCTGAACGCACACTTCAAGTCTGCATTCGGTATCGCCAAGATCGAGTCCAACTGTGATATCACCCCTCTGGAGTACACGGATAATGACAAGACCGGCGCCAAGGTGAACGGGGCTCAGGATCAATTCTATTACTGACCAGATAACTACAAATCTTCCATCCTCTTGATATTCCGTCACTATCATATATACATTATATTGCCAAAAGTATTGGGCCCCGCCCTTTCCACGCACATGACCTTTAATGGCCCCCCAGTCTTAGTCCATAGGGTTCAATATTGAGTTGGCCCCGCCCTTTCCACGCACACGACCTTTAATGGCCCCCCAGTCTTAGTCCATAGGGTTCAATATTGAGTTGGCCCCGCCCTTTCCACGCACACGACCTTTAATGGCCCCCCAGTCTTAGTCCGTAGGGTTCAATATTGAGTTGGCCCCGCCCTTTGCAGCTATAACAGCTTCAACTCTTCTGGGAAGGCCGTCCACAAGGTTTAGGAGGGTGTCTATGGGAAGGTTGGACCATTCTTCCAGAAGCACATTTGTCAGGTCAGGCACTGATGTCGGGGGAGGAGGCCTGGCTCGCAGTCTCCACTCTAATTCATCCCAAAGGTGTTCTATGGGGTTGAGGTCAGGACTCTGTGCAGGACAGTCAAGTTCCTCCACCCCAAACTGGCTCCTCCATGTCTTTATGGACCTTGCTTTGTGCACTGGTGTGCAGTCATGTTGGAACAGGAAGGGGCCATCCCCAAACTCTTCCCACAAAGTTGGGAGCATGAAATTGTTCAAAATGTTGCCTTAAGAGTTCCCTTCACTGGAACTAGGGGGCCAAGCCCAACCCCTGAAAAACAACCCCACACCATAACCCCCCCTCCACCAAACTTTACATCTGGCACCAGGGACAGATTGACAACTCATGGGGCCCCCGGGCAATAGGGGATCATGGGGCCCTTGTGTCCTTGCCCAAACTCAAAAAAGCCTATGAAAAAGGTACCAGGGGCATCTTAAGGGGCCCCCTACTGGCAGTGCCCGAGTTTCCAAATGGTCAGTCCACCCCTGCTTGGCACAATGCAGTCAGGCAAGTACCGTTGTCCCCCAACCGCCAAACCCAGACATGTCCATCGAATTGCCAGACAGAGAAGCATGATTGGTCACTCCAGAGAACATGTCTCCTCTGCTCTAGAGTCCAGTAGCGGCGTGCTTTACACCACGGCATCCAACGCTTTTTATTGCACGTGGTGATGGAAGGCTTGGATGCAGCTGCTCGGCCATGGAAACCCATTCCATGAAGCTCTCTACACACTGTTGTTGGGCTCATCTGAAGGCCACACCAAGTTTGGAGGTCTTTAGCTATTGACTCTGCAGATATTTAGCGACTTCTGCGCACTGTGCGCTTCAGCATGCGCTGACCCCGCCCTGTCATGTGACGTGGCCTACCACTTGGTGGCTGAGTGGCTGTTGTTCCCAGTTGCTTCCACTTTGTTATAATCCCACTGACAGTTGAGCGTGGAATATTTAGTAGCCAGGAAATGTCACGGATGGATTTATTGCCCAGGTGGCCACCTATCACGGGACCACGCTTGGAGTCACTGAGCTCCTAAGAGCGACCCATTCTTTCACCAATGTTTGTAGAAGCCGTCTGCATGCCTAGGGACTTGATTGTATACACCTGTGTCCATGGAGGGGATTGGAGCACCTGAATCACATGATTTGGAGGGCGGGGCCAATACTTTTAATTATATAGTGGGTAGGGTGGTGGACCTCCAACGTAGTGAGGGGACTTGGGCCACCCCTGGAGTTCCTGTCTCCAGAAGGCAGCAGTTGGACCAGGGATGATCTCCGCTGCCGGATTGTTTGTTGGAGACGTCCTTTTATTTGCCGTATCACCTTCTCTCCTCGGCACAGTTGTTATCATCAGTTCTTGTGCCAAAGTCCCTCTGTCCCCATTTATGATATTAGATGTGGCTGTCATAGTGCCAGAGTCTGGCTGGGATTACATAGTTAGTCTGGCTGGGATTACATAGTTAGTCTGGCTGAAAAAAGACAAAAGTCCATCCAGTTCAACCATTAAAAAAAAAGTTATAATCCTACCCCCACAGTTGATCCAGAGGAAGGCAAAAAAAACCCAGCAAAGCACGATCCAATTTGCTCCTGCAGGGAAAAAAATTCCTTCCTGATCCCCCGAGAGGCAATCGGATATTCCCTGGATCAGGGGTGGACTGACAACTCATGGGGCCCCCAGGCAATAGGGGATCATGTGGCCCCTGTGTCCTTGCCCAAACTCAAAAAAGCCTATGGAAAAGGTACCAGGGGCATCTCATGGGGCCCCCTACTGACCCCGGGCCCTCGGGCAGTGCCCGAGTTCCCAAAGGGTCAGTCCCCCCCTGCCCTGGATTAATAGTCAATGTTGGCTTTAAAAGAAACCCCCCATACCTGTATACTCAATGTTTTATATTCTAATGGGGGAGGGGTGACATATAGGACTCTCTATGAGAATTGCAAATAACTGCATGGAAACCACATAAAATTGTTTTCCTCTATTTTGCTTTTTAAAGGCTCCTTTACACTTGCTTTTGGGGAGGCGGTAAAACCTCACAGTTGAGCCAAGATTTTACCACTACCCCCATTAGCTGCAATATACCCCCCCCCCCCCCATCTTTCATTTCAACTGGCAGAGCTATTTGCCCTGTGAAACTGCAAAAATCGAATCTTATTAGGCTATTTTCTCTCCAGGTTGAATGTTATTCATCCACATAGCATACAATGAATCAGGAAAATACCGCATTACGGCCACTAGATGGAACTGAGGATCACAGGGAATAGGTAGTTATTTACTATGACTGTCCGCTCCATCTAGTGGCCATAACGCGGTATTTTCCCAAACATCTTTTTTTTTTTAAAATGAATAACTTTCGGCGTGGAGAGAAAGTAATCGAATAACGTTCGATTTTGCTCAGAACAAAAGTACAAGTATTATTATTATTATGGAGGATTTATGTAGCGCCAACAGCTTGCGCAGCGCTTTACAACATGAGAGCGGACAGTACAGTTACAATCAGGGGCGGACTGACAACTCATGGGGCCCCCGGGCAATAGGGGATCATGGGGCCCCTGTGTCCTCGCCCAAACTGATCAACAATCGTATTGTTTGTTGGTGTCGCTGGTCTATATACTAACAGCATGCAGCCGCGGCAAAGGTTACTGGCGCCAGAGCGCGTAATAATTGAGTTTTTGTCTCGCCTTCGCAGGTGTCACTGATGAAGGGATATGAGTGTGATGGAGAAGTAGAAATATTGGCTTATTACACAGATGCGAACAGACCCAGCGTGGCGGTGGAGGCGGGGCTTGGATCTACAGACACCGCTCAGGAATTAGCAGGTGACACCATAAGCACACATGACCTGCACAGCTCCTGTTTTGTATCCTGTGAACATGGGAGACGACCTGGGGGCCAATGTCCTGCTACACGTTAACACGCTTTAAAAGGTCCTCCATAAATGATGTCACTTTCATACAGGGAGGGCGGGGTTAACTGTAGTGATGTCATGAATGTCATTGTCATTATTCCTGGAGAGATCTCCTGCTGAACTCGGAGTAAGCTGGGACTGGGCAATACCTGCAGTGCAGCATAGGGGGCGCTGTGCTGGAATATGAACTTACTGTGATTTAATAATGCCCCTCTCACACGGGCGCTCTGTTCTTTTCATCACTTCGCTCATGTTTGTTCCAAGAAAAAAAACAGATCGGTTCACATCCGTTTTCATCCGTTTACATCTGTTTTTCATCTATTTAAATCAATTTTTGTCCATTTACATCCATTTTTTGCCGTTTACATCTGTTTTTGTCCATTTACATCCATTGTCATCCTTTTTTGTCCACTTGCATCCGTTTTCATCCATTTACATCCATTTTTCATCCATTTACATTCATTTTTGTTTATTTACATCCATTTGTTTGTCCGTTTTTGTCCATTTGCATCCATTTTTGTCCATTTACATCTGTTTTGATCCATTTACATCCATTTTTCATCCATTTACATTCATTTTTGTCTGTTTACATCCATTTTTGTCTGTTTACATATGCTTTTGCCCATTTATATACATTGGCATCCATTTATTTTTACGTTTACATCCATTTTTGTCCATTTGCCTCCTTTTTTGTCCATTTACATCTGTTTTCATCCATTTACATCCATTTTTCATCCGTTTACATTCATTTTTGTCTGTTTACATCTCTTTTTGTCCAGTTTATATCCATTGTCATCCTATTTTTGTCCATTTACATCCATTTTTGCCCATTTGCATCTGTTTTTGTCCAATTACATCTGTTTTCATCCATTTTCATCCATTTTTCATCCGTTTACATTCATTTTTGTCTGTTTACATCCGTTTTTTGTCCGTTTACATCAGTTTTTGTCCATTTAGATCCATTTTTTTGTACATTTACATCTGTTTACATCCATTTTTGTCAGTTTTCATCCATTTTTGTCCATTTACATCTATTTTCATCCATTTACATCTGTTTTTCATTCGTTTACATAAGTGTTTGGGCCATTTACATCTGTTTTTTCTCATTTACATCCATTTTCATCATTTTTTTGGTCCATTTATAGCCATTTTGTCCATTTGCATCCGTTTTTGTCGATTTACATCCATTTTCGTCCATTTACATCAATGTTTTATCCATTTACATCCTTTTTTTGTTTTTCATCCATTTTTTTCCGTTTTAATCTGGCTGTTGTCTGTTTACATCTGTTTTTTTTCAATTTTTCATCCGTTTACATCCATTTACATCCATTTTTCACCCATTTACATTCATTTTTGTGTCTGTTTACATCCGTTTTTGTCCGTTTACATCTATTTTCATCTGTTTACATCCATTTTTTTCCCGTTTTAATCTGGTTTTGTCCATTTACATCTGTTTTTCGTCCGATCTGTTTTTTTAACAGACGAACAACAGTGTTTTCTTCCGTTCAAAAAAATGGATGTTAATGGATGCGGACATTAACGGATGTAAACGGATGATCATCTGCTTACATCCGCTAGTCCATAGAAATACATGGGTGTCCATTTTTTACTTAACCAGTTGCTGCCCGGCCTATAGCCAGATGGCGGCCGGGCAAACAGCTTGTCCCTCCGGGTGGAGGACATATGGCGTCCTTTCAGGAACACGCATTGCACATGCCCGCAGGGCCGCGCTGCGATGCAATCTGTCACCAGCCGTGTACCTCGGACACGGCCGATGACAGATCTGAGTACCGGCCCCATTACCAGTGCCATGTGATCTGCTGTGACCAATCAAATCAGGTCACATGACAGTTGTATACAATGGATGGCTTCCTTTCATGCCATCCATTGTATACAAGTGTGTCTAGCTTTGAATGGTCACAGCGATCACATACGCAAGCTGGGCCAATCACAGCCCAGCTGTGTCATGTGATTAGCTGTGGCCAAAAAAAAATCTTTAAAAAATTCTTTTTTCGTACTGTCACCAGTCAGTGTCCCTGATCACTGCCATGCCAGTTATATGATGACACTGTACTGCACTGGTGACAGTATGTAAAAAAAAAAAATAGTGAAAATAATTTTTTTAATTTCTTCATTTTCCGAAAAATTATGACAAAAAAATTACAACTTAAAAAAACTCGCCATGCCTCTTATGAAGTACATCGGACTGTCTACTCTGCAAAAAGGGGTCATTTGGGGATATCTGTACCGTCCTGACATTTGGGGGATATCTGTCCTGTCCTGACATTTGGGGGATATCTGTACCGTTCTGACATTTGGGGGATATCTGTACTGTTCTGACATTTGGGGGATATCTGTACCGTTCTGACATTTGGGGGATATCTGTACTGTTCTGACATTTGGGGGATATCTGTACTGTTCTGACATTTGGGGGATATCTGTCCTGTCCTGACATTTGGGGGATATCTGTACTGTCCTGACATTTGGGGGATATCTGTACCGTTCTGACATTTGGGGGATATCTGTAGTGTCCTGACATTTGGGGGGATATCTGTACTGTTCTGACATTTGGGGGATATCTGTACTGTTCTGACATTTGGGGGATATCTGTACTGTTCTGACATTTGGGGGATATCTGTACCGTCCTGATATTCTTGGACCTCAAGAAATTAGATTGGCTGTCAGTACTTCAGGATTGATCAATATTCAGATCTATCCCATAGTTTGTGAACTCTATAACTTTCCTACAAACTAAATAATACATCCTAATTTGGGTTATTTTCACCAAAGACATGTAGCAGAATACATCTCGGCCTAAATTTATGAAGAACAATTATTTATTTGTAAACTTTTATAACAGAAACAAAGAAAAACGTGTTATTTTTTTCAACATTTTCGGTCTTTTTTTGTTAATTTAGCAAAAATTAAAAACCCGGCGATGATTGAATACCACCAAAAGAAAGCTCTAGTTGTGTTAAGAAAATGATAAAATTTTAGTTTGGATACAATGTTGTATGACCGCGCAATTGTCATTCAAAGTGTGAGAGTGCTGAAACCTGAAAAATGGCCTGGGCAGGAAGGGGGTACAAGTGCCCGGCAGGGAACAGGTTAAAGCATATACTGACAATGTGCGCTACATAAACCATCGCTCAAATATTGTGTGACATAAAATATTGGAACAAGCACCATTTCATTCTCCAGGGTCTCTGCCTTCAAAAAATATATGTTTGTGGGGTTTAACTAAACTTCAAGCCTAAAATTATTTTTTTCAAGTGTACAAAAAAAATGCAAATATGGGTCTGGCAGTGAAAAGGTTAAGGGCTCGTAGGCGGGTCCATGATCCTGTGATCACTGTGATTAGCTGTCACAGTGATCGTGTGATTGGGATCCTGTCCTAATTGTAAACAGTGACCAGGAGCTGTCAGTGACAGCTCGGTCACGGTGCTTGGGGTGCACAATTGAGCGCGCTCCTAGTACAAAACAGCAACATCGGTTGTATGCCTATAGGTGGCAGCACTGTATTAAAGCCCATCACCAGATTTGTGTTTCATGCGCATTTCCCTTTAAGTGTTAAGGCGACCTCTCGAGGTCCTTCAAATTGTTGTTCTGTAGTCAGAATTTCTTTCTTGTTTTCCAAATTTAGTTTTTATTCTTTAATTTGTTGCTCAGAAGACGTGACCGAGCTGTAAAATGTCATAACAGGAAGCCATAAAAATCAAATCATAAAACACAGATAGGGAGGCGGCGGATGTTTGTCCACCAACAGATGGACTTCCTCTGACACCGAATAATACAGAAGGCATGGAGTGCATGGAACGTCTTGTTTCGGATAAGGCATTTTATAGAAATATAACCTCTTGCCACCCACGGAACGCATATGTGCGGCAGAAAAGAGGGTGGGCTTTAAAGAATAACTCCACTCGTGTTGAGAAAAAAAACATTCCCCTCTAGGTGATCTATGTACATAGCAGAGATTTCACCAAATTTTGTGGCAGTCTCCTACCTTTTGCTATTCTGAAGAAATACACTATATTGCCAAAAGTATTGGCCCCGCTCACTAAATCATGTGATCCGGGTGTTCCAATCCCCTCAATGGACACAGGTGTATACAATCAAGCCCCTAGGCATGCAGACTGCTTCTACAAACATTGGTGAAAGAATGGGTCGCTCTCAGGAGCTCAGTGACTCCAAGCGTGGTCCCGTGATAGGTGGTCACCTGGGCAATAAGTCCATCCGTGACATTTCCTGGCTACTAAATATTCCACGGTCAACTGTTAGTGGGATTATAACAAAGTGGAAGCAACTGGGAACAACAGCCACTCAGCCACCAAGTGGTAGGCCACGTCACATGACAGGACGGGGTCAGCTCATGCTGAAGCGCACAGTGCGCAGAAGTCACCAACTGTCTGCAGAGTCAATAGCTAAAGAACTCCAAACTTGGTGTGGCCTTCAGATGAGCCCAACAACAGTGTGTAGAGAGCTTCATGGAATGGGTTTCCATGGCCGAGCAGCTGCATCCAAGCCTTCCATCACCAAGTGCAATGCAAAGCGTCGGATGCTGTGGTGTAAAGCACGCCGCCACTGGACTCTAGAGCAGTGGAGGCGTGTTCTCTGGAGAGACCAATTACGCTTCTCTGTCTGGCAATCCGATGGACGTGTCTGGGTTTGGCGGTTGCCAAGAGAACGGTACTTGCCTGACTGCATTGTGCCAAATGTAAAGTTTGGTGAAGGAGGGATTATGGTGTGGGGTTGTTTTTCAGGGTTTGGGCTTGGCCCCCTAGTTCCAATGAAGGGAACTCTTAAGGTGTCAGCATAACAAGACATTTTGGACAATTTCATGCTCCCAACTTTGTGGGAAGAGTTTGGGGATGGCCCCTTCCTGTTCCAACATGACTGCCCACCAGTGCACAAAGCAAGGTCCATAAAGACATGGAGGAGCCAGTTTGGGGTGGAGGAACTTGACTGTCCTGCACAGAGTCCTGACCTCAACCCCATAGAACACCTTTGGGATGAATTAGAGCAGAGACTGTGAGCCAGGCCTCCTCCCCCGACATCAGTGCCTGACCTGACACATGTGCTTCTGGAAGAATGGTCCAACCTTCCCATAGACACCCTCCTAAACCTTGTGGACGGCCTTCCCAGAAGAGTTGAAGCTGTTATAGCTGCAAAGGGCGGGGCCAACTCAATATTGAACCCTACGGACTAAGACTGGGGGGCCATTAAAGGTCATGTGTGTGGACAGGGCGGGGCCAACTTAATATTGAACCCTACAGACTAAGACTGGGATGCTGTTAAAGTTCATGTATGTGGAAAGGCCGGCCGACCAATACTTGTGGCAATATAGTGTCGCAGTTTGTCTGTGTCCATGTGCACAATAAACATGAAGGGAGCACAGTGCTTGAGCTGTCATACACAGCTCTCTGTCTCTAGCTGGGAACACTGTGACAACCAATTACTTGTTAGTCATTTGTTTTGGGTTATTTTCATTAAAAAAAATAAAAACTGAGCGTAAAAAAAAAGAAAAATGTGTGAAATGTCAGTTTCTAACTACCCTAACATTCGATCCCAAGAAAAAATAGCCTTAGGAATATTCATCCAGAAGAGACAATTGCCTAAGGCTAAGAACATTCGACCAGAAGAGAGAATAATATGGGGTCTGCACTATAAACTAAGAGGTGTATTTATTAAATAGTGGCAGAGCTAGTCATCCTGATAAACTGCATGTACATTGATTTTATGTGAACGGGCACAAAAACGAATGTTATTAGGCTATTTTCTCTCCAGTTCGAATGGTTTTATTGTCTAAAAATAAAATGAAATGAGGGAAATACTGCACTATGACCATTAGATTGAGCTGACGATTATAGTAAATAAGTGTTATCTAAGAACATGAATCAGCTACTGCAAAGAGTGAACTGCTATATAGAACTGATACAGTGTTGCAGAAGCAGAACTCTATTGTTTGACTGGACTGAAGCCCTTTAGTGCCGGTTCACGTATGTGGATTGGATGCGGTTTGAACAGTATCCAATCCACATGGCAATAACATTGCTTCCTATTGTGCCTGTTCATATATGTTCGGTGCACTAATGATGCAGATTCAGGGTGGATTGAAAAAGAGTCCTGTCCAATTTCTGAGCAGTCCCTTTAGGTACAAGTGTGGATTACAGGCTATTGACTTCTATGAGAACAGTTTGTAAATTACCTGACCTGATCCTGTCCTGAACCTGATGTAAACCTGACCAGAACTGCAGAACAAGTACTGTGCCAATTAGCTGTGAAACCTGAGCTTCAATCCACACCGCTCATGTGTGAATCAGCACTTACAGATCACCTAAGGCAGGCGACTCCAAACTATGGTCCGCGGGCCACATCCAGTCTGCTGCAAGATATCATTCGGCCCCTAGCTTTGGTCACTGGTGGCTCAGCGGAGGCTGCCTATGTACTCTGCTTGTAATGGAAGGGGAACCCATATGGAGCCGCGATGGAAGGGAGGACTCTGATGGAAGGGGGGACCCTGCTGGAAACCATCATGGAGGAGGGGGGGACTCTGATGGAGAATCTTATGAAAGGGTGGACCATGATGAGATCCTGATGGAAGAAGGAACCCTGATGGAGACTCTCATAGAAAAGGGGGCCTTGATGGAGACTCTCATGGAAGGGGGGACCCTGATGGAAGAGGAGATCCTGATTGAGATCCTGATGGAAGGGAAGATACTGATGGGACCCTAATGGAAGGGGGGGGACCCTAATGAAAGGGGGACCCTGATGGATGGGAGGTGATCTTGATGGAAAGAAGGAACTCTGATGGAGACCCTGAAGGAAAGGGAGACCGACATGATCCCTGATGGAAGGGGGTACCTGATAGAGACCCTGATAGAAGAGGGACCCTGATGGAAGGGAGGGAACCTTGATGGAAGGGGGGAACTCTGATGGAAACCCTGAAGGAAAGGGGGACTCTGATATGAACCCTGATGGAAGGGGGTACCTGATGGAGACCATGATGGAAGAGAGAGGACCTTGATGGGAAGGTGAAACTCTGATGGAGACCCTGAAGGAAAGGGGGACTCTGATATGAACCCTGATGGAAGGGGGTACCTGATGGAGACCGTGATGGAGACCCTGGTAAAAGGGGGGGACCCTAATAAAAAGGGGGGTCTCTAATGGAGACCCAGATGGAAAAGTGGACTCTGATAGGGACCCTGATGGAAGGGGAAACTCTGATAGAGACCCTAGTAGAAGAGGGGGACTCTGATGGAAAGGGGGATCTCTAATGGTGACCCCGATGGAAAGGGGGACTCTGATAGGGACCCTGATAGAAGGGAAGACTCTGATAGAAACCCTGATGGAAGGGGGTACCTGATGGAGACCCTGATGGAAGAGAGAGGACCTTGATGGGAAGGGGAAACTCTGATGGAGACCCTGAAGGAAAGGGGGACTCTGATATGAACCCTGATGGAAGGGGGTACCTGATGGAAGGGGGTACCTGATGGAGACTGTGATGGAGACCCTGGTGGAAGGGAGGGACCATAATGAAAAGGGGGGTCTCTAATGGAGCCCCCGATGGAAAAGTGGACTCTGATAGGGACCCTGATGGAAGGGGAGACTCTGATAGAGACCCTAGTAGAAGGGGGGGACTCTGATGGAAAGGGGGATCTCTAATGGTGACCCCGATGGAAAGGGGGACTCTGATAGGGACCCTGATAGAAGGGAAGACTCTGATAGAAACCCTGATGGAAGGGGGGCCCTGATTGAGACCCTGATGGATGGGGAGCCCTGATGGGGACCCTTCTGGAGACTCTGATGGAAGGGGAACCCTGAAGGGGATTATTTTTCAGTAAAATTATATAGTGTGGCCCTTGTACTGAAAAGCTTGGAGACCCCAGACTGAGACTAGCCTAAAGTAAACAATGTAGTTGTGTCTCTACAACAATGTATCACTTCTGTATAGCCATTCACTCATTGCAGTAGCTGATTCATTACACTGTCCATGGTGAGCACAGCCATCTCCATACACACAGCGAAGGTCTTGCTCATACTATTTCCCCTTCTGGTTGAATCTTCTTGGCCTATAGCGTTAGGCTACTTTCTCTGTTGGTCGAATATTCTTTACCTGTTCTGGAATGTTCTGAAGTCTATGTTCTCTTAGGATCAAATGTCAGGGAATGTTACATTTGTCCTATGAAAGGCAACAGATATGGAGATTTAACACACATGGCACAGATCACGGGCGTTATCCAGAACATTTCTGATTTTTACACAAATGTTATAAAATTCACACAGCAGCGTTTTTATCATTCGGCCCCTTCGTCTCACCGACAATTTATTTTCTCCCTGTGTTCTGTAGGTTCCTTTATGGCGGAGCCAGTCGCCATGTTGAATTTCTACCCCAGTTTCCCAGCGGCAATGGAAGAGTCCGGCTCTAAAGAGTTCATATTCCTGGTGGATCGGTCTGGCAGTATGAAGTGTACAATAACTTCCCAACCAAACCTTCGCCGCCGGATTCAGAGCGCCAAGGTCAGGGTCATGACCCAGCTTAGAGGGACTAAGAGTGGATCACAATGAATGTGTTCAGTGCTGCACTGCTATCATAAAACACACAAAAAACAATATTTTCTGAATAAGATCAATAACAAGATATGTATTCGCAATTCTCTAAAAATCTCTAACCACATGAACTGGAAGTCCTGAGTTTATTAGAGTCCCAAACAATCTGTGCTCAAAGATCTGTGAGTCAAACAGGCCTGGATCTAGGGGGGTGCTGGGGTGGGCTATGCACCCCCAGCATTTTAGTTGTGCCCCCCCAGATCTCATGAGATTGCATCCAACTGATCCATGAGACCTGATGGGGACAATTGATGTAAAGAGGAACTCTGATAGGAGTAGTTGATGTAAGGGGGAACTCTGATAGGAATAGTTGATGTAAGGGGGGAACTCTGATAGGAATAGTTGATGTAAGGGGGGAACTCTGATAGGAATAGTTGATGTAAGGGGGGAACTCTGAT
This sequence comes from Staurois parvus, assembly GCF_062004578.1. Lineage (NCBI taxonomy): Eukaryota > Metazoa > Chordata > Amphibia > Anura > Ranidae > Staurois > Staurois parvus. Next base: position 149,648 of record NW_028319190.1, on the reverse strand, counting down.
TGGGACAGCTGATGTAAGGGGGGAACTCTGATAGGAATAGTTGATGTAAGGGGGGAACTCTGATTGGGACAGCTGATGTAAGGGGGCAACTCTGATAGGAATAGTTGATGTAAGGGGGAACTCTGATAGGAATAGTTGATGTAAGGGGGGAACTCTGATAGGAATAGTTGATGTAAGGGGGAACTCTGATTGGGACAGTTGATGTAAGGGGGGAACTCTGATTGGGACAGTTGATGTAAGGGGGAACTCTGATAGGAATAGTTGATGTAAGGGGGAACTCTGATTGGGACAGTTGATGTAAGGAAGCACTCTGTTGAAGAAATTGATGTAAGGAGCAGTCTGAGATGGGAAATTAATGTAAGTGGGTACTCTAATAGGGATCGCTGATGTAAGAGGGCATTCTGGACAGTTGATGTAAGGGGGAACTCTGATTGGGACAGTTGATGTAAGGGGGAACTCTGATTGGGACAGTTGATGTAAGGGGGAACTCTGATTGGGACAGTTGATGTAAGGGGGAACTCTGATTGGGACAGTTGATGTAAGGGGGCACTCTGATTGGGACAGTTGATGTAAGGGGGAACTCTGATTGGGACAGTTGATGTAAGGGGGAACTCTGATTGGGACAGTTGATGTATGGGGGAACTCTGATAGGAATAGTTGATGGAAGGGGGGACTCTGATTGGGACAATTGATATAAGGAAGCAGTCTGTTGAAGCAATTGATGTAAGGAGCAGTCTAAGATGCGAAATTAATATAAGTAGGCACTCTGATAAGGATAGCTGATGGAAGGGGGCACTCTTGACAGTTGATGTAAGGTGGAACTCTGATAGGAATAGTTGATGTAAGGGGGGACTCTGATTGGGATAGTTGATGTAAGGGGGCACTCTGATAGGAATAGTTGATGTAAGGGGGGAACTCGGATTGGGACAGCTGATGTAAGGGGGGAACTCTGATAGGAATAGTTGATGTAAGGGGGAACTCTGATAGGAATAGTTGATGTAAGGGGGGAACTCTGATAGGAATAGTTGATGTAAGGGGGGAACTCTGATAGGAATAGTTGACGTAAGGGGGAACTCTGATTGGGACAGTTGATGTAAGGGGGGAACTCTGACTGGGACAGTTGATGTAAGGGGGAACTCTGATTGGGACAGTTGATGTAAGGGGGGAACTCTGATAGGAATAGTTGATGTAAGGGGGAACTCTGATTGGGACAGTTGATGTAAGGAAGCACTCTGTTGAAGAAATTGATGTAAGGAGCAGTCTGAGATGGGAAATTAATATAAGTAGGCACTCTGATAAGGATAGCTGATGGAAGGGGGCACTCTTGACAGTTGATGTAAGGTGGAACTCTGATAGGAATAGTTGATGTAAGGGGGGACTCTGATTGGGACAGTTGATGTAAGGGGGAACTCTGATTGGGACAGTTGATGTAAGGGGAACTCTGATTGGGACAGTTGATGTAAGGGGGCACTCTGTTGAAGAAATTGATATAAGGAACAGTCTGAGATGGGCAATAATGTAAGTGGGTACTCTGGTAGGGATCGCTGATGTAAGGGGGAACTCTGATAGGAATAGTTGATGTAAGGGGAACTCTGATAGGAATAGTTGATGTAAGGGGGGAACTCTGATAGGAATAGTTGATGTAAGGGGGAACTCTGATAGGAATAGTTGATGTAAGGGGGGAACTCTGATAGGAATAGTTGATGTAAGGGGGGACTCTGATTGGGACAGTTGATGTAAGGGGGCACTCTGTTGAGGTTGGAGCACTCCGATGAGGACACCTAATGTAAACGGGGGCTCTTACAGGTACCTTGATGTAAAGAAGAAACTTTTGAGGAGGATTGCTGATGTAAGGAGGGACTCTGATAGGGACACCTGATATAAGGGGCACAGGTTCTGTTTAATCATCTTAATACATACTAGTGCTCTCTATTCACCCCCTTTCCGCCTCATCTGTCAGATGGTACTTTCGGGTTGTGACTGCCGAGTGAACAGGGAATACGGGTTCTATGCATCTCTGTCACACTATTCACATCATGGCCCCTGACTTTTTTTACTGCACCCCCAGATCAGATCCAGCCCTGGAGTCAAAACCACATCACCATCCAATCACTGTGTGAAGTGAGAGTCAATCCAAGATGAATCACAGATAGTGTGAAGACCACCACCAAAGACCCTCAGGGGTACGCGCTCAGTGAACCAAGGATTTCAATTGGCCATGGCAGGCAAATATCTGATGAACATATAGACTTTCTGTACGGATCGTCAGTGAACTCAGCAACTGACTCAGCCTTAGGCAGAAGTCCAGCTCAAAAAAAAAAAGCTTCATAGTTTATACCGTTTTAACCCCTCCCCCTCCACAGGATTCCCCCCCTTCCTGACCGGGCCATTTTTCCGTTACAGCGCTGCGTTACTATAACTGAAAACTGCGCGGTCATGCAACGCTGCACCCAAAATAAATGTATGTCCTCTTTCCCCACAAATGGAGCTTTCTTTCTGTGGTATTTGATCACCTGTCGAATTTTATTTTTTGCGCTATAAAAAAAAAAAAAGACCGACAATTTTGAGAAAAAAAAAATGTTTTTGACTTTTTGCTATTAAACATGTCCAGTAAAAAAAATTATAAAAAAACTAAATTGCGTCATAAATTTAGGCCAAAATGTATTCTGCTCCGCGTCAAAAAATCCTGATACGTGTAAATGAATTGGTTTACGTGAAAGTTATAGCGTCTACAAATGGCGGTATAGATACTGGGATTTTATTTATTTTTTTAATTTTCACTAGTAATGGCGGCGATCAGCGATTCATAGCGGGACTGCAGCAGACATTTTGACACTGGGGGGGGAGGAACTGACTTGGTGTCACTGACATCCCCAGTGACACCAATACATTGATCATTGCTAATTAAAAAAAGCACTGACACTGTAATAATAGCACTGAGCAGGAAGGGGTTAACATCTTGAGCAATCAAAGGGTTAACTGCGTGCTGGGAGTGTTTTACTAGGGGGTAGTGTCTGTGTGCTTCACTGTAATCACACTGCCAGGGGCGGACTGACAACTCATGGGGCCCCTGGGCAATAGGGGATCATGGGGCCCCTGTGTCCTTGCCCACACTCAAAGCACACCCGATAAAGCCTAGAAAAGGTACCATGGGTATTTCATGGGGCCCACTACTGACCCCGGGCCCTTGGGCAGTGTCCGAGTGCTCGAATGGTCAGTCTGCCCCTGCACACTGCTTTGCATGGATGTGCTGTGCTGAGAGGGAGGAGAACTGTTTTGTTCTCCTCCCCCCGTTCGAGATCCTCGGCAAAAACGGTATCCAACCCGAGGGCCTGGGGTCAGTAGAGGCCCCATGAGATGCCCCTGGTACCTTTTTCATAGGCTTTTTTGAGTTTGGGCAAGGACACGGGGGCCCCATGATCCCCTATTGCCCGGGGGCCCCATGAGTTGTCAGTCCGCCCCAGGCTCCGACCATCCATAAAGACTGTTTATATGCCCGTGAGATATTTGTCTGCACCGGCAATTTGAAATCCTTGGCTCATCAATCCATTGGTCCCTATAATAAGGGCCTATCTATGAGCGCATATCCTTGGGGGGGTCTTTGGCGGTGGTCTTCACACCATCTGGGATTCATCTTGGATTGGATCTCACTTCAAACACTGATTTTTGGACGATGTTTGACTCTCGGAACTTTGAGCACGGATTGTTTGGGACTCTCGTGACCACCGGACTCACAACTTATGTGTTAATATATTTGTATTGATTTACTATTTGATATGGTGACTTGCGATCTGACGTGTGAGACCCCCGAGTCACATGACGTGTGAGACCCCCGAGTCACATGACGTGTGAGACCCCCGAGTCACATGACGTGTGAGACCCCCGAGTCACATGACGTGTGAGACCCCCGAGTCACATGACGTGTGAGACCCCCGAGTCACATGACGTGTGAGACCCCCGAGTCACATGACGTGTGAAATCCCATGTAAGTCAATGAGAGGGGTCTTAATTCTCACTCCTGAAGTCGCTCCGACTTTAGAAAGGGTTCCTGTGCTACTTCAAGGCGACTTCTATCCCACTTGGGCCCATAGACTGTAATAGAAGTCGCCTCCGAGTCGGATCCTCATCTATATTGATGTGATTTGGATCTGACATTACAGGAAGATTACCCAGCATTCCCTGAAAGTCGCATCAAAGTCACATCAAAGGAGTACTCAAGTCGCCTGACAAAGTTGCACTGTATGCCTATTATTAGGGGTTCCCACCATCCCTGTGCTGATTTCCCAGATCTGTACACCTGCTGTGCCTATTATTAGGGGTTCCCACCATCCCTGTGCTGATTTCCCAGATCTGTACACCTGCTGTGCCTAATATTAGGGGTTCCTACCATCCATGTGCTGAGTTCCCAGATCTGTACACCCGCTGTGCCTATTATTAGGGGTTCCCTCCATCCATGTGCTGAGTTCCCAGATCTGTACACCCGCTGTGCCCATTATGAGGGGTTCCCACCATCCCTGTGCTGAATTCCCGGGTCTGTACATCTGCTGTGCCCGATATGAGGGGTTCCCACCATCCCTGTGCTGAGTTCCCGGGTCTGTACACCCGCTGTGCCCATTATGAGGGGTTCCCACCATCCCTGTTCTGAGTTCCTGGGGCTGTACACCCGCTGTGCCCATTATGAAGGGTTCCCACTATCCCTGTGCTGAGTTCCCGGGTCTGTACACTTGCTATGCCCATTATGAGGGGTTCCCACCATCCCTGTGCTGAGTTCCCAGGTCTGTACACCCCCTGTGCCCATTATGAGGGCTTCCCACCATCCCTGTGCTGAGTTCCCAGGTCTGTACACCCCCTGTGCCCATTATGAGGGCTTCCCACCATCCCTGTGCCAAGTTCCCAGGTCTATACGCCTGATGTGCCCATTATGAGGGGTTCCCACCATCCCTGTACTGAGTTTCCGGGTCTGTATTCTTGCTATGCCTATTATTAGGGGTTCCCACCATCCCTGTGCTGAGACTTTCAGGTCACAGTAGTGTGAACCGAGACTAAGACTGGATCCTAGTTTCACTTATTTTCACAATTTGCACCCACAGCCCAGGTCTGTCAGGCCGGAGGTCCTTCATGTCATGCATGATGTGTTTACTCTGCAGTATCCAAGGGAGGCCAAACTCGGGATTTGCAGAAAATGTACTTAAAAAGTAAAAACTAAGGCAGCCACCGTGTACCACGTGTAAGGGGTGACGAGACGTCATATATTATCGTTTGTGTTCTTCCTCGCAGATATACAATGTGTAAGATTTTATTTCCAGCTCTACAATACACTGACATCCTCCACTACTGTACCAGGCCAACCAAAACCAGAAGGGGAACCCCGACAGGGCAAGCTGAGGCCCACACAGGGGCGGACTGACCATTTGGGAACTCTGGCACTGCCCGAGGGCCCGGGGTCAGTAGGGGGCCCCATGAGATGCCCCTGGTACCTTTCATAGGCTTTTTTGGGTGTGGTTTGAGTGTGGGCGAGGACACAGGGGCCCCATGATCCCTTATTGCCTGGGGGCCCCATGAGTTGTCCGCTCCTGGGCCCACACATGGTGATCCTCTGAATACGTTGAATGGACTGTGGAAAGCCAGCGATTCCATAGTTTGTCCAATCTGGTTGAACCAGCTTGATGTTCCATGGTGGACTTGTCCAAGGTGTAAGGAGGACCCATTTGTGACCCTCATTCATCTCTTCTCCATTCTTCTCCAGGAGACGCTGGTTCTTCTACTGAAGAGTCTACCCCTCGGATGTTACTTCAATATCTTCAGCTTCGGTTCCAGTTTTAAGTCTTTATTTCAGTGAGTATAGCAAGCAAACGTTCGTCCTTCACTCCCCTTATAGCACCCTCTCCATCGAACACCATCATCTTAACCCCTCGCCTACCGGGCACTTATACCCCCTTCCTGCCTACAGGGCACTTCTACCCCCTTCCTGGCTTCAGGGCACTTATACCCCCTTCCTGCCTACAGGGCACTTCTACCCCCTTCCTGGCTTCAGGGCACTTATACCCCCTTCCTGCCTACAGGACACTTCTACCCCCTTCCTGCCTACAGGGCACTTATACCCCCTTCCTGCCTACCGGGCACTTCTACCCCCTTCCTGCCTACAGGGCACTTCTACCCCCTTCCTGCCTACAGGGCACTTCTACCCCCTTTCCGCCTACAGGGCACTTCTACCCCCTTGCTGCCTACAGGACACTTCTACCCCCTCCCTGCCTACAGGACACTTCTACCCCCTCCCTGCCTACAGGACACTTCTACCCCCTTCCTACCTACCGGGCACTTCTACCCCCTACCTGCCTACAGAGCACTTCTACCCCCTTCCTGCCTACAGGGCACTTCTACCCCCTTCCTGCCTACAGGGCACTTCTACCCCCTACCTGCCTACAGAGCACTTCTACCCCCTTCCTGCCTACAGGGCACTTCTACCCCCTTCCTGCCTACAGGGCACTTCTACCCCCTTCCTGCCTACAGGGCACTTCTACCCCCTTCCTGCCTACCGGGCACTTCTACCCCCTTCCTGCCTACAGGGCACTTCTACTCCCTTCCCGCCTACAGGGCACTTCTACCCCCTTCCCGCCTACAGGGCACTTCTACCCCCTTCCCGCCTACCGGGCACTTCTACCCCCTTCCCGCCTACAGGACACTTCTACCCCCTTCCCGCCTACAGGACACTTCTACCCCCTTCCTGCCTACCGGGCACTTCTACCCCCTTCCTGCCTACCGGGCACTTCTACCCCCTTCCTGCCTACCGGGCACTTCTACCCCCTTCCTGCCTACCGGACACTTCTACCCCCTTCCTGCCTACCGGGCACTTCTACCCCCTTCCTGCCTACCGGGCACTTCTACCCCCTTCCTGCCTACAGGGCACTTCTACCCCCTTCCTGCCTACAGGGCACTTATACCCCCTTCCTGCCTACAGGACACTTCTACCCCCTTCCTGCCTACAGGACACTTCTACCCCCTTCCTGCCTACCGGGCACTTCTACCCCCTTCCTGCCTACCGGGCACTTCTACCCCCTTCCTGCCTACCGGGCACTTCTACCCCCTTCCTGCCTACAGGACACTTCTACCCCCTTCCTGCCTACAGGACACTTCTACCCCCTTCCTGCCTACAGGGCACTTCTACCCCCTTCCTGCCTACCGGGCACTTATACCCCCTTCCTGCCTACAGGGCACTTCTACCCCCTTCCCGCCTACCGGGCACTTCTACCCCCTTCCTGCCTACAGGACACTTCTACCCGCTTCCTACCTACCGGGCACTTCTACCCCCTACCTGCCTACAGAGCACTTCTACCCCCTTCCTGCCTACAGGGCACTTCTACCCCCTTCCTGCCTACAGGGCACTTCTACCCCCTACCTGCCTACAGAGCACTTCTACCCCTTTCCTGCCTACAGGGCACTTCTACCCCCTTCCTGCCTACAGGGCACTTCTACCCCCTTCCTGCCTACCGGGCACTTCTACCCCCTTCCTGCCTACCGGGCACTTCTACCCCCTTCCTGCCTACCGGACACTTCTACCCCCTTCCTGCCTACAGGACACTTCTACCCCCTTCCTGCCTACCGGGCACTTATACCCCCTTCCTGCCTACAGGGCACTTCTACCCCCTTCCTGCCTACAGGGCACTTCTACTCCCTCCCTACCTACAGGGCACGTATACCCCCTTCCTGCCTACAGGGCACTTCTACCCCCTTCCTGCCTACAGGGCACTTCTACCCCCTCCCTGCCTACAGGGCACTTCTACCCCCTTCCTGCCTACCGGGCACTTCTACCCCCTCCCTGCCTACAGGGCACTTCTACCCCCTTCCTGCCTACAGGGCACTTCTACCGCCTTCCTGTCCAGGGCAGCTTTCAGCTGTTGCACTTTGAATGACAATTGCGCGGTCATGCAACACTGTACCCATATGAATTTTTTGTAATTTTTTTGAGACAGATAGAGCTTTCTTTTGGGGGTATTTAAGCACCTCGGGGTTTTTTATTTTTTGCTAAACAAACCAAAAACAACTGGAAATTTTGAAAAAAAATGTTTTTTCTTAGTTTTTGTTATAAAATTTTGTAAATAAGTGATTTTTCTCCTTCACTGATCTGCGCTAATGAGGCTGCACTGATAGGTGGCACTGATGAGGAGACACTGGTATGTGGCACTGATGGGCATTGACAGGCATCACTGATGGGCACTGATAGGCTGCACTGATGGGCACTGATGAGGAGGCACTAGTAGGTGGCACTGATGGGCATTGACAGGCATCACTGATGGGCACTGAAAGGCGGCACTGACTGGCACTGATAGTCAGCACTGATAGTCGGCACTGCCAGGGCACTGATGCGCACTGATAGGCAGCACTGACTGGCACTGATAGTCAGCACTGATAGGGCACTGATGCGCACTGATAGGCGGCACTGACTGGCACTGATAGGCAGCACTGACTGGCACTGATTGGCAGCTCTGTTAGGTGGCACTGACTGGCATTGATAGGTGGCACTGACTGGCACTGATAGGCGACACTGAAAGGCAGCTCAGATGGACACCGATATGTGGCATTGATGTGCATTGGTAGGCACTGATATGTGGCATTGATGAGGCACTAATGGGCACTGGCAGGTGGCACTGATGAGCACTGACAGCTGGCACTGCTGGGGCTACACTGATCATCAGGGCACACTGATCATTTGTGCCCTGATGATCAGTGTAGATGTCCCCTCTGTGGAATGCCAATTACCGGCTCTTCTCTCCTCTGTCAGTGTGACAGCTCGTGAGGAGAGACATGCCGATAACCGGCATTTCCTTATTTACATGTGATCAGCTGTGATTGGACACAGCTGATCACATGACCGAGCCGACATCTTCGGCTCTTTCTGTGATCGGTGATCCGCTGTGTCCTAGGGACACAGTGCACCACCGATCACTGTGCTGCGAGCTCCTGGATCCGCGCATGCGCGGTTAGAGTGGCAAGACGTCATGTGACCTCCTCCCAGAACAAGAGAACCGCTTTGCGCCTGTCATTACCTTATATGGCGGGCGGGAGGCGGTTAAACTGATTTTGGTTGTACATAATGTACAGTTGTGTTCAAAATAATAGCAGTGTGTTGAAAAAAGTGAATAAAGCTGAAAATCTTTCTAATAGCTTTTATTTCCATCCACACAAATGCATTGGGAACACGACACATTCTATTCCAAATCACAACATGAAGAAAAATACATCAAATTTGTGTTGTTCCTCTAAAAAAAAATGGAAGAAAAGTGAATATTAGACGGTTCAAAAAAATCGCAGTGTTTGTATTCTTCTTTACAAACTCAAACATTCACTATATAAACTGAGAAATGTTTGAAGATTTTGCTTTCCTTTGAATGACTTCATGAATATTTGGTTGTAGTCGCACTGTTTCTGAGAACTGCTGTACATCTGTGTTGCATGGAGTCACCCAACTTCTGGCCCCTGTGATCAGGTATTCCAGCCCAGGATGATTGGACCACATTCCACAGTTCTTCTCTATTTCTTGGTTTTGCCTCAGAAACTGCATTTTTGATGTCACCCCACAAGTTTTCTATTGGATTAACCACTTGCCGCTCTTCCACTGCATATATATGTGCGCAGGGCGGCACTGGGGTGCAAAACCACGTTTTAAAACTGGCTCCGCGCTCCCAACGTTTTCGCGGGCAGGGGGCGCACGCTCCCGGCGACCCGCGGGTGACACCATTTGATGTCCGGAGGGATCAATCATTCAATTTCAGCCAGTGATGTCTGGCTGAAATCGGATGATCGGTTCCTGTCCTATCCTGTCCTGTGTTGACAGTTACACAGGACAGGATATGATGTCATTCTTCTCTGCCTGGACACATTCCGTTCCAGACAGAGAAGAAGACATACAAATCGTGAGTAAAACAGCACATACCCACAGTTAGAACACACCTAGGACACATTTAACCCCCTGATCGCCCCCCCCCCCCCCATTTAACCCCTTCACTGCCCTGTCACCAGTGTCATTGATCAGTGAACCGATTTAACCCAAAATCCAATAAGCACCTTCAGGCTTTTAAAGGGCTTTATTTCCTCATTACACTTCCTGACAACCTATCACAGTTTCAGAAGGCCCTGGAATGCCAGAATAGCACCTAACCCCCCCCCCCAGATGACCCCTTTTTGGAAAGTAGACACCCCAAGGAATTTGATAAGATGCATGGTAAGTATTTTGCAGATCTCATTTATTGCCACAAGTTTTTGGAAAATGAAGAAAGAAACCAAAAACATATTTTTTCTTTTCTTTTTTATATTTCAAAACCTTGTGAATAAAAATGAGATCTGCAAAATACTTACCATGCCTCTTTTTAAATTCCTTGGAGTGTCTACTTTCCAAAAAGGGGTCATTTGGGGGGGGGGGTTTGGTGCTATCCTGGCATTTCACGGCCTCCGAAAATGTGATAGGTAGTGAGGAAGTGAAATGAAGAAGTTATGCACCTTCAGGCTCTCAAGTGGTCATTGGATTTCAGGCTCCTGTATGTGGCTAGGCTCCCAAAAAGTGTCACATGTGTGGTATCCTCATACTCGGTAGAAGTAGCAGAATGTATTTTGGGGTGTAATTCCACATATACCCATGGATTGTGCAAGAAATGAATCATTTAAAAAAAAAAAGAAAAAAAAGTTTTTGTCATTTTCCAGAAACTTGTGGAAAAAAAATAAATCTTCCATGGACACAATATGTCTCTCAGCAGATAGCTTAGGGTGTCTACTTTCCGAAAAGGGGTCATTTGGGGGTGTTTGTACTATCCTGGTATTTTAGCACCTCAAGAGATGTGATGGGCGGTCAGAAAGTAAAAGCTGTGGAAATTTCAAATTATCTATACCATAGTTTGTAGACGCTATAACTTTCACACAAAGCAATCAATATACACTTACTGGGATTTTTTTTTTACCAAAAACATGGAGCAGAATACATTTTGGCTTAAATTTCTGACTAACTTTGAGTTTACGATATATTTTTTATAGCTGAAAGTAGAAAATATTGGGTTTTTTTCTAAATTTTTGTGTTTTTTTGTTTATAGCACAAAAAATAAAAAGCTCACAGGTGATAAAATACCACCAAAAGAAAGCTCTATTTGTGTGAAAAAAAGGACGTAAATTTCGTTTGGGTGCAGCATTGCATGACCGCGCAATTATTTGAATTAGTGCAGCGTTAAACAGCAAAAAAAGGCGTGGTCATTAAGGGGGGTAAATCCTCAGGAGCTCAAGTGGTTAAGATCCGGGGATTGGGCTGGCCACTCCATAACGTCCATCTTGTTGGTCTGGAACCAAGATGTTGCACGTTTACTGGTGTGTTTGGGGTCGTTGTCTTGTTGGAACACCCATTTCAAGGGCATTTCCTCTTCAGCATAAGGCAGCATGACCTCTTCAAGTATTCTGATGTATTCAAACTGATCCATGATCCCTGGTATGCGATAAATAGGCCCAACACCGTAGTATGAGAAACATCCCCATATCATGATGCTTGCACCACCATGCTTCACGGTCTTCACAGTATACTGTGGCTTGAATTCAGTGTTTGGGGGTCGTCTGACAAACTGTCTCCGCCCACTAGACCCAAAAAGAACAATCTTACTTTCATCAGCCCACAAAATGTTGCGCCATTTCTCTTTAGGCCGGTCAATGTGCTCTTTGGCAGATTGTAACCTCTTCAGCACGTCTTTTTACCAACAGTGGGACTTTGCGGGGACTTCTTGCAGATAGCTTGGCTTCACATCGGCGTCTTCTAATTGTAACAGTCCTCACAGGGAACGTCACACCTTCTTTCATCTTCCTGGAGCTGATTGTTGGCTGAGTCCGCGCCATTTTGGCTATTCTTCTATCCATTCCAATGGTAGTTTTTCGCTTTCTTCCACGTCTTTCAGGTTTTGGTTGCCATTTTAAAGCATTTGCCATCATTTTAGCTGAGCAGCCGATCATTTTCTGCACTTCTTTATATGTTTTCCCCTCTCCAATCAACTTTTTAATCAAGGTACGCTGTTCTTCTGAACAATGTCTGGAACGACCCATTTTCCTCAGAATTTCAGAGAGAAATGCACTGTAACCAGCATGTCCAACATTTGCTGCCTTCCTTCCTTAAATAAGGGCAATAATTGCCACCTGTTTTTCAAAGAATGAATGACCTCACTAATAGAACTCCACACGGCTATTATTGTGAACATGCCCCTTTCAATGAGTGATTCAATGACACAGAATCAGCAGCATGCATGTCATGACTGTTGGGTCTGTTGGATTTCTATGACTCTACTACACCTGCTAGGAAATTATTTGCCATGTAGAAATATCATTTCTACCAAAAACAGTGATTGAATGATCTGCATGAAACTTCAGTCAGGAAAGCAGAGCCTCAAAGCAGGCAGAATCTGCTGGGCAGTCACTTTAGATAACCTGTGGTGCTCTAGAGTTTCTTTATCATCTGTTGCCGCATACCTACAGTAAAGACAAAATGATTTTTTTTTTTTTTTACTTTTGGATAGTAGAGAGGGATTAGAACCCCTGTCAGGTTGTATTGCTGTCTGTGCCTGTGTTTGAGTGATTTCCCCCCCCCCCTGCCTCTAGGGAAAGTGTGGAGTACACCCAGCAGTCCATGAAGAAGGCATTGAAGAAAGTGGATAAGATGGATGCTGACCTTGGAGGAACTGAGATTCTTCTACCCCTAAAAAAGATCTATGACACAGCCGGGAAGGAAGGACACCCCCGACAGGTAGGTGAGGCTGAAAATTGTTTGTCCAACTATCTGCTGCTGGATGAGGAGACATCTTGGAGGGCCCTTCCAATGACCTGGGATTGGGTTATGGGGAGATGGAGGCAAAAACCACCGAAAGCACCAGTCTGGACCGAGATCATTAGAAACCATTTATAATATCAGGATATATCCAGCTGGTATTTTCTTGGGCAAGCAAGACAATTTTTTTGTCAATTAGGTGGGGTTCCCACTATTCCTGCAATGAGTTCCCAGGTCTGTACACATGCTATAGCTATTGTGAGGGGTTCCCACCATCCCTGTGCTGAGTTCCTGGGTCTGTACGCCTGCTGTGCCCATTATGAGGGGTTCCCACCATCCCTGTGTGGAGTTCCCGGGTCTGTACACCTGCTGTACCCATTATGCAGGGTTCCCACTATCCCTGTTGGATTTTTATCTATTTTATATAATGGGGAATGTTACAAAAGGAACAGGAACACACAAAGTTGGACGGGAACTTCCAAACCTCTAAGGCTGGCCATACACTATACAATTTTCTGTCCTTTAGATTTACCTTCAACTATGTAGTGCAAGGGCCTGCCTAATTGGATACAATTGAAAGTGTTGTTTAGGTTTGACCTACTATTATATGGTTTTTGGTAAATCTAAAGCCAAAATCTCAAGAAAATTGTATAATGTATGGCCAGCCTAAGGTGGTTAGGAACAGATTTGTGAATGATGTCAGGGAGATCTTGTTGATGAAGTTCAATTATAGGAAGCCAGGGGCTGACTCAGCCCAATAAGCTCCATAACTAAAATATCAGTTTTGGTCGGATATTATTACCCTTTTCTACAAGAGCTGAAAAAGTCTCTGCTTTGAATTTTGAACCTTTGCCTACTTTATATACCGTTTTCCTTTGTTCAGTCTCAGTCTACCTGTGACTCGCGTCACCAAGTCTGCAAAGGTAAGTGTGGTTCACAGCGCACAGAGGAACCCTGGCCTCCGGTGTTACAGGAGGCAATAATATGGTTTTTATTTTTTCGGCCAAACAGGGCATCCAACAACTAATGGCAGGTGATGGCAAAAAAATCTTATGGCTTTTTTTATTAGCGGATTTTGTCTTTTAGCTGCAATTGAAATGCATTGTCCAGGGTCACCATGTGCTTTCTGGAGATATCTGGCGTCATCCAGGGTCACCATGTGCTTTCTGGAGATATCTGGCATCATCCAGGGTCACCATGTGCTTTCTTGAAATATCTGGCATCATCTAGGGCAGCAATGGGCAATCTACGGCCCGGCGGACCTTTTAATCCGGCCCGCGGAGCGTGGCAAACATCGGCTGTCAGAATGTGTGTAGGCAGGGCAGCGTGAGGAACGTGAGGGGAGGGGAGCTAGGCTCCTCTCACAGTCCGCCCTGAAGACCGGAACGGCGCGGGAACACGGCGAGAGGAACGCGCGGAGCAAAGGTAAGTGAATTGACACAGGGGGGACTTGGGGACTTACTATGGGGGATGAATTACTATAGGGGGGATGAATTACTATGGGGGATGAATTACTATATGGGGGATGAATTACTATGGGGGATGAATTACTATATGGGGGATGAATTACTATATGGGGGATGAATTACTATGGGGGATGAATTACTATATGGGGGATGAATTACTATATGGGGGATGAATTACTATGGGGGATGAATTACTATGGGGGATGAATTACTATGGGGGATGAATTACTATATGGGGGATGAATTACTATGGGGAATGAATTACTATATGGGGGATGAATTACTATATGGGGGATGAATTACTATGGGGGATGAATTACTATATGGGGGATTAATTACTATGCTTACTATGGGGGAATATTACTATACTTACTATGGATGACACATACACATTCATCTACTCTTGGTCCGGCCCCCGGGTCCAATATATGAACCCATTGCGGCCCTCAAGTCAAAAAGTTTGCCCACCCCTGATCTAGGGTCACCATGTGCTTTCTGAAGATATCTGGCGTCATCCAAGATCACCATGTGCTTTCTGGAGATATCTGGTATCATCCAGGGTCACCATGTGCTTTCTGGAGATATCTGGCATCATCCAGGGTCACCATGTGCTTTCTGTAAATATCGGGCATCATCCAGGGTCACCATGTGCTTTCTTGAAATATCTGGCATCGTCTAGGGCAGCAATGGGCAAACTACGGCCCGCGGGCCGTATACGGCCCGGCGGACCTTTTAATCCGGCCCGCGGAGCTAGGCTCCTCTCACAGTCCGCCCTGAAGACCGGTGTAGCATGAAAATCTCCTACGAGTATCTGTCCCCCTCGACGTATCTGCGCATGTGCCTGAGATCGCCGATCGGCTGCTAATGCCTGAAACTGGCACATGCGCAGATACGTCGAGGGGGACAGCTCCTCATAGGAGACAGATTTTCATGCTACACCTGAACGGCGCGGGAAGACGGTGAGAGGAACGCGCGGAGCAAAGGTAAGTGAATTGACACAGGGGGGACTTGGGGACTTAATATGGGGGATGAATTAATATGGGGGATGAATTACTATATGGGGGATGAATTACTATATGGGGGATGAATTACTATATGGGGGATAAATTACTATGGGGGACTTGGGGACTTAATATGGGGGATGAATTACTATGGGGGATGAATTACTATATGGGGGATGAATTACTATGGGGGATGAATTACTATGGGGGATGAATTACTATATGGGGGATGAATTACTATATGGGGGATTAATTACTATAGGGGGGATGAATTACTATATGGGGGATGAATTACTATATGGGGGATGAATTACTATATGGGGGGTGAATTACTATGGGGGATGAATTACTATGTGGGGAATGAATTACTATGGGGGATGAATTACTATGGGGGATCAATTACTATGGGGGATAAATTACTATATGGGGGATGAATTACTATATGAGGGATGAATTACTATGGGGGATTAATTACTATGGGGGATTAATTACTATGGGGGATAAATTACTATATGGGGGATGAATTACTATATGAGGGATAAATTACTATGGGGGATTAATTACTATATGGGGGATGAATTACTATATGGGGGATTAATTACTATGGGGGATGAATTACTATATGGGGGATTAATTACTATGCTTACTATGGGGGAATATTACTATACTTACTATGGATGATACATACACATCATTCATCTACTCTTGGTCCGGCCCCCGGGTCCAATATATGAACTCATTGCGGCCCTCAAGTCAAAAAGTTTGCCCACCCCTGGTCTAGGGTCACCATGTGCTTTCTGAAGATATCTGGCGTCATCCAGGGTCACCATGTGCTTTCTGGAAATATCTGGCATCATCCAGGGTCACCATGTGCTTTCTTGAAATATCTGGCATCATCTAGAGTCACCATGTGCTTTCTGAAGGTATCTGGCGTCATCCAGGATCACCATGTGCTTTCTGAAGATATCTGGTATCATCCAGGGGCACCATGTGCTTTCTGGAGATATCTGGCGTCATCCAGGGTCACCATGTGCTTTCTGGAGATATCTGGTATCATCCAGGGTCACCATGTGCTTTCTGGAGATATCTGGCATCATCCAGGGGCACCATGTGCTTTCTGGAGATATCTGGCATCATCCAGGGGCACCATGTGCTTTCTGGAGATATCTGGCATCATCCAGGGTCACTATGTGCTTTCTAGGGATACCTGGCATCATCCAAGGTCACCATGTGCTTTCTGGAGATATCTGGCATCATGCAGACTTATGCAGTTCCTGAAATGCCAGTTTTTTGTTGTGTCCAATGTGACGTGTTCATCTTTTTCTCCTTTATTTTATCTGTAACCTCCTGTATGTTCTTTCAGCTTTTTGTCTTTACGGATGGAGAAGTTGAGAAGCAGATTGAAAATGAAGTGATTGCAGAAGTTCAGAAAAACGCTCACAAACACCAGTAATTATAATCCCCACCGCTTTCTTCTTCAAGGTTAAAGTAGATGTCAACCCCTAACTGGGTGACCTTTAGCTTGATAAATCTCATTGTATCATAAACAACTGCCATGTTTTTCTCCAGAAACTATGTGATGAGTTGGGACCATGGGATGTGTTTCCACATTATACTCACCGGCCACTTTATTAGGTCCACCTTGCTAGTACCGGGTTGGACCCCCTTTTGCCTTCAGAACTGCCTTCATTCTTTGTGGCATAGATTCAACAGGGCTTTTGGAAACATTCCTCAGAGAGTCCATGTTGACATGAATTACTGTTGTGTTTCTATCATCTGGAACCAGTCTGCCTATTCTCCTCTGACCTCTGACATTAACAAGGCATTTTCTTCCACACAACTGCCACTCACTGGATTTTTTCTCTTTTTCGGACCATTCTCTGTAAAACCTAGAGATGGTTGTGCGTGAAAATCTCAGTAGATCAGCAGTTTTTGAAATACTCAGACCAGCATGGTCTGGCACCAACAACCATGCCACGTGCAAAGTCACTTAAATCCCCTTGCTTCCAAATTTTGATGCTCAGTTTGAACTTCAGCAAGTTGTCTTCATCACGTCTAGATGCCTAAATGTGTTGAGTTACTGCCATGTTATTGGCTGATTAGCAGTTTGTGTTACCAAGCCATTGAACAGGTGTACCTAATAAAGTGGCTGGTGAGTGTACAGTATATTATAAATAAATATGCAAACTGGGGTGCATTGAGGTTTCTTAGGGGTGCCTTGGCAAAACGTCTAAAAAAATGCCCAAAACTTGCATACAAGCCAGCGGGTTGAAAAAACCTGCATTTTAGCTACACAAAGCCACAGGTTTTCATAGTGCACCATTATAACCTTCTAGCCGCAGGAGTCCTAACAACCAGCACATCATCAGTTGACGAGGAGGAGGTCTGTTGCAGTACAGCACCCATGTTTGACAATCCCCTGCCCCTCTCCATCAGTGCTGGGGACACATTAGCTCAGTGATGGAGAAAAACTAAGGGACAAGAGAAACATTGGAATACTAGTCAGTACCAGTGTGCAAAAGTGTATTTACCACCCCCCAAACTGCAAATGTAAATGAACCCTTACTGTTCTGAGCCCTCTATAAGACTGCTTTCACACTGATGTGCTGTGGTTTACCCCATGGGTGCAGTGCATATGCAACTTTCCTGGGTTTGCTGCGCTTTGCCATAGACTTCTATTAGATCCTGCAAGTGTGGTGCATTTTCTGAATGTACACCAAAACTCCTGCATTCAGGAGTTTTGGTGCACTTTCATAAACTGCACCAAACCCCCAGGATATAATGGAAGTCTATGGTAAGCGCAGCAAATGCATGGGACTACAGAGGAGGCGTCGGCTTATGAGGCTCTTGCTCCCTACTACAGCTCCAACTTTGGAAGTAGTCCCTCTATATCGCACTCTGATGCTCTGGGATGGCTGATCAGCAAGCCCAAACCGCGATCTACCAGTCACCTGGTCTACTGGTTGGATTGCAATCTACTGGTTGCCGACCCCTGCCCTACAGGGACACCAAATCAGCTGCTGAAGGATCCTTCCCGGCTACCTTTCCAGAATGACACCCAGCCCAATTCTGAGCCTTCAGACATTTCAATACATGCTTTACATTCTCATTGTTACATTGTGTGAGTATAAACTTTGTTTCTTTGCTGTTGGGGCATGGAAGATTTTGGTAGAATTTGCTGGGCACTGGTCTCAGAACCAATGTTCTACAATGTCAATGGTGCTGCAGCTCCATTTATTTCCATAATCCTATGAGTAATCTAATGTTCCAGCAGCAACATTCAGTTCCTTCTAGTAGGTCCAAAATAAATCAGCTGTTCATATTTTTGTTCCTCCTTTTACAGGTGCTTCACTTTTGGAATTGGTTGTGGAGCTTACACATCCCTCATCAAAGGCATGGCCCAGGCAGGGAATGGAACCTTTGAGTTTATCTCTGACAAATATCGCATGCAGCCCTTGGTAAGCATGAATGTAAAGCTGGCCATAAACTAGTCGATTTTCATTCAACATTTTTTAAAACTTTTCCGGAACGTTCATTCAATTTTCAAATAGTTAGTGGGATCAAATGGACATTCTATTTCTACCATAGCAATTAGAAAATTTGTGAAGGAGCAGGGTGGAAATATTTTCTCAAATTAATTTCTAACAGTGTATATGGTTTTCCTCTCGGAAAGTCCATTCATTCCAAGCTGGACATCCAGTATCTCTTAAAGCTGGACGTACGCAGGTAGATTTACGTTTGAAAAAATTCAATTCCTGAACTTTTTTCAGTTTTCTAAATAATGGGGTCAGATTGGCAATAATTTTCAAGCATTGTGTTGATTGTTATTTTCTACCCTCTCTAGGTGCTTCAAACGCTCAAGCGTTCCTTACAGCTAACAGCAAGAAATGTTTCTCTAGCCTGGACTCTCCCTCCCAGTGTAGAACCTTCCATCTTGTCCAGCCTTCCCACTGGTTTCTTCCATGGTCAGAGGTCCATTGTCTACGTTCAACTGAAAGGAGCTCAGGGAAGATCAAGCTGTGTGTTTTTTCATTTTTGAACATCTTTCCTTTAACATCCCTCCATTGTTAAAGGACAAAAGTCTACAAAATGGTTATGGTGACATGCAGCTACAGATGGATCGTTTTATAGTAATCACTTTAGCCAAACCCAAATTCGATACAGAATCAGGTCAATTCCCAATGATCAAATGTTAGCTGCAGATCGCTAATTCACTCCTGCAAGAACTGCTGAAGAAGTCCTTTGAGTTTGCCACTAATAACAGATGATAGATAAGGTCTCCTTCCCACTTTCTACTTATCTACTAACATGTATAATGTGCAACAGGCAATAACCTATTATAATGGAACAAACTAATGAGTGCTCCATTTCATCCCTTGACTTGGAATGTAGTTAGTCCTGGTATGGAGTGTTGGGGGGAACCTTGGCCATTGGCACACAACATTGTGCCTAGTGCTTTTCCAATGTGAGTGGAGCTCCCACATATCTTCCCTCGAATGCTCCCCTGAAAAAGAGACCTTTTGGACCTGAAGGCCTCAAGCTCATTGGACATGTAGGTGTCCTTTTATGAAACAGAGATCAGCGGCGATCCTGAGGATCGTTGCTGATCTCCAATCATTAGTGGTTTAGGAAACAGAGATGATCACCAGAGAACATGTTCTCCGCTGATCATCTCTGTTTCCTAAACCACTAATGATTGGAGATCAGCAACGATCCTCAGGACATTGTGCCTAGTGCTTTTCCAATGGGAGTGGAGCTCCCATATATATTCCCTCCAATGCTCCCCTGAAAAAGAGACCTTTTGGACCTGAAGGCCTCAAGCTCATTGGACATTTAGGTGTCCTTTTATGAAACAGAGATCAGCGGCAATCCTGAGGATCGTTTCTGATCTCCGATCATTAGTGGTTTAGGAAACAGAGATGATCAGCAGAGAACATGTTCCCCGCTGATAATCGCAGCACACAGATGGCCAGTATATGAAGGAGCGATGTCAGCCCTTCACTGGTATACACAGTATTTCAAAGTCTCTGTTACAAGCAAGCTCATCCAGCAGGTCAAAGTCAGATTATCAAGACTTCTAGGCAGCATCCAGGTCTCCTCACTACAGACAGCAAAACTGCCATCAACCAGCCTCTGTGATCAGCTGTTCAATAAACAGGCCTGCAAGGGAAGTACCTGCCCCCTACAATGAACCCCCTTCTAAATCTGCCCCAGGCTGACTCTATACAGCACCCAGGGACAAATGCCCAGAACGCTGACGTCTCTGAGCATCAGGCATGGGGCCTCATAATTGTGGTGATTACCACATTTAGGGCTCATGTACACTGCAGCTGATAAACTCACGTTTAGGAGCTGTTCTTCGTTTTTTTTCAGCAGCCCCTGAACTCTCCGTAATGTTTTCCTATGTGTCCATGTACACATCTTCCTTTACAGGCAGTTGAGTTTGCAGTCATTTTTTTGAATGCAGAAAACTTACATTCAGCAGTCGATTCTATCAGCATTTCAAAAGCAAAATGCTTGAAAACGTGGCTAAACACGGCAAATCGCGTTTATAAGCGTTTGCGTTTGAAATTTTTTTTAACTCTTCCAGTTCCCGATGCTGTCCAGAGCCTTTTTTCATCATGAAAAATGCATGCAAAGCGGTTTCAAGGTACTCAAATGGACAAAACACTGAACACAGGATGTTCCTACCAAGCTTGGCACACATTGTAATGACCAATTCACACCTCAGACCTCTCCCACCCTTGGAAACAAAAGATATGTTAATGACCAATTCACACCTCAGACCTCTCCCACCCATGGAAACAAAAAGATATGTTAATGACCAATTCACACCTCAGACCTCTCCCAGCCTTGGAAACAAAAAGATATGTTAATGACCAATTCACACCTCAGACCTCTCCCAGCCTTGGAAACAAAAGATATGTTAATGACCATTCACACCTCAGACCTCTCCCAGCCTTGGAAACAAAAGATATGTTAATGACCATTCACACCTCAGACCTCTCCCACCCTTGGAAACAAAAAATATATTGATGACCATTCACACCTCAAATTTCTCATGGAGACCTCCTGCCAGTTGACCTTAATGACTCCCTCCACCAGACACCTTTCCCACCCTTGGAAACAAAAGAAATGTTAATGAGCAACTCACACCTAAGCTAATCTCAACACATACTGCTGTCTCTGCTTCTACTCTCTGTATTTCTCTGAAACAGTCTGAAATAGTTAATAATTTACCACTTTTCAGTGCATTCTGGGCATTTGGGAGGTTCTCCTGTGCTTATCTTTAAAAACAGCTTCTAAACACAAACGCACATAAACGCGGTATGCAAACGCGGCTAAACAGACATTTTTTAACCTACGTTTTCCAGCAGTCGGTTTCCATCGTTCAGAAGTGTCCTGTGTATATGGGGCCTTAGGGTTCCACATTGACTGCAAGAGCTTCAATGGTTTCCAGATCCAGCTGTGCTGTATTGGTTCTTTTATGGTGCTAGGGGCAGATTCAGACTCCACTTGTAACTATAATATCATTTGTAGATGGACTGAACTATTTCCAGCCATTCCAGGACGATTCCTAGCCCTGACTGCCATTCGTCCTGATGATTTTTAGTAAAATCAAATATGCTTCTATTTCACAATACATTGGACTGTATACTTATATATTTTTTAGGTTGGATGTTTTTAGTATATTATGATTATTTTATTTTTAGATGGAGGACGAAGCTGAAGGTGAGGTCTGTCTGCAGTATGAGTTGCAAGATAAAGTTGTAAAGAACAATCTTCATTTTCCACTGAGAGTGCAGAAAACAGAGAGGTGAATACATTGTGACTCACCATATTTAACAGAGAGTAGCAGGACATACAGGGACCACACAAATCATGATATTTTTCTTGTTTGGCTATTCAAGTCTAACAGTGACCTTTTAATGGTTGAGCCCTGGTGTTTTAATGGGTAGTCTAAGGCCTGTGATCCTTGTTGTGCCTTCCTAGCCAATCATCCACCAACTTACAGAGCTCTGGTCTCCTCATGCACGGTATATCTTTTCTTACCCACCACCCACAGACTGGTAGGGCTCTGGTCTCCTCATGCACCGTCTAACCTCTTTCAGGTCCACCATCCACAGACTGATAGGGCTCTGGTCTCCTCATGCACCGTCTAACCTCTTTCAGGCCCACCCTCCACAGACTGGCAGGGCTCTGGTCTCCTCATGCACCGTCTAACCTCTTTCAGGCCCACCCTCCACAGACTGGCAGGGCTGTGGTCTCCTCCTGCACCGTCTAACCTCTTTCAGGCCCACCATCCACAGACTGGCAGGGCTCTGGTCTCCTCGTGCACCGTCTAACCTCTTTCAGGCCCACCATCCACAGACTGGCAGGGCTCTGGTCTCCTCGTGCACCGTCTAACCTCTTTCAGGCCCACCATCCACAGACTGGCAGGGCTCTGGTCTCCTCGTGCACCGTCTAACCTCTTTCAGGCCCACCATCCACAGACTGGCAGGGCTCTGGTCTCCTCATGCACCGTCTAACCTCTTTCAGGCCCACCATCCACAGACTGGCAGGGCTCTGGTCTCCTCATGCACCGTCTAACCTCTTTCAGGCCCACCATCCACAGACTGGTAGGGCTGTGGTCTCCTCCTGCACCGTCTAACATCTTTCAGGCCCACCCTCCACAGACTGGCAGGGCTCTGGTCTCCTCATGCACCGTCTAACCTCTTTCTGTTTTCAATATTTTTATTAAGAAAGTTTTGTTTATGAACACAACAAGCTCAATATACCCCCACGCAGGGGCCGAGCGTAACAGTAACTCAGGAACAGGTACATCCTGCTGACTTGTATTAACCAAATAATAAAATGTCCAATACAGCAAGGAAGGACGGCAAAAAGCCGAACCAAATATTATCAGCAGTAGTCCAACAGAATACGGTAAAGAGAAGAGGATAGAAAAGAACAAGAGTCAGAAAGAAAACATAGAGGAAAGGGAGACTAGAAGAATCACGGATCCAGGGCTAGCACAGGTAGCAATTATAAGGGGTCATAACTAGTAGGGGGCAGGGATGGTAAGGAGTATGGTATCCAAGGTTCCCAAACCTTAAGAAATCTCGGATGAGAATCATGAAGAATGCTAGACATCTTTTCATTGATCAACATATCATTCATCCGGGTCTTCACCCCTTGGAAAACAACCGAAGGGGTTCTCCAAGCTTGAGCTATGGTGCGTTTGGCCAAAATAAATAGGTAGGATGCCAGTTTCTGCTGAGATCTAGACAGACCCAGAATTGGGCAATGTAGAAGGGCTACCCTTGCATCCCTATGGACCGTAATGTGAAATAGCGTTTGTAGCAAACCAAAAACCCTAGACCAGAAGCCTATCAATCGAGGGCACGACCACCAAATGTCTAAGACCATCTAACCTCTTTCAGGCACACCATCCACAGACTGGCAGGGCTCTGGTCTCCTCATGCACCTTCTAAACTTTCAGGTTCACCATCCACAGACTGGCAGGGCTCTGGTCTCCTCATGTACCTTATAACCTCTTTCAGGCCCACCATCCACAGACTGGTAGGGCTCTGGTCTCTTCATGCATTGTCTAACCTCTTTCAGGCCCACCATCCACAGACTGGCAAGGCACTGGTCTCCTCATGTACCGTCTAACTTCTTTCAGGCCCAACATCCACAGACTGGCAGAGCTCTGGTCTCCTCATGCACTGTCTAACCTCTTTCAGGCCCACCCTCCCCAGACTGGTAGGGCTCTGGTCTCCTCATGCACTGACTAACCTCTTTCAGGCCCACCATCCACAGATTGGCAGAGCTTTGGTCTAATCATACACCTTCTAACCTCTTTCAGGTTCACCATCCACAGACTGGTAGGGTTCTGGTCTCCTCATGCACCTTCTAACCTCTTTCAGGTTCATCATCCACAGACTGGTAGTGCTCTGGTCTCCTCATGCACTGTCTAACCTCTTTCAGGCCCACCATCCACAGACTGGCTGCCAAAGCTCTGATCTCTGAGTTGGAACATGGATCAGATTCAGACTCTGAGGAGGTGAAGAAGAAGATCTTGGAGACCAGTTTACAGTCTGGTGTTGTCTCCTCTCTCACTGCCTATGTAGCCATCAACAAGAACACTAAGAGACGTGTAGAGGGTCCTCCAATGTGTAGGGACATTCCGACAACAGGTATGTAGTTGTACAGTTTTCAATGCATTCATCTGATCCTGACCACTGTTATTTGGTAGAATGAAACTGCATTTCATATCTTGTGTAAGCATTGGATAGCTGCACCTGCTTCCCCAATTTTCATCATACTAGAGGTTTTGGGTGTCCATCATGATAGTTACTGTATATGGAATCAAAGTGGTGGAGTCTTCTGGGTAAACAATGACATATCAAACAACCCAATCCCATCCTTTTATTACTCAACACCTCCATATAGATTTACAACTTCATTCAGAGTTCCCTTGTTCACTGTTCTTAAAGCTGAATTCTAGGGTAATAAGTCAAAATCACTTATCAATGGGGTGATATGGATAAACAAGAAAGCTGTTGATAAGGTAAGCTACAACTCAACCATTTAACAGATATTCCTGAAGAAAAATGTGTGCCATCTCCCCTATTCATTAAATTGCAGCAAAGGCCGCACTTCCAATGCGTCCACCCTTTGCAATACTTAAATCAATATGGCTGAAAGATCTTGCTCAAGCAAATTAGTGAATGTTTTTTGCTTCCACTACTGTGCAGGCACGGGATCTCGGCTCCATATTTCTAACATTACATTATGGTGGAGGAATTTAGTGCATGTTGTGATGTCAGAAATACGGCACCAGATACCACACGTGCAGTAATAGCAGAAAGGACAGGTCACAAGCACACACGTGGGATCTCCCTGGCATATTAAGTATAGCTTTGCAGAAGGTGGGTTTGACAACCTAAAATTTTATTGTGAGAGCACATAAGTGACACTAGAAGGTTAGGTTGTGGGTGTACACTAGGAGGTATTGCTGTGGAATAGTATCACGTACCTGGTGTTAGAGGCCAGTGGAGAGAGGGCTTCCCTTGCAGGTAAGTTCCAGACTCCCCTGGATATGGGACTGAAGGAGTCAGGCCCAAAGTAGCACGGGTCGCCTGTAGAAGTGCTTGTCAGAGGTACACCCAAGAGCACAGCTGATGCACTGGAATGGTGTCTGCAGACAGGTGGCACCTGTGAGAGGTATGCAGGCCTTCAGGGTAGCAGAGGACCATAGAGTAGTCAGTTCAAAGCCAAGGTCAGATGCCAGGTGGAGATTGGAGCAGACGTAGTCAATAGGATAGCCGGTCATACACAGGAGAGCAAGTGATAATATCTATTAGCCAAGCCGAGGTCAGATCAGGAGAGCAGGTGAGAATATCTATTAGCCAAGCCGGGGTCAGATCTGGAGAACAGGTGAGAATATCTATTAGCCAAGCCAGGGTCAGATCAGGAGAACAGGTGAGTATATCTATTAGCCAAGCCGAGGTCAGATCAGGAGAGCAGGTGAGAATATCTATTAGCCAAGCCAGGGTCAGATCAGGAGAACAGGTGAGAATATCTATTAGCCAGGCCGAGATCAGATCAGGAGAGCTTGTGAGAATATCTATTAGCCAAGCCGAGGTCAGATCAGGAGAGCAGATGAGAATATCTATTAGCCAAGCCGAGGTCAGATCAGGAGAGCAGATGAGAATATCTATTAGCCAAGCCAAGGTCAGATCAGGAGAGCAGATGAGAATATCTATTAGCCAAGCCGAGGTCAGATCAGGAGTACAGGTGAGAATATCAACCGGTAATTTGGGGGAGTGATGGGCTTCCTTATGAAGGCTGTCTGGCTCCAAACTGAGCTAACTATGTGCCAGTGCGCATGCATGTTCCAGCTTGTGTCCGTGGGCCAATGTGCATAGATTTTCGCTAGCGTGCATTTCAGCGGCCATGCAAGGTACTGGCAGGAATGCCAGGTCTCTGAGTACCTGTAAGGGACCGCCCGGCGACACCACTAGCACTCCACTAATCAGGCGTCCCCAGCGCACGGAGTCTAAGTCCCAGAGTACTTGTTCACCAGGGCCCCTGATGGTGGGGATGGACTTGGAGTACCCCGGGACCAGGTCGTGCTTACTGAGGATACCCGTCAGTGGTAGGGGTGTTCGCCAGGGGCTCCCACGGGAGAGAGCCTGATATGAGGAGGTCTGGAGACCCCGCTGAGAGGAATGGATGGATGGCTGAGCAAGTGCAGAGTCAGGCAAGCCGGGTCGGTAACGGGGAGGACAGTACGGTACAAGGCAGCGGGCAGAGAATAGTCGGGTCACACGCCAGGTCATCAACAGTAGGTCAGATCCAATAGGGGACATACGGAAGAGAGGTCAGGCAAGCAAGGGTCTGGGCAGGAGAATTCAGCGGTGGTCAGGTACAATCCGGGTCAGCAACTTACAGGTACAGGTTCAGGATACAGGATGCAGGACAAGGACAAGGACAAGGACAAGACCAGAAGGCACCAAATGACAGCTCAGGGCTGTTTAAATATCGCGCCCTGCGCTGCCAATGGTGCCCAGCGGGCGGCCGCGGCTCCTACTGCGCATGCGCGAACTCGCGCGCCGCGGCCGGCCCGGACCTAGAGCTCGCGTCCCTGCACAGGGCGGCATACTGCGCCGGGACCATCGCGGCGGGGATCGAGGGGATCCCTGACAGTACCTCAGCTGTGGACAGAGCCCTGACAAATAGTTACAGTAGACATGACAAGCAAAGTGTTTATTGTGGAGGCACATAGCAAAGGAGTGAATGCAAATGAAGATTTTAGATCTGGTTTTATAGCTTCTCATGATTGTTCCTTCATCCTCTCAACACATCGACGGTGATGGCACCTAACTCTCCCAAACCTAACCTCCTAACACTGCCATGGTAATGTGTATAAACAAAATAGAAGGGTTTAGGACTTCAGAACATAGTATATATAAGATATTAGTGTATGTACCTTCTGCATTGCAATACGACTGGCACACTTTATTCATGGTAGGACTCACTGTAATGCCATGCAGATGTTTTCACTCTTTGCAGTCTCTGAGAGGGGCGAGGTCTACATAATCATATCTCGTCATCTGTTCATCATTTCTCATCACATCATCTCTCATCAACCTTTCTTTTCAGCAGACATCATGTGCTCAGAGTACGCACAGAACCTCAACCTTCACTATGGACATTCTCTGCACTCCGCGTCACATTCCCATCACATGAGTGCCAGTAAGTGCCATTTATCCTTGTCTGCATTTATTTCAGTATTGCTAATGAACAATGCTCTGCAGTATAGACCCCAATCTCTGGTGGGTACAATGCTGTCCCTAGTGTCTGGTGTGTGCAATGCAGTGCACATCCTAATCTCTGGTTGATACTAAGCAATACAGATCCCAGTCTCTGGTGGGTAGTACAATGTTGACTCCAGTTTCTAGTGGGTGCTATACAATACAGGTTCCAGCCTTTGGTGGGTACTATACAATGTAGACACCAATATCTGTTGGGTTCTACACAATATAGATTTCAGTTTCTGGGGGTACTATATATGGTAGACACCAGTCTTTGAAGTATACTGTACAATGTAGACCTCAGTCTCTGGTGGGTACTATACGCTGTAGACCTCAGGCTGTGGTAGGTGTTTTACAATAGAGGTTTGAGTGTCTGGTGGGTACAATACAGTCTAGATCCCAGTCTCTGGAATATACTGTACAACTTAGACCTCATTCTCTACTATACGATACCGACCCTGGTCTCTGGTAGGTACTATACGATGTAGACCCCAGTCTCTGGTGGGTAGTACAATGTTGACTCCAGTTTCTAGTGGGTGCTATACAATACAGGTTCCAGCCTTTGGTGGGTACTATACAATGTAGACACCAATATCTGGTGGGTTCTACACAATATAGATTTCAGTTTCTGGGGGTACTATATATGGTAGACAACAGTCCTTGAAGTATACTGTACAATGTAGACCTCAGTCTCTGGTGGGTACTATATGCTGTAGACCTCAGGCTGTGGTAGGTGTTTTACAATAGAGGTTTGAGTGTCTGGTGGGTACAATACAGTCTAGATCCCAGTCTCTGGAATATACTGTACAACTTAGACCTCATTCTCTACTATACGATACCGACCCTGGTCTCTGGTAGGTACTATACGATGTAGATCCCAGTCTCTGGTGGGTAGTACAATGTTGACTCCAGTTTCTAGTGGGTGCTATACAATACAGGTTCCAGCCTTTGGTGGGTACTATACAATGTAGACACCAATATCTGGTGGGTTCTACACAATATAGATTTCAGTTTCTGGGGGTACTATATATGGTAGACACCAGTCTTTGAAGTATACTGTACAATGTAGACCTCAGTCTCTGGTGGGTACTATATGCTGTAGACCTCAGGCTGTGGTAGGTGTTTTACAATAGAGGTTTGAGTGTCTGGTGGGTACAATACAGTCTAGATCCCAGTCTCTGGAATATACTGTACAACTTAGACCTCATTCTCTACTATACGATACCGACCCTGGTCTCTGGTAGGTACTATACGATGTAGACCCCAGTTTCTGGTGGGTACTATACGATGTAGACCCCAAACTCTGGGGGGGGGGGGCTCTATGCAATGTAGACTCTATTCTCTGGGGGGGGGTTCTATGCAATGTAGACTCCATTCCCTGGAGGGGGGGGGGGGGGTTCTATGCAATGTAGACTCCATCCTTTGGAATAAACTGTACAATGTAGACCTCAGTCTCTAGTGGGTACTATACAACTGAGGTTCCAGTTTCTAGTGGGTACTATATAATGTAGAACCCAGTCTCTGGAATATATTGTACAATGTGGACCTCAGTCTTTGTTGGGTACTATTCGATTTAGACCCCAGTGTGGTATGTGACCCCAGTATATGGATCCGGTTTCTGGTGGGTACGGTACAATGTAGACCTCATTCTATGGTGGGTACTTCAGGATGTAGACCCCAATCTCTGGGAAGTACTAGAAAAATGGAAGTTCCAGTTTCTGGTGGGTACTATACAATGTAGATCCCAGTCTCTGGAATATACTGTACAATGTGGACCTTAGTCTTTGTTGGGTACTATACAATTTAGACCCCAGTATATGGTTCCAGTTTCTGGTGGGTACAATACAATGTATTTTATTTATTTCAGGTATTTATATAGCGCCGTCAATTTGCACAGCACTTTACATATATATATTCTATATTCACATCAGTCCCTAACCCTCAAGGGGCATACAATCTAAGGTCCCTAACTCACATTCATACATACACATACTAGGGCCAATTTAGACTGGATCCAATTCACCTACCTGTATGTCTTTGGAGGGTGGGAGGAAACCAGAGTACCCAGAGGAAACCCATGCAGGCACAGGGAGAACATGCAAACTCCAGGCAGGAGGTGCCATGGCTGGGATTTGAACCAACGACATTAGTGCTGCCAGGCGGAAGTGCTAACCATTTAGCCACTGTGCTGCCCGATGTAGACATCCATTCTCTGGTGGGCACTTCAAGATGTAGACCCCAATCTCTGAGGAGTACTAAAAAAATTAAAGCTCCATTTTCTGGTGGGTACTATACAATGTAGATCCCAGTCTCTGGAATATACTGTACAATTTAGACCTTTTTCTCTGGTGGACACTATATGATACAGTCCCTGGTATATTGTGGGTACTATACAATGTAGACCCCAGTCTTTGGTGTGTACTATACAATTGAAGTTACACTTTCTGTCGGGTACAATGTTTCCTCGGAATATACTGTGCAATGTAGACCTCATTCTCTAGTGGATACTATACAATACAGACCCTGGTGTCTGGTGGATACTATACAGTGTAGACCCCAGTGTCTTGTAGTATTATGAAACAGACTTCAGTCTTTGGCGTGTACTATAGAAAGCAGACCCCCAGTCTCTGGTGAGCTCCATAGAATGCAATCCTTGTTGCTGCTAGACTACTTCTAATAGAGTCCATATATGTTGCTCCAGGGACAAAGGGAATTCCATTAATTGCTGAATTTTCAGTGTTTAGGCCTTTATGTAGAAAAATCTGGTGCAACTCTGCACAGAAACCAATCAGCTTCCAGGTTTTATTGCCAAATCGTAATTGAAAAAGCTGAAGTTAGAAGCTGATTGACTACCATGCACAGCTGCACCAGATTTATCAGTTTTAGTAAATCCAGTATGTCTTATTACACAGATCCATATGAATATGGTGCTCGTATTTATCATGGCCCACAGCCAGGTATAGTACAGTTCAAGAGGTCCTTCTGTGGCAAGTATCCAAAACATATCAAATACTGGTTAGACAGGTTTTCTGGTGGTCCTTTTCCAGTGGCAACTCAAAATTTAGGATTCCCCTTTAATTTCAGCATTTGTGACAATGGTCACCAGAACAGAGAGGATGAATCTCTCCAGTGGGAACACAGCCAGCAATATAAACCTGTTCATAGTTATATCCCTTCCACACTCCATCCAAAACATTAGAAAGAAATTTGTGGCTTTGGATAACCCTTTTACTACTACTGACATATGGGATACGTCAGCAACAGTGGGCGGGTCTGCACACACTCTTGTAAATTCCACAAGCTGACTTGGCATTCAAGGTGGAAGTGATCAGGCAGCTATACAGCCATCCAATTGCTTTTTTCCGACTTGCAGAACATTGCCCTCCTCTTGTGTCTCAGGCTCCGCTACCCTACCTGGAAGCCCAGGACCCACATGGTGGGTGTCACTGGGTAGACAGGAGAAAAACCAGCAAGAGCTAGTAAGAACCCAAAGCAATGAAGATTGTGTCACTTCTGGTTTCTGCTGTCCTTTTCCCTGGCTGCTGTTGCCACGAAAGAAGCTAACAGAGCGTGATCTGGACCCTGGACTCCACTTCTGTGGAGTGCAGGGAGAAGTCAGGGGTCTATATGACCCCTAATGCCTCATTAAAGACAACCTGTCACTGTAAACATGCTGTCTCATCGGGGGCTATTGGTTAAGGTTGCTATTTGTCATAGTTTCCCAGGGGTAGTCTCTGTTATGAGGGGTCTGTCCCTGGGAAATACATGTCCCCGGATTTATCAGCATAAAATTTGAAATGCGTAGGCTTCAACTCATCACACACTGCACAAACAGCAATTCAAAAATGGTGCCACCAAAGTGCCTCACATGTGCATGGCGATTCATACTGCCGCACACGCAGACTGCTACAGTCATGGCATTTTGGATAGGCACTTGCACAATGTAATAAGTCTGAGCCTACACAATGAATAGTACACTAGCCAGCACCCTGGGATGATGCTGGGGCCTGGGAATGATATGTACAAGTCACAGTCTGTGGGTAACA
Source organism: Staurois parvus (assembly GCF_062004578.1). Taxonomy (NCBI): domain Eukaryota; kingdom Metazoa; phylum Chordata; class Amphibia; order Anura; family Ranidae; genus Staurois; species Staurois parvus. The sequence continues at coordinate 118,052 of NW_028319190.1, read as the reverse complement.
TGCTACTGACCTGATCCCTGAACTCTTAACCCTGACCTTTAAAGTCTGTTATGTAACTCTGACCTCTGAAATCTCTGCGTTATTTACTCCTGACCCCTGACCTCTTTGTTATGGACTCCTGACTGCTGAACTCTGCATTTCTTACTCCTGACCTGTGGCCTTACTCCTAACCCCTGACCTTTGTGTGTTACTTACTCCTGACCCCTGAACTCTGTTTGTTACGCCTAACCCCTGAGCTCTGTGTAATACTTACTTCTGACCTCTCTACATTACCTAATCCTAACCCCTGAACTCTGTGTTGCTTACTCCTGACCCCTGAACTCTGTGTGTTACTTACATCTGACCTCTCTACATTACCTAATCCTAACCCCTGAACTCTGTGCATTACTTACTCCTGACCATTGAACTCTATGTGTTACTAATTCTTGACCCCTGACCTGTGTGACTTACTCCTAACTCCTGAACTATTTGTGTTACTTATTCCTGACCTTTGAATTCTGTGTATTACTTACTTCTGACCCCTGACGTTTGTGTGTTACTTACTCCTGACCCCTGAACTCTGTTTGTTACTCCTAACCCCTAAACTCTGTGTGTTACTTACTTCTGACCCCTGAACTCTCTACATTACCTAATCCTAATCTCTGAACTCTGTGCATTACTTACTCCTGACTCCGGAACTCTGTTTGTTACTCCTAACCTCTGCACTCTGTGTGTTTAATTATTATTGACCCTTGAACTCTGTGTTACTTACTCCTGACCGCTCTACATTACCTAATCTTAACCCCTGAACTCTGGGCATTACTTACTCCTAACTCCTGAACTCTGTGTGTTACTTATTCTTGACCCCTGACCTGTGTGACTTACTCCTAACTCCTGAACTCTTTGTGTTACTTATTCCTGACCTCTGAATTCTGTGTGTTACTTACTTCTGACCTCTGATGTTTGTGTGTTACTTGCTCCTAACCCCTGAACTCTGTGTGTTGCTTACTCCTGAACCTTGAACTCTGGGTACTACTTATTCCTGACCCCTGGACTCTGTGTGTTACTTACTCCTGTACCCTGAACTGTCTACATTACCTAATCCTAATCCCTGAACTGTGTGCATTACTTACTGCTGAAATCTGTGCATTACTTACTCCTGACTCCTGAACTCTGTGTGTTACTTACTCTTGACCCCTGAACGCTGTGCGTTACTTACTCTTGACCCCTGAACTCTGTGCGTTACTTACTCTTGAGCCCTGAACTCTGTGCGTTACTTACTCCTGACCCCTGAACTCTCTACATTACCTAATCCTGACCCCTGAACTCTGTGTGTTATTTACTCCTGACTCCTAAACTCTCAACATTATCCAACCTTGACCCCTAAACTCTGTGAGGCAAATATGGCTCTAGTACCAAAAGGGGTAATCATGTGCTGCACTGCCCTATAGGGTACGTCACCTCACTATGATTTACTGTAGATGCTGTTATTTGGAGATTTTTTTTAATTGAATTGTATGTCATGATGATGCTGTTCAGTGTTAGATATCCTTGTCCTATGACCCATTCACTTGTTGAACGCCAGTTGGGGTACCTGAGCTCTGGAAGGGAATGTGATCAAGTGTGGGGTGCACTGTAGTCCCTGCAAACAAGAAGTGGACTTGGAATGGACCCGTTTACCAGGCTACTGGTCTTTGTATTGGTTCACCTGGTGGAACAATGTGGCAGTGAACATCCATTCATCACAGGACAGCCCAATTTCCTTTACATTTGAGTTTGGGGAAATCCATTCATTGTTTGGTATGTTGGGATGAAATAAAATGCTGTTAATAACAGGATGTCTTTCTTATTCCACAGATTTGTACATCCTTCATGATCATTATTTTGATGGTCCAGAAGCAGGTACAGTACAGCACAGAGTTATGTATCATTTCTGTCTGGGGCAAACACCCAACACCACCACAGATGACCAGGGTTCAACATCTTTACATAGTTACATAGTTATGCAGGCCATAGATGGGGAGAAAACCGGCCGATTTTTCTTTAAAAAATGAAAAATCGGTCGTTCAATCGGCCGACGTTACCAGGAATGGTAAAAAAATCGGCCGATTTTCATCCCCTCTGCAGCCGGCAAAAAGTGTCCCTGCAGAGAGCTCCACTATTTCTTTGACAGTGCTTTGACATTTATAGCGGTTGCAACATTGCATCTATTTGTATCCATTTCGGATACAGATGTTTTTAATCGGAAACAAATAGATACTGTACATTGTTGTAACTGCTATAATTGTCAAAGCACTGTCAAAGAAATAGCGGAGCTCTCTGCATGGACACCTTTTGCAGGACTGGAATTTTTCTTCTTCTTCATCCTCTTCTTCTTCTTCATCTTCTTCATCCTCTTCTTCTTCTTCATCTTCTTCATCCTCTTCTTCATCCTCTTCTTCTTCTTCATCCTCTTCTTCTTCTTCATCCTCTTCTTCTTCTTCATCCTCTTCTTCTTCATCCTCTTCTTCTTCTTCATCCTCTTCTTCTTCTTCTTCTTCATCCTCTTCTTCTTCTTCATCCTTTTCTTCTTCTTCTTCATCCTCTTCTTCTTCTTCTTCTTCATCCTCTTCTTCTTCTTCTTCATCCTCTTCTTCTTCTTCTTCATCTTCTTCTTCATCCTCTTCTTCTTCTTCCACTTCTTCTTCCTCTTCATCCTCTTCTTCCTCATCCTCTTCTTCCTCATCCTCTTCTTCCTCATCCTCTTCTTCCTCATCCTCTTCTTCTTCATCCTCTTCTTCTTCATCCTCTTCTTCTTCATCCTCCTCTTCTTCATCCTCTTCTTCTTTTTGTCTTCCTCTTGCAGGTCACTGCTCATGCGCAGATTTTTTATCGGTAAAAAGATCGGCCGATTTGCCCATAAATGCCGCGAAAATCGGCCGATCGGCAAAATCGGCCGATATTTTTCCAACTTTACCGATAAAAAAAATCTGCAAAATACAGAAAAACGGCCGAACAATTAAACCACTAACTATCCGAAAATCGGGCGATTTTATTTTCGGCCAAAAAATCGGCCGATTTTCGACCCATCTATGGCCTGCATAAGTCTGGCTGAAAAAAGACAAAAGTCCATCCAGTTCAACCATTAAAAAATAAAGTTATAATCCTCCACCCACAGTTGATCCAGAGGAATCAACCCCCGAGAGGCAATCGGATATTCCCTGGATCAACTTTCCCTATAAATGTTATATCCAGTTATATTCTGTGTATCCAAGAAAGAATCCAGGACTTTCCTACAGCAATCCACTGAGCTGGCCACTGAGGTTTCACCATTAACTGATTAAGGATAAACAACAAACCTTAATGTATGTCTACAGGGGACCCCGTCTCCGGATCAACCACTTCCACAACAATCTTCCCATAAGAGTGTATGTGTATTTAAAGGGTAACTCTACTTTCATGGAAAAAAAAACTAGCAAATAAAAAAATTAATATAGCATGTGCACAAGTCATATTATTATTATTATACAGGATTTATGGCGCCAACGGTTTACAAAGCGATTTACAATATAAGGGCAGACAGTACAATTACAATACAAATGAATACAGGAGGGATCAGAGGGCTCTGCTCCACAGAGCTTACAATCTAAGAGGGAGGGTTGAGAGGTACAAAAGGTAATTACTGTGGGGGATGGGCTGATGGGCAAAATACAGTTGCAAGAAAAAGTATGTGAACCCCTTGGGATTACGTGGAGTTTTGTATGAATTGGGCATAAAATGTGCTCTGAACATCATCTAAGTCACAACAATAGAAGAACACAGTCTGCTGAACATAATACTACACAAACATTAGATGTTGCCATGGTTTAATTGCACGTAACATATAAACATTCACAGTGCAGGGAGGAAAAAGTATGTGAACCTTTGGACTTAATAACTGGTCGACCCTCCTTTGGCAGCAATAACCTCAACCAAACGTTTCCTGTAGTTGCAGATCAGACCTGCACAACGATCTGGAGTCATTTTGGACCACTCCTCTTCACAAAACTGTTTCAGTGTAGCAATATTCTTGGGATGTCTGGTGTGAATCACTCTCTTAAGGTCATGCCACAGCATTTCAATGGGGTTGAGGTCAGGACTCTGACTGGGCCACTCCAGAAGGTGTATTCTGTGCTGTTGCAGCCATTGTTTTGTTGAATTACTTGTATGCTTTGGGTCATTGTCCTCTTGCATCACCCATCCTCTGCAGAGCTTCAGTTGGCGGACAGATGGTCGTACGTTTTGCTGCAAAATGTCTTGATAAACTCTGGAATTCATTTTCCCATCAATGACAACAATCTGTCCAGGCCCTAAGGCAGCAAAGCAGCCCCAAACCATGATGCTCCCTCCGCCATGTTTCACAGTGGGGATGAGGTTTTGATGTTGGTGTGCTGTGCCTTTTTTTCTCCACACATAGTGTTGTGTGTTCTTCCCAAACAACTCAATCTTGGTTTCATCTGTCCACAGTATATTTTGCCAGTAGTGCTGTGAAACATCCAGGTGCTCTTTTGCAAACTTTAAACGTGCTGCAATCTTCTTTTTGGACAGCAATGGCTTCCTCCGTGGTGTCCTCCCATGTACTCCATTCTTGTTTAATGTTTTCCTTATTGTAGATGTGTCAAAAAAAATGTTAGCATGTGCCAGAGATTTCTGTAGGTCTTTAGCTGACACTCTGGGATTCTTCTTTACCTCATGCAGCATTCTGCGCTGTGCTCTTGCAGTCATTTTTACAGGACGACCACGCCTAGGGAGAGTAGAAACAGTGCTAAACTTTCTCCATTTGTAGACAGTCTGTCTTACCGTGGACACAGGAACATCAAGGCTTTTGGAGATACTTTTGTAACCCTTTCCAGCTTCATGCAAGTCAACAATTCTTGATCATAGGTCTTCTGAGAGCTCTTTTCTGCGAGGCATGGTTCACATCAGACAGTGCTTCTTGAAACCAGTAAACCCAAAACAGGTGTGTGTTTTTTAAGGGCAGGACAGCTGTGAGCAACACATCCAATATCATCACACTGATTGGAGTCAAGGTTGGCTCACTCCTGGCTCCAATTAGCTCTGGGAAAAGTCATTAAGCTAGGGCCTCACATACTTTTTCCTCCCTGCACTGTGAATGTTTACATGTCATGTGCAATTAAACCATGGCAACATCTAATTTTTGTGTAGTATTATGTTCAGCAGACTGTGTTCTTCTATTGTTGTGACTTAGATGACGCTCAGAGCACATTTTATGCCCAATTCATGCAAAACTCCACGTAATCCCAAGGGGTTCACATACTTTTTCTTGCAACTGTACATGTACAGTTGTTAGGTGGTGGCAGGATAGGCCTCTCAGAAGAGACGAGGTTTCAGGGATCATCTAAAAGTAGACAGAGATGGAGATAGCTGGACACATTGGGGAAGGGAGTTCCAGAGGATGGGAACAGCTCTGGAGAAGTCCTGGAGGTGAGCATGGGAGGAGTTGACATGGGAGCTAGAGAGCAAGAGGTATTGGGAGGAATGAAGAGAACTATTTGGTTGGTATTTTGAGACCAGGTTGGTGATGTAGCTGGGGGGGGTGAGTTGTGGATGGCTTTGTAAGTTGATGTTAGTTTCTTGAATTTGATTTGTTGGGTGAGCTGGAGTCAGTGGAGGGATTGGCAGAGAGGGGTGGAGGATACTGAGTGGAGGCCAGTGGAGGGATTGGCAGAGAGGGGTGGAGGATACTGAGTGGAGGCCAGTGGAGGGATTGGCAGAGAGGGGTGGAGGATACTGAGTGGAGGCCAGTGGAGGGATTGGCAGAGAGGGGTGGATGACACCGAGTGGAGGTCAGTGGAGGGATTGGCAGAGAGGGGTGGAGGACACTGAGTGGAGGTCAGTGGAGGGATTGGCAGAGAGGGGTGGAGGATACTTAATGGAGGCCAGTGGAGGGATTGGCAGAGAGGGTTGGATGACACTGAGTCAGTGGAGGGATTGGCAGATAGGGGTGGAGGACACTGAGTGGAGGCCAGCGAAGGGATTGGCAGAGAGGGGTGGAGGACACTGAGTGGAGGTCAGTGGAAGGATTGGAAGAAAGGGGTGGAGGACACTGAATGGAGGTCAGTGGATGGATTGGCAGAAAGGGGTGGAGGACACTGAGTGGAGGTCAGTGGAGGGATTGGCAGAGAGGGGTGGAGGACACTGAGTGGAGGTCAGTGGATGGATTGTCAGAGAGGGGTGGAGGACGCTGAGTGGAAGTCAGTATAGGGATTGGCAGAGAAGGGTTGAGGACACTGAATGGAGGTCAATGGAGTGATTGGCAGAGAAGGGTGGAGGACACTGAATGTAGGTCAGTGGAGGGATTGGCAGAGAGGGGTGGAGGACACTGAGTGGAAGCCAGTGGAGGGATTGGCAGAGAAGGGTGGAGGACACTGAGTGGAAGTCAGTGGAGGGATTGGCAGAGAGGGCTGGAGGACACTGAGTTGAGGCCAGTGGAGGGATTGGCAGAGAGGGGTGGAGGACACTGAATGGAGGTCAGTGGAGGGATTGGCAGAGGGGGGTGGAGGACACTGAATGGAGGCCAGTGGAGGGATTGGCAGAGAGGGGTGGAGGACACTGAATGGAGGCCAGTGGAGGGATTGGCAGAGAGGGGTGGAGGACACTGAATGGAGGCCAGTGGAGGCATTGGCAGAGAGGGGTGGAAGACACTGAATGGAGGTCAGTGGAGGGATTGAGGACACTGGAGGACACTGAGTGGAGGTCAGTGGAGGGATTGGCAGAGAGGGGTGGAGGACACTGAGTGGAAGCCAGTGGAGGGATTGGCAGAGAAGGGTGGAGGACACTGAGTGGAAGTCAGTGGAGGGATTGGCAGAGAGGGGTGGAGGACACTGAGTTGAGGCCAGTGGAGGGATTGGCAGAGAGGGGTGGAGGACACTGAATGGAGGCCAGTGGAGGGATTGGCAGAGAGGGGTGGAGGACACTGAATGGAGGCCAGTGGAGGCATTGGCAGAGAGGGGTGGAAGACACTGAATGGAGGTCAGTGGAGGGATTGAGGACACTGGAGGACACTGAGTGGAGGTCAGTGGAGGGATTGGCAGAGAGGGGTGGAGGACACTGAACGGTTGGTAAGGTGGATGAGTCTGGCAGCAGTAGTCATGATGGACTGGACGGGGGATAGCCTGGCCCTATACAAAGGCAAGCCAGTGAGGAGGGAGTTGCAGTAGTCGGGGTGGGAGATGACCGGGGAGTGATTGTATTGTAATAGAATGTTATTAAAAATGACCTTTTCTTTCAAATCTGCAGCCACTGTAATTTTATGTAAAATGCAATTAAATTTGGCAACCTGGAGGTGTTCGGTATACAGATGGTGTACAGAACTCAACCAGAAATGTCCTTTCCCACTTGTGTGATTGGGTCACTGAATTTCCCAGAAGTCAGCACTAAGATGCAAGTCAGATTTTGGGCATCCCCTGCAACATAAATGGCATTTGTGGTGAGAAATCACATCTAAAGGGATGCAGACCCTGCCACTTTCTTCTTTGGAGCCCTGCAAGTGCGGTAGCTGATTGAGGATTATAAAATCACTCACATTTGTATTCATTTCACACTCGGACACAGGCAAACAAACAGCTATTTCTTCAGAACCACAAAAGGTAGGAATCTGCAATAGAGTTTGTTGAAATCCCTGCAATGTACAGAGATCACCTCGAGGGGAATGCTTTTCTCTTAACAAAAGTGGAGTTACCCTTTAAATGTATTTTATTCATGTTATTTTCCTAAACAATCCTCCCTTGTGCAGACATCTAACAGCCCGGAGACTACTGCAGGGTGCCACCATCTTGGATGTGATGTCATCAGTCGCAGACTCACAGCTGTCGCTCCAGTGTCACCCTACTACAGGGGTCTCCAAACTCTTCAGTATGAGGACCACATTGTGTATTTTACAAATATTCACAGGCCAATAAATTACTCATCAGTGTCCCCACTTACATAAAGAGTCTCCATTGGAATCCCCCCTTACATCAAGGGGACTTGCAAGGGGGGACTCTGGTCGGGTCCCTGATGTAAGGGGGACTCAAATAGGGACAATGATGTGAGGGACTTTAGGTTCTCTTTTAGAGTCTCCCCTTATGGTGATTTTGCCACTGATGAGGACTCTGATAGAGACCATGATGTAAGGGGGAGGACTCTGCTAGGGACCCTGATGTAAGGGGGGGGGGGGACTCCGCTAGGGATCCTGATTTAAGGGGAGGATTCTGATAGGGACCCCGATGTAAGGGCAGGATTCTGACAGGGACCCTGATGTAAGGGAAGGATTCTGATAGGGACCCTGATGTAAGGAGAGGATTCTGATAGGGACCCTGATGTAAGGAGAGGATTCTGATAGGGACCCTGATGTAAGGGGGGGATTTTGATAGGGACCTGATGTAAGGAGAGGATTCTGATAGGGACCCCGATGTAAGGGCAGGATTCTGACAGGGACCCTGATGTAAGGGGAGGATTCTGATAGGGACCCCGATGTAAGGGCAGGATTCTGACAGGGACCCTGATGTAAGGGAAGGATTCTGATAGGGACCCTGATGTAAGGAGAGGATTCTGATAGGGACCCTGATGTAAGGAGAGGATTCTGATAGGGACCCTGATGTAAGGGGAGGATTCTGCTTGGGACCCTGATGTAAGGGGGGGATTTTGATAGGGACCTGATGTAAGGAGAGGATTCTGATAGGGACCCTGATGTAAGGGGAGGATTCTGATGGGGACCCTGATGTAAGGGGAGGATTCTGATAGGGACCCTGATGTAAGGGGAGGAGTCTGATAGGGACCTTGATGTAAGGGGAGGATTCTGATAGGGACCCTGATGTAAGGGGAGGATTCTGATAGGGACCCTGATGTAAGGGGAGGATTCTGATAGGGACCCTGATGTAAGGGGAGGAGTCTGATAGGGACCCTGATGTAAGGGGAGGATTCTGATGGGGACCCTGATGTAAGGGGAGGATTCTGATGGGGACCCTGATGTAAGGGGAGGATTCTGATAGGGACCCTGATGTAAGGGGAGGATTCTGATAGGGACCCTGATATAAGGGGAGGATTCTGATAGGGACCCTGATGTAAGGGGAGGATTCTGATAGGGACCCTGATGTAAGGGGAGGATTCTGATAGGGACCCTGATGTAAGGGGAGGATTCTGATGGGCACCCTGATGTAAGGGGGAACTCTGCTAGGGACCCTGATGTAAGGGGAAACTCTGCTAGGGACCCTGATGTAAGGAGACACTCTGCTAGGGACCCTGATGTAAGGGTGGACTCTGATGTGGAACCCACTCAAGTCAATGGGCTCTCCTGCCGAACGCTTGGCGCAGTGCATTGCTCAGGTGTGAATGCAGTTTTAATATCTGTCATCTTCATTTCTGAATCCTATTTTAATATCAATCTCTGCCTGCCGCTCCAGTTTGGCTGATTTCCCTCCAGAATGCAGACGGATCCTGGAACCTGACCCCGAGATTCTCTACTATACTGGGAGTATCTGAGAGCAGCATAAAGGCCGGCACCCCGGACCAGGTACCCAGGATAAGTACCCAGGATAAGTACCCAGGATAAGTACCCAGAATAAGTATCCAGAATATGTACCCAGGATAAGCACCCAGGATACGTACCCAGGATAAGCACCCAGGATAAGCACCCAGGATAAGCACCCAGGATAAGCACCCAGGATAAGCACCCAGGATAAGCACCCAGGATAAGTACCCAGGATAAGTACCCAGGATAAGTACCCAGGATAAGTAATGGAGAGATGGAACAAGAAAAAGATACAAAGTGACCAAAGTGATGACTCATTTTCACATCCTGCCATCTACTGGCAGAACCGATTCATTACAATATCCGTTAATAAATTGAACAGATTGCTGCTAGGTCAGATCTGTACCATCTATGAAGAAATCAGTGACAGTTGGGCGGCTGCACAGACCTGCACAGACCTTCAAGCATTCATCTCTGTATAGGCCTGCATGGATCTCCAGACAGACTGTGTTCTGATCCATGCATTGGTCCCGCGTGGATGTAGGAATGTGCTTGGAGGTCCCTACAGGTCCACGCAGCTATGCACCTGTCATTCAGGGGTGGACTGACAACTCATGGGGCCCCCGGGCAATAGGAAATCATGGGGCCCTTGTGTCCTTGCCCACACTCAAACCACACCCAAAAAAGCCTATGAAAGGTACCAGGGGCATCTCATGCAGCCCCCTACTGACCCCGGGCCCTCTGGCAGTGCCCGAGTTTCCAAATGGTCAGTCCGCCCTGCTGTCATTCATATGAACAGGCTGCCTGCCTATGGCTGCACGGAACACCCTACAGCCTTTCATACGGATGTATTGGTATGCTCATGTGAATTCTTCCTCTGATTTCACTGCACACTGTGAGCTTCTCACAATGTGCATTAGAAGCTGCAGCACCGGATCCCGCCTCATTTACTGGCTGGAGGATGTCCAGTACAGGGGCGGACTGACAACTCATGGGGCTCCCGGGCAATAGGGGATCATGGGGCCCCTGCGTCCTTGCCCACACTCAAACCACACCCATAAAAAGCCTATGAAAGGTACCAGGGGCATCTCATGCTGCCCCCTACTGACCCCAGGCCCACGGGCAGTGCCCAAGTTCCCAAATGGTTAGTCCGCCCCTGGTCCAGTATCATCTAGCCCTTTACACCCATGTCTTACTGTCCTTGATGCGCCTCTTTCATTCATTAAATTTTGGCTCTTTCAATCATAGAGGCTCAGCATCACATGTGAGCAATACCTAGGGTGGTGGGTCCTGGAACGCCCACTCCTCCAGACACTGACAACCACCTATCAGGACATTTTAACATTTGCATAACTCTTCCCAATGGCCAGCCAACTGCTTGCATCAGGACAGAGAAGAGTACTAAGGCAGGGTGCTGTGATTTTTTCAGGAAGCTATGTACAGCACCCTCCCACCAGCCATGATCTGCCTGCATTACATAGCGAAGAACACAGACCCAGTGATGACATTATTGGATCTTAAAAAAAAAAGCATGTTATGAAGACAGAAAGTTTGTTGTTTTTTTTTATTTTTAATGTCATTAGCATGTTGATGAGGGGAGGGTGAGGAACCCGGGAAAGCAAAATATATGCAGATTGAACTTCATCTTTAAGAACTGAGAACTGTACGGATACAGTGAAGGAAATGCCTATTTGATCCCCGGCTGATTTTGAATGTTTGCCCCTCACAAAGAAATGATCGGTCTAACAATGGAATGTTCGGTGTAACACTGAGAGACAGAATACAACAACAAATTCAGCAGAAATGTGTCTAACAAATGATGACTGATCTGCATGTTCATGAGGGAAATAAGGATTTGATCCCCTATCATTCAGCAGGATTTCTGGCTCCCAGGTATCTCTCATACAGGTAACAAGCTGAGATTAGAAGCAGTCTCTTAAAGGGAGTGCTTCTTATCTCATTCTGTTATCTGTATAAAAGACACCTGTCCACAGGAGCCATCAAACCATCAGATTCCAAACTCTCCACCATGGCAAAGACCAAAGAGCTGTCCAAGGATGTCAGGGACAAGATGGTAGACCTACACAAGGCTGGACTGGGCTACCAAACTATGGCCAAGCAGCTTGGTGAGAAGGTGACAACAGTTGGTGCAATCATTCACAAATGGAAGAAAAACAAAACAAGTGTCAGTCTTCCTAGGTCTGGTGCACCATGCAAGATCTCACCTCGTGGAGTGTCAATGATCATGAGAACAGTGAGGAATCATCCCAGAACTACACGTGAGGATCTTGTCAATGATCTCCAGGCAGCTGGGACCACAGTCACCAAGAAAACAATTGGTAACACATTACGCCGACAAGGACTGAAATCCTGCAGTGCCCGCAAGGTCCCTCTGCTCAAGAAAGCACATGTCCAGGCCCGTCTGAAGTTTGCCACTGAACATCTGAATGATGCAGAGGAGGACTGGTGGGAAGTGTTGTGGTCAGAGGAGACCAAAATCGAGCTCTTTGACATCAACTCAACTCGCCGTGTTTGGAGGAGGAAGAATGCTGCCTATGGCCCCAAGAACACCATCCCAACTGTGAAACATGGTGGTGGAAACATTCTGCTTTGGGGGTGTTTTTCTGCTAAGGGGACAGGACAACTGCACCGCATCAAAGGGACGATGGACGGGGCAATGTACCATCAAATCTTGGGCGAGAACCTTCTTCCCTCAGCCAGGGCATTGAAAATGGGTGGTGGATGGGTGTTCCAGCATGACAATGACCCAAAACACGCGGCCAAGGCAACAAAGGAGTGGCTCAAGAAGAAGCACATTAAGGTCTTGGAGTGGCCTAGCCAGTCTCCAGACCTTCATCCAATTGAAAATCTGTGGAGGGAGCTAAAAGTTTGAGTTGCCAAACGTCAGCCACCAAACCTTAATGACTTGGAGAGGATCTGCCAAGAGGAGTGGGCCAAAATCCCTCCTGACATGTGTGCGAACCTGGGGGCCAACTCCAGGAAATGTCTGACCTCTGATTGCCAACAAGGGATTTGACACCAAGTACTAAGTCATGTTTTGTGAAGGGGATCAAATCCTTATTTCCCTCATGAACATGCAGATCAGTCATCATTTGTTAGACGCATTTCTGCTGAATTTGTTGTTGTATTCTGTCTCTCAGTGTCACAATACACCGAACATTCGATTTTTAGACCGATCATTTCTTTGGGAGTGGGAAACATTCAAAATCAGCCGGGGAGCAAATATGCATTTCCTTCACTGTACTTCTTATTCTTCCCTCCTCTGCAGAACGTGGAGGTGTCGGTGTGGGTGACGGTCCTGGCGGTGATCTGGCTTCACAGCAGCTGTCTGGATCAGAGAGCAGAGTGGGAGCTGCTGGTGGAGAAGGCTGTCTCCTGGGTCAGGGCCAAAGCAGGTAAGTCCTGAGAAATGGTGGGCCGAAGGTCAGGATGAGGTGTCTGGAGAAATGCCGGCCCTTCATTTGTCTTCACAGAGAATCCAAGCTATTGTGATTCCTAAATTGTGTGATTCTCTTCCAACTGGTCTACGAAACATCCTTATATTCAGCTCAGTTAAAAAATGCTGTTCTCTGCTTTGCTGAACCCCTTGGTGCTGGCGCCTGCCGGCCCTTTAAGGGGTTTCAGATGCCTGGAGGTGGGACGGTGTTCAAGATCATATGGCAGTGGCTAAGTGGCTAATCACTTCCAACTGCCAGTACTCGGGTCATTGGTTCAAATCCCAGCCATGCCACCACCTGCCTGGAGTTTGCATGTTCTCCCTGTGGGTTTCCTCCGGGTACTCCGGTTTCCTCCCACACTCCAAAGACATGCTGGTAGGTTAATTGGCTCCTGTATAAATTGTCCCTAGTATGTGTATGTATGAATGTGAGTTAGGGACCTTAGATTGTACGCCCCTTGAGGGTTAGGGACTGATGTGAATGTACAATATATATGTAAAGCGCTGCGTAAATTGACGGCGCTATAGAAGTACCTGAAATAAATAATATGACCACTCTCATTGGCTGTCACAGTGGTCACATGATCAGAAAGCTCCCATTTGCAATTAGCAATCAGGAGCTTTCCGTTAGCCACAGGTAATTGTGCCATCACTGTCGGCCCATCTTTTAGGTACATGAACATGCCTAGCCGCCAAGAGGCCGCATATTTGCGTTCGTTCGGCAACAAGGAGTTAAGGGGTTTCAGATGCCGGGAGTCCGGGGCGGGGTTTAAAATCATGTGACCGCTGTGATTTGCGGTCACAGCGGTCACATCATGGGAAAGCTCCGAATTGCAAATAGTGATAGGAAGCTTTCCGTTAACCGTCGGTAACTGTGCCGGAAGTGCGCGGGGTGCGCACACACTCGGTACAGCTGTGCTCACATTATGGTACACATGTATGCGGCTTCTCGGCATTGCAGTCCACCCCTCATATATGTGTACTGTCCGCACCAAGGAGTTGAGGCCCCATTCACACTTTGCGATTTGGAAATGCAGGGAAAAATCGCCCTCGATTCTCTTCAGACTCCTGTCAAGGGCTGCAAAATGCACAAAACGCGTTTGGGTGCCATTCTCCTTCAATAGCACCCCAAACACAATGCGATTTAGACGTGATTGCGATGCGATGCTGGCCACTGCGGCAAACCACACCTGAAATGGAGCTTCTTTTTGGGCGACAAACACGTATAGGGCAGCCCATTTAAGTGAAGCTGGCCCTATCCCATATGGAAGAAAAAATATATTTGAAACATATTTTAAAAATATTCTTCCCAAATATATTGCCACATATTTGAAATGCTACAATTTTGGCCGTATTCAATATATATATATATATGTTGAAATGCATTTTTATTACAAAATATATGAAAAATATTTTTAAAAATACATTTCAAATATACTGTATGTCTTTAAAAATACAAATCTACATTTTTGGAATGCATTTACAAATATATGTAAAAATGACTTTTTTATATGTTAAAAAAAAAATCTGAAGAATATATTTAAAAAATATATTTTTAAAAATTTTTAAATATTTTTTTTCATATATTCTTCAGATTTTTTTAAACATATAAAAAATTTATTTTAACATATATTTGTAAATGCATTAAAAAAAATGTAGATTTGTATTTTTAAAGACATATAGTTTTAAAAATACATTTCAAATATACTGTATTTCAAATATATTTTGAAATAAAAACGCACTTCAACATGCATGTGTGTATGTGTATATATATATATATATATATATTTATTTATTTATTTATTGAAAAATATTGAATATGGCCAAAATTTAAGCATATCAAATATATGGCAATATATTTGGGAAGAGCATTTTTATAATATATTTCAAATATATTTTTCTTCCATGTGGGATGCAACATGCAGAGTCACATGACAATCACGCTGTGTAAATCACGTAGCAGGATATGTGAATGAGTCCTAAATTGTAGGGCTTAGCAAAACATTATTTTTCAGTTTTGGTTGGAGCAGCCCAGTCGTTTTATTTTTTTTTTCCTGTCTGTGTTTTGCTGAGAAGACTTCCTGTGCAGGAGATCTCCCCAAAGTGAGTTGTCACTCACACTTGTCCCCATTGGAAGATTTTCCCTCTATTCCTGTTCTGGTGACAACTGTAAAACCTTCCATCTCTCTTCACTTTCTACTCCAATTTACTCAGTGCCTGAAGAAGTGCCAGTTCTTCCACGCTCAATGCAAAACTAAGAAAAGAAAAAGTTTAAAGTGTATTTCCACCTTTGTGCTCAAATTGTACCTACAGACTGTGTTTATGTGTTCTTATTCACACAGCATACCTAAAGATATATTTCTTTCTAATATTTATTTTCTTCTTGGTGGATTCTTTGGAGCAGGTTTACAGATGGGGCACTATAGGCAGCTTCTATTGCTTTGAATAGAAGGCAAAGGGAAAAGAGGAAACAAACTCAGAGACAGTTTTTAACAATGCCCCACCCAAGTCTCAGATCTTCAGTCCTTCGCTGTGTCAGGCAGTGTCGAGTTTACAAGTAATAATGAAATCTGCCAGCACAGTGTAAGGAGGGTTAATTATGGCAAACACAACTCCCCACTCCTCTCCTTAACAGTACATACTGTCAGGGATTTTTGTTCTCAGGGAGTAGGTGCAGGAACTCCCCCCTTCTAAATCATTCTTTGTCCCTGCCTCCTACTTACCTCAGAGCACTGTTCCTCGGTTACACCCTCTACCCACCTCTGAGGATTGTCCCTTGGTTCCACCACCTTCCCACCTCTGAGCACCATTACTTGGTTCCACTCCCTACCCACCTCTGAGCACCTTCCCTTGTTTTGACCCCCTACCTACCTCTGAGCACCATACCTTGGTTCCACCCCCTACCCACCTCTGAGCACCATACCTTGGTTCCACCCCCTACCCCCCGCTGAGTACCATCCCTATGTTCCATCCCCCTCTGAGCACCGTCCCATGGTTACACCATCTACCCACCTCTGAGTATTGTCCCTTGGTTCCACCCCCTCCCCACCTCTGAGCATCGTCCCTTGGTTCCACCCCCTCCCCACCTCTGAGCATCGTCCCTTGGTTCCATCTCCTCCCCACCTCTGAGCACCATCCCTTGGTTCCATCTCCTCCCCACCTCTGAGCACCATCCCTTGGTTCCATCTCCTCCCCACCTCTGAGCACCGTCCCTTAGTTCCACACCTACCCACCTCTGAGCACCGTCCCTTGGTTCCACCCCCTACCCACCTCTTAGCACCTTCCCTTGTTTCCACCCCCTACCTACCTCTGAGCACCATACCTTGGTTCCACCCCCTACACCCGCTGAGTACCATCCCTATGTTCCATCCCCCTCTGAGCACCGTCCCTTGGTTTCACCCCCTACCCACCTCTGAGCATCGTCCCTTGATTCCAACTCCTACCCATCTCTGAGCAGTGTCCCTTGGTTCTAACTGCTACTTACCTCCCAGTATCACCCCTTTTAGAGAATACAGAACCAAGTATCATTTTGTGCTACCACGTATGACACAACTGCCCACCCCTCTCCTTAACATTACATACTGTCAGGGATTTTTTTCTCAGGGAGTAGGTGCAGGAACTCCCCCCTTCTAAATCATTTTTTGTCCCTGCCCCCTACCCACCTCTGAGCACCGTCCCTTGGTTCCACCCCCTACCCACCTCTGAGCACCGTCCCTTGGTTCCATCCGCTATCCACCTCTGAGCACCATTCCTTGGTTTCACCCTCTACCCATCTCTGATCACCGTCCCTTGGTTCCGCCCTCTACCCATCTCTGATCACCGTCCCTCGGTTCCACCCTCTACCCATCTCTGATCACTGTCCCTTGGTTCCGCCCTCTACCCATCTCTGATCACCGTCCCTTGGTTCCACCCTCTACCCACCTCTGAGCATCGTCCCTTGGTTCCACCCCCTACCCACCTCTGAGCACCGTCCCTTGGTTCCACCCCCTACCCACCTCTGAGCACCGTCCCTTGGTTTCACCACCTACCCACCTCCTGAGCACCGTCCCTTGGTTCCACCCCCTACCCACCTCTGAGCACCGTCTCTTGGTTCCCCACCTACCCACCTCTGAGCACTTTCTCTTGGTTCCCCACCTACCCACCTCTGAGCGCCGTCCCTTGGTTCCACCCCCTACCCCCCGCTGAGTACCGTCCCTTGGTTCCACCCCCCTCTGAGCCCCGTCCCTTGGTTCCACCCCCTACCCACCTCTGAGCACTGTCCCTTGGTTCCACCCCCTACCCGCCTCCCAGTATCACCCATTTTAGAGAATACAGGACCAAGTATCATTTTGTGCTGCCAAGTATGACATTTATTAATAACATGGAATTTATTAATAACAAGAAAGACAGTAAAATAAATCCCCCACAGTGAGCCACAATAGACCGCACCCCAGCAACAACAGACCCTCCCACACACACAATAGACTCCCCCCAGCAACAATGGACACCCCACAACAAAATACCACCCCAGGAACAATAGACCCCCCCAGCAGCAACAACAAATCTCCCAGCAGCCAGCAACAATAGACCTCTCCCTGAACAGTATATCCCTCCCAGAAAACAAATGACTCCCCCAGCAACAATAGAAACCCATGCAACAATAGATCCCTACCAGCAAAAATAGATCCCTACCAGCAACAATAGATCCCCCAGCCGCCAGCATGAATAGACCGTCCAGCACACCCCCGCACGCCTTACCATTACATACATTCAGTGCTGGAGGTGCCGGAACTGCGTTCCCCAAAGGGACAGCAAAGTAGGATGTTTCAGTCCTGGAATGTTCAGAGAAAACTCAGGGTTAAATAAGAATACATTTTTTTTAAATGTTTCTTTTTTTACTTGTAATGTTTCTTTAGGTGACGTCTTATGCAGGTCACAGCTTGGATCTACATATGAATGAAATGGTAAATACAATGTAACAACACATTGCTACATTGTGTTACTCAATGATTATCTGCAAGTGTCATTCTACTCAGGAGCCGCTGCGTCTGACAGCCACTGCTGCTATACAGTACAAAGCAATTCCCGGCTGTCGTGACAGCCAGTAATGTCAAATATTTGCATCCAGGGAGCAACCGCAAGGGGGAGAAGAGCGGGACATAGGAGATACACCCCGGAAACGTTGTTCCCGTTTTTAGGCCGTATCTCCTATGTCTGAGGTCCTCCAGTGGATAAAGCAGGATATTGTTTTTAAAAAGTCAGTCTGAGGAAATCACTAAATACAACCAATTACTGTTTGTGATTGGAGAAGAAAAAATGAACAGACCTTTGAAATCCGCCCCATGTGTCCAACGTACAGAGACTTCATTGTTCTGTCTCTCCAATCTAAGCATTGAAAGTGTGATCTCTGTAACTTACAGATGTGATGAGATAGTGATAACTCCAATCTTAGTTGAATATCACAGGCAGTGACCCGATCCAGACGACACCTTGTAGATCTTGTGAAGTTTATTCTAGAAACTGAGAGAATCTTACAACAATGAACATCGGATTGGTCAAAAGATCATCATGTGACCTGCTTCCATAAGACATGAGGCATGAAGCTGAAAAGCATTACTGGGAACAGGGGTGGACTGACCATTTGGAAACTCGGGCACTGCCCGAGGGCCCGGGGTCAGTAGGGGGCCCTATGAGATGCCCCTGGTACCTTTTTCATAGGCTTTTTTGAGTTTGGGCAAGGGCACAGGGGCCCCATGATCCCCTATTGCCTGGGGGCCCCATGAGTTGTCAGTCCGCCCCTGACTGGGAAAAAGGGTGGGGCTATCTATACAACATGAACTAAACCAGAGGAAAGGGAGGAGCAGAGACAAAATACAAAGAACACTTAAAGGCATATGACAGTCATGTGAAATATGACAATCACAGTCAGTGCTTTTCTGAATCTAATAAAATAGAATCAGTGAGCGCTTTTAAAACTAGCAGCTATAGCACATACAGGTAACCAGGGGCGGACTGACAACTCATGGGGCCCCCGGGCAATGGGGGATCATGGGGCCCATGTGTCCTTGCCCACACTCAAAGCACACCCAAAAATGCCTATAAAGGTACCAGGGGCATTTCATGGGGCCCCCTACTGACCCTGGGCCCTCGGGCAGTGCCCGAGTGCTCGAATGGTCAGTCCGCCCCTGCAGGTAACCAAGTAAAAACCTCATAAAGACTAACCATAATAAAGTGCAGCGCTAAAATGATTAATAAATAAAATATTCCAAATAAATAAATGATGTGACAGTTCGTGGTAAAGTGCTTGATACAGGGGTTGATGGTGACTGCAAACTTCAGTGGTGTGCCAAGAAATTATAGTAAAAATACGCACTCACCAGATGCGTATTTTAAATACGCATGTAAAGTGATAAAACCAGAGGTCTTCCTCTCAGGATGGGATGGATGGGGTGTGCCGTTTACGGACTATCCTCCCTCTGGGTGGTACACAGCTTTACAGGTGTCTCCCTTGGTGGGTGTAGATAGGATCCAGCCAGAGGCCTCCTTAATGGATGGATGGACACTTGTCAGATTTGGTTTTATCACTTTACATGCGTATTTAAAATACGCATCTGGTGAGTGCGTATTTTTATTATACTTTCTTGGCACACCACTGAAGTTTGAAGTCACCATCAACCCCTGTATCAAGCACTTTACCACAAACTGTCACATCATTTATTTATTTGGAATATTTTATTTATTAATCATTTTAGCGCTGCACTTTATTATTGTTAATCTTTTCTGAATCTGCACAGATCTCATGAGTCGGATTGTTCCTTTAACTGCCTGCTAGATGGCGCCTGGAATACATAAGTGACATTGATGTGTCCTTAGGTTCTTCTCTGGGTGGGCTGGTCCGAGCCGGAAATGAGCTGCTGAGATCCTCGGTGGAACCCAAAGTGTTCGGACTGTGAGAGGAGAGGAGTCTGGAGGATCCAAGGTGTTGGAAGGCTTTTTGTTCTGGATTTCGGAATCTTCCTGCACTGCGAGATGTCACTGCGCCTTCCCCACGTTTGTACTGCGCTCCTCTATATGTGAGCCGTACCAGTGTTACCTGTGTTGAGTTTACTCACTGGGATATGAAAAATGTCTATTTTTTGTTGTTTGCTGTCACATTATTTTTATATATCAAAGAGCAGAATTTTATTGTTATATTTACAGGGCAAACGCACTCGGCAGTTCCCATGTGCAGCATCACATACCAAAAAGTGACTCCGCCCTATTATTGCACTCATAGAAGCCCGGCCGCACCCTATTTCCTACGATCTCCCCGATAATGTAGATGTAATACATTTTTTTTCCAATTAAAATATTATAATTTTTGTCATCCTTGGTGTTAGCTCAGTGCTGCTGATCTCCCACAGCCTCTTTGCAGCCACTTCCTGCCTACTTGCATTCTTGTGATGGCTGCATGGCATTTCTCACGGGTTTTCTGTTGGTGACAACAGTGAACCGTGCCTGGGTACTGTGTAAAAAGGAGCTCTTTACCAGGGTTCAATGATGTCCCAGTCGATGATGTCATATGGGGGCGGGGTCACCCAGTGACCTCATTGGGCAGCCCCACCCCTTAGTTTATTGAGCAGTGGAGCTGTCATTTGGTGGAAGCCAAGCGTTGGTGCTTTTTTTTTTTTTTTTTTTTTTTTTGCGGGCGTTTGTCTTGATTGAAGTTGGATCTACTTTGGGGGATCTTTTTTGGGGGGTTATAAAGGACTTTTCAAAAACTGTTTATTCCTTTTTTTTAAACTTTTGGATACTTTTTTTTTTGGTGAACGAGTAATAGTCCTTTCTTTTTTTTCGGGTCGGCGGCATTCATCATGATTGACATTGGATCTACTTTGGGGGGGACAATTTTTTTTTTTCGTAATAAAGGATCTGTTGTGTTTTAAGATGAATGAGTTGGGATATGGGCTGTGTACCCCCTACTCATTCACATGGGAAGGGTCGGGATTTTTGTGGGGGTTGCATAAAGAACCTATCAAAAACTTTTTTATTCCTTTTTTTTTAAACTTTGGACTTTTCTTTTTTTGGTGAACGAGTAATAGTCCTTTTTTTTTTTTTTTTCAAGTCAGCGGCCGGCGTTCATCATGATTGACATTGGGTCTAATTTTGGGGGACAATTTTTTTTTTTAATAAAGAATCTGTTGCTGTGGTTGTTTTTGATGAGTAGGGATATGGGCTATGTACCCCTACTCATTCACATGGGAAGGGTCGGGATCTGGGGGGGTTGCATAAAGGACTTGTCAAAAACTGTTTATTATGCATTTTTTTAACTTTGGGCATTTTTTTTTTTGGTGAACAAGTAATAGTCTTTTTTTTTTTTTTTTGGGTTGGTGGCCGGCGTTTATCATGACCAGGGACGGACTGACCATTCGAGCACTCCAGCACTGCCCGAGGGCCCAGGGTCAGTACCTTTTTTATAGTTTTTTTTGAGTGTGGGCAAGGACACAGGGGCCCCATGATCCCCTATTGCCCGGGGGCCCCATGAGTTGTCAGTCCACCTCTGATCATGACTGACATTGGATCTAATTTTGGGGGACATTTTTTTTTTTGTTTTTTTTTTTAATAAGGGACCTGTTGCTGTGTTTTTTTGATGAATTAGTAGGGATATGAGCTATGTACCCCTACTCATTCACATGGGAAGGGTTGGGATTTGGGGGGGCGGGTGTTGCATAAAGGACTTGTCAAAAACTGTTTATGCATTTTCTTAAACTTTGGACTTTTTTTTTTTGGTGAATGAGTAATAGTCCTTTCTTTTTTTCGGGTCAGCGGCTGCCATTCATCATGATTGACATTACATCTACTTTGGGGGGACAATGCTTTTTTTCTTTAATAAAGGATCTGTTGCTGTGTTTTTTTGATGAATGAGTAGGGATATGGGCTATGTTCCCCTAACTCATTCACATGGGAAGTGTTGGGATCTGGGTGGCTCCTTGTGAAAGGGGACCTCCAGATTCTGATAAGTCGCACCCATAATCACCAGGGCAGGGTTTTAGAGAAGAGACCCTTGTCCTCATCAACATGGGAACAAGCACACCCCCCATGTTGACAGCATGTGGCCTGGTATGGTTCGGGGGAGGCACTTGTTCACCCCCCCCCCCCTTTCCTTGCCTGACAGGCTGCATGCTCGGAAAAGGGTTTTGTATTGATTTTAGGGGGACGCCACACGTATTTTTTTTTCAAATTTTGTGTTGAGTTACTCTCACAATCCATACCAAATCCAAAGGGCCTGGTGTGGATTGGAGAGGGGACCCCCACGATGTTTTTTTTTTTTTTTATTGTAATGCGGGCAATTCTTTAGTTTACATTCTGCTGTCAGTAAGGAATCCTGCTCACCGGCAGCCTCCCGATCCTTATCAACTAGCTGTTTACTGGTTGTTAAGGACACCAGCATTAAAATAGCAGTGGTCATGTGATATTTTAGTAGCGTTTTTAGTGAATTGCAAACAAATTTTTGAAAACTGCCCCAAACTACATCACCCATCTTGTCCCCAAATATCACCCAAACCGTCCTCTCCGCTCTTCCCACGACTTCTAGCTCCCTTGTCTCCTCCTCCCATGCTCGTCTCCAGGACTTCTCCAGAGCCTCCCCCATCCTCTGGAGCTCTCTACACCAATCTACCCGACTATCACCTACTCTGCCCACTTTTAGGCGATCTCTGAAAACCTGTCTTCTTCTCTGCCCTCAGCTAATAACCAAATCTTCTATATCTCCCATCAGTTCATCCCCCCCACAGTTATTACCTTTTATACCACCTATTAGATTGTAATCTCCCAGGATCAGGGCCCTCCTAACACTCTTGTATTGAACTGTATCGTCTCCCTTTATATTGTAAACTGCTGAACAAACTGTTGTCTCTATATAAACCCTGTATAATAATACAAATAATAAAAATACTTATTACTTCGGATCTTGAATGAGGCCTACTGTGCAATAAAGATTGTGTGATAATCTCTCATGTGTCAGTGTTCTGGAATATTATGAAAACAGAATATTTATAAATATATAACAAATATATGCAGTCAGGAATGTGACCTATAGACCCCAGTCACCATGTCACCCCCGTCACCATGTCACCCCAGTCACCATGTCACCCCAGTCACCATGTCACCCCAGTCACCATGTCACCCCAGTCATCATGTCACCCCAGTCACCATGTCACCCCAGTCATCATGTCACCCCAGTCACCATGTCACCCCAGTCATCATGTCACCCCAGTCACCATGTCAGTGTGTTTGTTCCTACAATACTAGGGTATTTATCATGTGTTACTCCAATGCATCTGCTGCCACCTAGTGGAGAAAATATATAATAATAATCATAACAGTTACAGTGACCCCCGCTTCATATCCGTGCAGCCGCACCACCCGCACAGAGAATTGCGGGCGGGTGCCATTAGTTGTAATGGTACGCAGCCCGCACTGGGAAACGCAACCGTACTGGGAACCTCGGCTGCATTTTCAAAAGAAGTGCAGGGACTTCTTCCCTGCGTGTCATGGAGCACGGGAGTCCATTCAAATGAATGGGCTCTCGTGCCTGAGCAAAACGCGGCCCGCACGGCTGCATAGATGTGAACCGGGGGTAATAGACAATTAGCCCGGGTTCACACTGATTTTTTGGGTCTGCACTAGAATCGGATCGCATGGGTATTCACACCTATGCGATCCGATTCTGCACATCGCACTGCGTTGTGCGGACTGATTTCGGGGTGTTGTTAACTTAACATACACACCCGCAGCGGTTCGCATGAATGGGGTGCGATTCCGTTGCGGTGTGGAATTCTCACAGAAAATGCTGCGAATTCCGTGCCGCAACAGAATCGCACCCCGTTCATGCGAACCGCTGCGGGTGTGTATGTTAAGTTAACAACACCCCGAAATCAGTGCGCACACCGCAGTGTAATGTGCAGAATCGGATTGCATGTGTGTGTTGATACCCATGCGATCCGATTCTAGTGCGGACCCAAAAAAAAGGTCCTGCACCTTTTTGGTGCGGGTGCGGTGCGATTTGAGCCATACAAAATGTACGGCTCCGATCGCACTGCACACAAATCGCATGTGATTCGCACAGTAATGCGGCGCGGTTCCTGTGCGAATCACATGCGATGTACTGCACCGCATTAGTGTGAACCCGGCCTTAACAATGGAAAGCAAAACCAAAAATAAAGAAACACAGATGAGTGTGATTATGGCTGCTGCAGTCTTCAAAATGTGTCTAACTTCCACGTTAGTGAGCCCTATAGCTGTGTATATAGACTGCGCTACCAAAAATGTGAACCAAAATGACTTCAAGTGTTACTAAACCCCCAACAGTACAATCAGTCGGGAGATGCAGTAAAGCGTGCTTGTTATACTCACTGTGGAGCCTAAGGGGTTAATCCTTGTGTAAAAAGGCTGTTTGATCCTGTCTTCTCTGATCCTCTTCTTATTCTACTGTCCCCCTCTTATCTCCTGATAAGACCTATCGTGTGGCGACACATGCTCAGTTTGGTGTGTATTGCTGGAGAGTTTTACTTTTTTCTTGGGAGAGTGCATGTGACCAGCACAGGGCCAATCAGCACAGTCCAGACAGAGGTGAGGGGTTGTGCATCCTCCTAGAGCAGAAAGAAAACCCCTCCTACAAGCTTTAACCAGTGCTCTGCTGGACACTGATAGAAGTCACAGATGTATCAGTAAGTCCCATTCAAATAATAGTTGCTTGAAAACCAAAAGATAGGCGGACAGGTGCTGGTGCCATTAGTAACAGAAAAAAACAAGTGATCACTTCCAGGTGCTCCTAGTGACCCCACATGGATTTACACTCACCACCAGGGGCCCCCCGGGCAAAAGGGGATCATGGGGCCCCTGTGTCCTTGCCCAAACTCAAAAAAGCCTATGAAAAAGGTACCAGGGGCATCTCATGGGGCCCTCTACTGACCCTCGGGCAGTGCCTGAGTTTCCAAATGGTCAGTCCGCCCCTGCTCACCACAATGGATGGACCTTCTGTTACTAGATAGGTCTCACTGCGCTTTTTTTGGTTGGACCCACTGAGTGTCTTGTCACCAACTTGACCATTCACATGTACCAGGAATGCGATGCCTTCCCAAGCAATACTTTATCTATATTCCCCTCATCACATGCCTGATGAAGGGGTCCTGCGTGGCTCCGAAATGTTGAATGTTCTTTTGTGATGTGATTTTTTTTTTGCAATAAAAACCTTTTTTGGAGCATATTGAAGATCCATGGTGTGCTGGCAAATATGTACGTTTGTCTTTCCATGCAATACACCGCCACTCGGGAAAAGGTTCATTGTGCAAAGCAGCCAATTTTATTAAATCATATAAACCTGACAATTACACCGCACTCACATGTACACTATATTGTCATACGTATTGGGCCGCCGGCCTTTCCACACATGACCTTTAATGACCCCCCCCCAAGTCTTAGTCTGTAGGGTTCAATATTGAGTTGGCCCCGCCCTTTCCACACTCATGACCTTTAATGGCCCCCCAGTCTTAGTTCGTAGGGTTCAATAGTGAGTTGGCCCCGCCCTTTGCAGCTATAACAGCTTCAACTCTTCTGGGAAGGCCGTCCACAAGGTTTAGGAGGGTGTCTATGGGAAGGTTGGACCATTCTTCCAGAAGCACATTTGTCAGGTCAGGCACTGATGTCGGGGGAGGAGGCCTGGCTCGCAGTCTCCACTCTAATTCATCCCAAAGGTGTTCTATGGGGTTGAGGTCAGGACTCTGTGCAGGCCAGTCAAGTTCCTCCACCCCAAACTGGCTCCTCCATGTCTTTATGGACCTTGCTTTGTGCACTGGTGTGCAGTCATGTTGGAACAGGAAGGGGCCATCCCCAAACTCTTCCCTCAAAGGTGGGAGCATGAAATGGTTTAAAATGTCTTGTTATGCTGACGCTTTAAGAGTTCCCTTCACTGGAACTAGGGGGCCAAGCCCAACCCCTGAAAAACAACCCCACGCCATAATCCCCCCTCCACCAAACTTTACACTTGGCACAATGCAGTCAGGCAAGTACCGTTCTCCTGGCAACTGCCAAACCCTGACATGTCCATCAGATTGCCAGACAGAGAAGCGTGATTGGTCACTCCAGAGAACACGTCTCCTCTGCTCTAGAGTCCAGTGGCGGCGTGCTTTACACCACGGCATCGCTTTGCATTGCACTTGGTGATGGAAGGCTTGGATGCAGCTGCTCGGCCATGGAAACCCATTCCATGAAGCTCTCTACACACTATTGTTGGGCTCATCTGAAGGCCACACCAAGTTTGGAGGTCTTTAGCTATTGACTCTGCAGACAGTTGGTGACTTCTTCTGCGCACTGTGCGTTTCAGCATGCGCTGACCCCGCCCTGTCATGTGACGTGGCCTACCACTTGGTGGCTGAGTGGCTGTTGTTCCCAGTTGCTTCCACTTTGTTATAATCACACTAACAGTTCAGCGTGGAATATTTAGTAGCCAGGAAATGTCACGGATGGACTTATTGCCCAGGTGACCACCTATCACGTGACCACGCTTGGAGTCACTGAGCTCCTGAGAGCGACCCATTCTTTCACCAATGTTTGTAGAAGCCGTCTGCATGCCTAGGGGCTTGATTGTATGCACCTGTGTCCATGGAGGGGATTGGAACACCTGAATCACATGATTGGGAGGGCGGGGCCAATACTTTTGGCAATATAGTGTATGTTTGGCATATATTGGACATTTTATAAATAACTCCAAGGATTTTTTTCATGTAACACAGGCTGTATACGGGTCGAACTCCAAACTAATTTTATTTAGAAAATTGGAAATTTTGTAACCCGATGGTGCCACCATTGATTTCGAAATTCGACCAGCCAGGCTTTCAATTTCACCTCATGTTGCTACAGAAAAGAATTTTCTTAGCCAAGAATTTTCTTTTCTTTCCAGGTCACAATTCACGTTCATTTCTTTTTCGATTACATGTCTCGCATAATTCTCACATCATTGATTAGAAATTCGATAATTTTTCAAAAAATTTCCAACACACTCAATCACTCAAATTTAATGGTCGCTCGAAAATCGTCCATTGCTGCGGCAACCAAAATTTTTATGAAATTTGAACGAAAATTCTCATAAAAGATTTTCGAAAGAAAATTTCTTTCAGAATTCGACCCGTGTATGGCTAGCTTTAGCCCACCCCATCCCCACCATATATGAAAAAAAAAAGCGCTAATCTTCACTTACCCTCCCCCCGCTCCAGTACTGTCCCTGGCTTCCTCTTCAGTTCAGCGCCGGCAGTCCTCTTCAAGACAAAAAAACACTTTGGCATTCTGCCCATTTTCTGTAAGGACATCCTCAATCTGACAGCTGGTATCATTCAGCCCACCTCCTCTGAGCCCAGGTCATCCACTTGTCCCCAGCCTGTGACTGAACCTGTGAAAGGAGAAGCAGCACAGTGATGAGCTCATCTCTGCTCTCTCCTCCTGTCAGCATGCTTCCTGTCAGTACAGGAACTGATTGGCGCTTTGTACAACTCCAGCTCTGCTGTATGGAGACTGCAAGAAGCTAATACCAGGGGAAAGACCTGAGGAGTAGACAGGCTGATTAAAAAAAGGGTGTAAATTTGGGCCAAATGATTACTTCCTGCCTCTTCAGGCCAAATGTCTTCTGTTGCCCCCTTGTGTGTTTTATTTTTTATTATTATTATTGCCTTTTATACAAGCCTATGGCGTGGTGAACAAAAACAAAACTTTTGGTGAACCAAAACAGAGGGGCTTGAAGGCAGGTGCAGTTTGTCCTCCATCCAGTAGGTGGTGTTGTGCTGCTGTACTGATGGAGAGGTATCTCTTAAGGAGAATTGCTCCTTGAGAGACTCCGTAGTTGTCACAGATGTCTGATTGGATGCTGCAACTTCTGATGACCTCGGGCAGCCATGTTTGGTGTGGGACTCGATATAAATGAGGGTGCCCATGCCATTTGGATGTATCTGGAGTGATTGATTAGGTGAGGGACACAGACCTCCTTTGTTAGGGAAAGTAACAGTGCAGGTAGAGGTTCCTGGTTGAGTAGGGTTAGTGCAGGGACACCTCTGGTCATTCTGGCATCATCTCAGCCAACTTTACCCCATGTAGATCTTTTGGCAGTGCCTTGCCACCCCTAATTGATTGTTTGCTTCAGTTGCACAATCAGGGACTGAAATGCTCCAGGAAAGCTCTTTTCATGCTGAGCCAATCCAAATGACCCCAGCTGATCACAGTTGAAAGTCAGATGGCTTTGTGTGCCAATGAAAAGGTGATTGCGTTTACAAGTCGTTTTTAGGAAGGGGAGGGGGGATCCTATTTCCAACTTTTTTTTCTGACATGTTGGTGTTATAGCTTTCACTTGGATGTTATAAGAGTCAATACAGACGGATAAAACAAAAACTGTGTCTGTCTTCATTTCAGGCTGCAAAGCGACAAAATGTGATTATTTTCTATACCCACTGGATGTGCGTTCCCACAGACTGCCTGATACTGAAACGACTGTATTTCTTATATCTCCAGCTCAATATTATACCTTTAGTGCCCGGTCATGCCAGTGTGATTTGCGAATCGCATCTAATGAATGGAAATGTCAGTGTCTTAACATGAGGGATTTACTGCAGCGCAGCGGTGTGTCCGGTGACTTACCGATCTAGGTCACACTGCTGAGATTTGTGTGCAATTTCAGGTGAAATTTCTGAAGACTATTGCTACCTGTGAAGATTTTCAATGATTTCTTGCAATTTGCAGTGCGATTTCCATGATATTCTATGTATGTGAAATCGCAACAAAGCTGCAGAAAAAGTCACGCAAGAACTACTTTAGAAATCGCATCGTAGCAAATCGCACGTGTTAAAACACAGACATTCACATTCATTACATGCGATTTCAGGTGCAATTTCAATTCGCAAATTGCACTTAGGCTTGGTTCACACTGGATGCGATTTAAAATCGCTTATTTTCTTTGAAATTTCACTGTGTTTTCTGAAGATTTCCCAACGATTTCTTACGTTTTCCATTGTGTTTTGCAGTGCGATTTTTATTGTCTATATGTGAAATCGCACCAAACTGCAGAAAAAGTAATACAAGAACTACTTTTGAAATCGCGCCGCAGCAAATCGAGTATGTTAAGACACTCCCATTCACATGATCCGATTTCAATTCCCAAATCGCACCTGAAATCGCGGCGGGGTGAACCAGGGTTAAGGCCCCGGCCACATCGGGTGCGATTTGGCATGTGATTTGCATACCAGGCGACTTGCAAATTGTATGCCAAGTCGCACCTTATTGTCCACAATTACAGCGGTCCAATTGGTGCGGTTCTGACTTGGTCGGAGCCGCAACGATTTCTAAAGTAGTACATGTGCTACTTTTCGTGCAATTTGTGAAAGATGTCTTGTAAATTGCACTTGAAATCGGCATGTCATCCGACTTTGAAATCGTGCGACTTCACTCACAGTAAGTCGCAAGATTTCAAAGTTGGGCTTGATGTGACCGGGAGGTAAGTGCACGATCAAACCAGTGCGATTTCAGGTGCGATTTGCGAATCGCACTTGAAATTGCATCTAAAGAATGTTAATGTCAGTGTCTTAACACGTGCGATTTGCTGCGGCGCGATTTCTAAAGTGGTTCTTGCGTTACTTTTTCTGCAGTTTATTGCCATTCCACATACATAGAATATAATGGAAATCGCACTGCAAATCGCAAGAAATCGTTGAAAATCTTCACAAGTCTTCAGAAATCGCACAGTAATCACGCGATTATTAATCGCAGCAGTGTGACCGGTGACTTATCGATCTAAATGTCTCAAACATGTGTATGTAGATCAGCATCTGTCCCAGGGATTTATTTCAGCAGGAACGTTGGGGACCGCAGTTCCGGCACCTCAAGCACTGAATTTATGTAATGGTAAGTGGTGATGGGGTGTGCTGGAAGGTCTATTTATACTGGCTGCTGGGGGATCTATTGTCACTGGAGGGGACTTATTTTTGTGGGGGGGTCTATTTTTTCTGGGGAGCTTTATTGCTGGTTGAAAAATTATTTTTGCTGAGCGGTCAATAGTTGCTGGGAGGGATCTACTGTTGAGAGAGAGGTCTATTGATGCTGGCTGCTGGGAGATCTGTTGTCACTGCTGGGGGTCTTTTGCTGCTGGGGTGGTATTTTGATACGGGAGGTCCATTGTTGCTGAGGAGATTTATATTGTCATGTGAGGATCTATTGTTGCTGGGGTGGATCTATTGTTGCTGAGGTGGATCTATTGTTGGTGGCAACAGGGGATCTATTTTACTGCCTTCTGCTGTTATCATTAACAAATTCAATACAAATTGCTTAGCACCACAAAATGATACTTGGTTCTGTGTTCTCTAAAAGCGGTGGTACTGGGAAGTGGGTAGGAGGTGGAACCAAGGGACAATGTTCAGAAATGGGTAGAGGGTGGAACCAAGGGACGGTGCTCAGAGATGGGTAGACGGTAGAACCAAAGGACGGTGCTCAGAGGTGGGTAGAGGGTGGAACCGAGGGACGGTGCTCAGAGATTGGTGGAGGGTGGAACCAAGGGACGGTGCTCAGAGATGGGTAAGGGGTGGAACCGAGGGACGGTGCTCAGAGATGGGTAAGGGGTGGAACCGAGGGACGGTGCTCAGAGATGGGTAAGGGGTGGAACCGAGGGACGGTGCTCAGAGATGGGTAGAGGGTGGAACCGAGGGACGGTGCTCAGAGATGGGTAGAGGGCGGAACCGAGGGACGATGCTCAGAGATGGGTAGAGGGTGGAACCGAGGGATGGTGCTCACAGATGGGTAGAGGGCGGAACCGAGGGACGGTGCTCAGAGATGGGTAGACGGTAGAACCAAAGGACGGTGCTCAGAGGTGGGTAGACGGTAGAACCGAGGGACGCTGCTCAGAGGTGGGTAGACGGTAGAACCAAAGGACGGTGCTCAGAGGTGGGTAGACGGTAGAACCAAAGGACGGTGCTCAGAGGTGGGTAGAGGGTGGAACCGAGGGACGCTGCTCAGAGATTGGTGGAGGGTGGAACCAAGGGACGGTGCTCAGAGATGGGTAGAGGGTGGAACCGAGGGACGGTGCTCAGAGATTGGTGGAGGGTGGAACCAAGGGACGGTGCTCAGAGATGGGTAAGGGGTGGAACCGAGGGACGGTGCTCAGAGATGGGTAGAGGGTGGAACCGAGGGACGGTGCTCAGAGATGGGTAGAGGGCGGAACCGAGGGACGATGCTCAGAGATGGGTAGAGGGTGGAACCGAGGGATGGTGCTCACAGATGGGTAGAGGACGGAACCGAGGGACGGTGCTCAGAGATGGGTAGACGGTAGAACCAAAGGACGGTGCTCAGAGGTGGGTAGACGGTAGAACCGAGGGACGCTGCTCAGAGGTGGGTAGACGGTAGAACCAAAGGACGGTGCTCAGAGGTGGGTAGACGGTAGAACCAAAGGACGGTGCTCAGAGGTGGGTAGAGGGTGGAACCGAGGGACGCTGCTCAGAGATTGGTGGAGGGTGGAACCAAGGGACGGTGCTCAGAGATGGGTAAGGGGTGGAACCGAGGGACGGTGCTCAGAGATGGGTAAGGGGTGGAACCGAGGGACGGTGCTCAGAGATGGGTGAGGGCGGAACCGAGGGACGGTGCTCACAGATGGGTAGAGGGTGGAACCAAGGGACGATGCTCAGAGATGGGTAGAGGGTGGAACCGAGGGACGGTGCTCACAGATGGGTAGAGGGTGGAACCGAGGGACGGTGCTCAGAGATGGGTAGAGGGCGGAACCGAGGGACGATGCTCAGAGATGGGTAGAGGGTGGAACCGAGGGATGGTGCTCAGAGATGGGTAGAGGGTGGAACCGAGGGATGGTGCTCACAGATGGGTAGAGGGCGGAACCG
The DNA here is from genome assembly GCF_062004578.1 of Staurois parvus. Lineage (NCBI taxonomy): Eukaryota > Metazoa > Chordata > Amphibia > Anura > Ranidae > Staurois > Staurois parvus. The sequence goes on along the minus strand of NW_028319190.1, from coordinate 86,251 downwards.
AGGGACGGTGCTCAGAAATGGGTAGAGGTTGGAACCGAGGGACTGTGCTCAGAGATGGGTAGAGGGCGGAACCGAGGGACGGTTCTCAGAGATGGGTAGTGGGTGAAACCAAGGGACAATGCTCAGAGGTGGGTAGAGGGTGGAACCAAGGGACGGTGCTCAGAGATGGGTAGAGGGTGGAACCGAGGGACAATGCTCAGAGATGGGTAGAGGGTGGAACCGAGGGACGGTGCTCAGAGATGGGTAGAGGGCGGAACCGAGGGACGATGCTCAGAGATGGGTAGAGGTTGGAACCGAGGGACGAAGCTCAGAGATGGGTAGAGGGTGGAACCGAGGGACGGTGTTCAGAAGTGGGTAGGGGGTGGAACCGAGGGACGGTGTTCAGAAGTGGGTAGGGGGTGGAACCAAGGGATGGCACTTAATGATAAATAAATCCTTGTGTGGTTCCACCTAGCACTGGGAAAATCGTTTTATTCCCGCAGTCCCCATTGGAGAAATTTTGCCTAAACAGTAAATTATTGGAAATCTCTTTACTGGGGACATTGGTAAATCTTCATACTCCAGTTGCCACACATGTTCACACCTATGGGGCAGCAGGGAGGTGCCCAGACACCACTTCTACCAATCGAACTTATTCACTCTTCGATTAGCCCCCGTTCACATCAAGTCCCACTTTGAAATCGTGTGACTTACAGTGAAGTCGCACGATTTCAAAATTGGGGGAGCCGCCGATTTCAGGTGTGACATCTGCCACAGATGTCGATGCAAATCACACCAAAAGTAGTGCATGTAGTACTGTGGAAATCGGCGCAACCCTGACCAAGTCGGAATCACACCAATATGACCATTCCAACTGCAGACAATAAGGTGCAACTTGGCATGCGATTTACCAAGTCACACCGATGTGAACGGGGTGTTAATGATCGATTCTTTTCCGATCTCTCCTGAAAGGAACTATTGATTAATAGCTGAAAACTCAAACAATCGATATGCCACACACAGGAAAGTGGAATTCGATTAATAGAAGACAATATCAAGAGTCATCAATCTTGTATTCTTGAGTCATCTTGGCGCTCCCAACTGATGCAAAACAATTGATAAAGTTCCTCCCTGAAAAAATCAACTCAGCTTGATTGAATCCAATCTGAGGCTAGGTTCGCACTGATGTGATGTGCAATTTGCAGCGGTTTCTGCGCAAATTCCGCATCACAATCACATCCCATTCATGCGAACCGCTGCGGGTGTGTATGTTAAGTTAATCAGTTGCCGATCGCAGGTAGTCGAATGATGGCTGCACTGCGGCCGGCCAGTTCTGGAAGGCCTTCATATGGCGTCCTCCCAGAACGAGCTCTCCTGCGCGCACCCTGCGATCTCCGTGATCGTTGTGTCCTACGGACAAAGGCCAATCACAGCGGCCTTTTACCACGTGATCAGCCATGTCCAATGACACACTGATCACCGGGAAATGCAATTGCCGGTTCTTGGCTGCACTTTCCTCATGCTGTCAGAGTGAGAGGAAAGTACTGCTGAGAACCGGCAGTTGTCAGAGCGGGGATCGGCACCGATCATCAGGGCACTGATGATCAGTGCCCTGATGATCGGTGCCCAGCAGTGCCACCCACCAGTTCCACCCACAAGTGCCCAGCAGTGCAGCCCACAAGTGCCCAGCAGTGCAGCCCACAAGTGCCCAGCAGTGCCACCTACCTGTGCCCAGCAGTTCCCACCAGTGTCACCCACCAGTCCCCAATAGTTCAGCCCAGCAGTGCTGCCAGTCAATGCCGACTATCAGTACCCATCATCAGTGCCACCTCATTAATGCTGCCTACCAGTGCCGCCTATCAGTGCCCATCAGTGCTGCCTATCAGTGCCACCTATCAGTGCCCATCAGTACTGCCTATCAGTGCAGCCTCATCAACGTACACCAGTGAAGGAGAAATATTACCTGTTTGCAAAATTTTATAATAGAAACAAACTTTTTTTTTTTCAAATTTTTTGCTCTTTTTTTGTTTATTGCGCAAAAAATAAAACACCCAGCAGCAAGTAAATACCAACAAAAAGCTTGATTTGTGAGAAAAAAAGATAAAAATTTCCTAACAGTACAATGTTGCATGACCGCGCAATTGTCATTCAAAGTACGACAGCGCTAAAAGCTGAACATTGGCCTGGGCAGGAAGGGGGTATAAGTGCCTGGTAGGTGAGGGGTTAAGAACACCCCTAAATCGGTTCACAAATTGCGGTGCGATGTGCAGAATCGGATCACATTGGTGTGAATACCCATGCGAGCTGATTTTAGCGCAGACCAAATAAAGGGTCCTGCACCTTTTTGGTGTGGATGCGGTGCGATTTGAGTCGTACAAAATGTATGTCTCAAATTGCACCGCATAGAATTCGCATGTGATATGCAGGGAATACGGTGCAGTTCCTGTGCGAATCACATGCGATATGTCGCACCACAGCAGTGTGAACCCGGGCTAAGGCTTGGCTCACACCTATGCTTCTGATTTGTTTTTTAATGCTTTTTGCTTTGCGTTTTTACCTTGCTTTGCGTTTTTTTTTTCCAGCTTTTTTTTTTATTGTTGCTGGGCAGAAAATAAAAAACGCAAAATGTGGCATAAACGCACTATATGTGTTTCAGCAGCTTCTCCATTGAGCTCTATTGTAGCAAAAACGCTGCTTTTTGCTTTTCAAAAAAAAGTCCCTGACTCTTTCCAAAAACGCAGCAGCTCAAAAAAAGCATCGATGTGAACGCGTTACATAAGAAACCATTTTAACCCCCTCACGCCGGGGCCTCCCGGCCCTTTAAGAGTTTCAGAAGCCGGGAGGCGGAGCAGGGTTAAGGGCAGGGGTGGGCAAACTTTTTGACTTGAGGGCCGCAATGGGTTCATATATTGGACCCGAGGGCCGGACCAAGAGTAGATGAATGATGTGTATGTGTCATCCATAGTAAGTATAGTAATATTCCCCCATAGTAAGCATAGTAATTCATCCCCCATATAGTAATTCATCCCCCATATAGTAATTCATCCCCCATATAGTAATTCAGCCCCCATAGTAATTCATCCCCCATATAGTAATTCATCCCCCATATAGTAATTCATCCCCCATATAGTAATTCATCCCCCATATAGTAATTCAGCCCCCATAGTAATTCCTCCCCCATAGTAATTCATCCCCCATATAGTAATTCATCCCCCATATAGTAATTCATCCCCCATAGTAATTCATCCCCCATATAGTAATTCATCCCCCATAGTAATTCATCCCCCCCATAGTAATTCATCCCCCATAGTAATTCATCCCCCATATAGTAATTCATCCCCCATAGTAATTCATCCCCCATATAGTAATTCATCCCCCATATAGTAATTCGTCCCCCATATAGTAATTCGTCCCCCATATAGTAATTCATCCCCCATAGTAATTCATCCCCCATAGTAATTCATCCCCCATAGTAATTCATCCCCCATATAGTAATTCATCCCCCATAGTAATTCATCCCCCATAGTAATTCATCCCCCATATAGTAATTCATCCCCCATAGTAATTCGTCCCCCATATAGTAATTCGTCCCCCATATAGTAATTCATCCCCCATAGTAATTCATCCCCCATATAGTAATTCATCCCCCATAGTAATTCATCCCCCATATAGTAATTCATCCCCCATAGTAATTCATCCCCCATATAGTAATTCATCCCTCATAGTAATTCATCCCCCATAGTAATTCATCCCCCATAGTAATTCATCTCCCATAGTAATTCATCCCCCATATAGTAATTCATCCCCCATATATTAATTCATCCCCCATATAGTAATTCATCCCCCATATAGTAATTCATCCCCCATAGTAATTCATCCCCCATATAGTAATTCATCCCCCATATAGTAATTCGTCCCCCATATAGTAATTCGTCCCCCATATAGTAATTCATCCCCCATAGTAATTCATCCCCCATAGTAATTCATCCCCCATATAGTAATTCATCCCCCATAGTAATTCATCCCCCATATAGTAATTCGTCCCCCATAGTAATTCATCCCCCATAGTAATTCATCCCCCATATAGTAATTCATCCCCCATAGTAATTCATCCCCCATAGTAATTCATCCCCCATATAGTAATTCATCCCCCATATAGTAATTCATCCCCCATAGTAATTCATCCCCCATATAGTAATTCATCCCCCATAGTAATTCATCCCCCATATAGTAATTCATCCCCCATATAGTAAATAATCCCCCATAGTAATTCATCCCCCATAGTAATTCATCCCCCATATAGTAATTCATCCCCCCTATAGTCATTCATTCCCCCATATTAAGTCCCCAAGTCCCCCCTGTGTCAATTCACTTACCTTTGCTCCGCGCGTTCCTCTCGCCGTATTCCCGCGCCGTTCCGGTGTAGCATGAAAATCTGTCTCCTATGAGGATCTGTCCCCCTCGACGTATCTGCGCATGTGCCAGTTTCAGGCATTAGCAGCCGATCGGCGATCTCCGGCACATGCGCAGATACGTCGAGGGGGACAGATCCTCATAGGAGACAGATTTTCATGCTACACGGGTCTTCAGGGCGGACTGTGAGAGGAGCCTAGCTCCGCGGGCCGGATTAAAAGGTCCGCCGGGCCGTAGTTTGCCCATTGCTGGTTTAGGGTCATGTGACGGCACATCACGGTGGTCACATGATCGGGAAACGTCCCGTCCGAAAGAGGAGATCGGGACCTTTCCATGAGTACTGGACATGTGTGCTGGGAGCGTGCAGAGCGCAAATGTAATAAAACGCAAATGTGCGGCCGCTCGGCATCTAGGCCCAGACGCCAGGAGGCTGCACATTTGCGCTTGGTCGGCGTGAAGAGGTTAAATGGACTATAGTGCATTTCTGTAAAAAGCACTTAAAAAAACGCATTGGTGAGAACCCGGGGTTAGCCGAGACTAAATAGATTGGAAGGGATGTTCCAACTACGTAATTGGTTTCTGATTTGATCGATTGGATAGTAAAATCGTCTGTATGACCAGCATTAGGAGAAGACCATAGAAATCAACTGAAAACTATTTATCATGCTTGTATGTTAATCGGTGGTATACCTCGAGTATTTGATACCCGGGAGGATCATTTTTAATCCCTGCCCCCCCCCTCCCTTTACACATGGTCTGTGGCTATCCCAAGGACAGATGAAGGTACAAAATCCAAATGATATCAGACAAGTGTCTGCAAAGGACAATGGAGAACAAACTGTGCCTGTGTAAGTGTTTGACCGAAGTGTGGAGGACAAAGGATACTGTAAAGCCTACAAGTCGCTCTTACCCCGGGTTCACACCTAATGCAGGCTATAGATGGGGAGAAAACCGTACTTTTTTTTTTTTTTTAAAAAAAGGAAAAATTGTTCAATCGACCGACGTTACCACCATTGGTAAAAAAAATCGGCTGATTTTCGTCCCGTCTACAGCCGGCAAATATAATAGCAGAGTCCCTGCAGAGAGCTCTGCTATTAGATTTGACATTTAAAATTATAGCAAATTTGCAACATTGTATCTATTTGTATCCATTTCGGATACAGATGTTTCTATTCGGATACAAATAGATACAATGTTACAACCGCAATATTTATAAACGTCAAATCTAATAGCGAAGTCCTTGCAGAGAGCTCCACTATTATATTTTATATGAAACGTTTTGCGGTTGCAACATTGTATCCATTTGTATCTATTTGTATCCATTTCCGATATAGATGTTTCTATTTGGATACAAATAGATACATTGTTGCAACCGCAAGACTTTTCATATAAAATATAATAGCGGAGCTCTCTGTTTGTAACATTGTATCTATTTGTATCCGAATAGAAACATCTGTATCCGAAATGGATACAAATAGATACAGATGTTCTTCTTTTTCTTTGGTCACGGCTCATGCACATTTTTTTAATCGGTAAAAAGATCGGCTGATTTGCCCATCATTGCCGTGAAAATCGGCCGATGGGCAAAATCGGCCGGTTTTTTTCCCAACATGACCGATTAAAAAATGTGTCAAAATCAAGAAAAACGGCCGACCAATTCAGCCACTAACGATCCGAAAAAAGCCGATTATTCTTTTGGATGAATTTTTGGATGGTTTTCTCCCCGTCTATGGCCTGCATAAGCGTTTTCCGCTGCATTTTGCATAAACACCCTACAGTCCAGGTAACATGATTTCCTATGGGACACATCCTCATCTGCACGTTTTCACCCTGCGATTTTTGGAAAGGGTCAGGGACTTTTGTTGAACGCAAAAAGTTGCGTTTTTTGGTTCTATAGACTTCAATGGAAATGCTGCAGAAAAGCATGTAGTGCATTTTTGATGCATTTTGCGCTTTAAATCTGTCTAGGAACAAGAAACATTTGTAAAAAACCACAAAATGCAGCAAAAACGCAGCAAAAACAATGCAGGTGCAAAAACACAAAACTATCCCCCACTCTATCCGAAACAAAGAAAAAAAAAAGGTTTGATTTTGCATGTATTTTAAATTGTGTCATACATAACCAGAACTTTTTTTAATAAATGTGGGATAATACAGCATGGCAGTGTTGGTTTTATAGATTATTAATCGATCAAAAGACGTCTGATATTTGCAGAAAACAGAAGTCGATGTGCAGGACTTCATTCAGAATGGCGGACTGGACATGCTAGGGACCGCGGTCGATGGGCTTTTGTATAGGTCACATGGGTTTTGCTTTTGTATATTTGGCGCTACCCCTGCAGGAGCTGCTTGGTAGATTGGGTTCTCTGGTCTTCTGCCTCGACTATAGGGTTGCCACCTCACCCTTGAAGGCCCCTTTTACACGGGCGTTCCATTTTTTCATCAGTTCAGTCATGTTTTTTCCAAGGAAAAATGGATCAGTTTACATCCTTTTTTCATACATTTTTTAATCCGTTTTTTATCAGTTTTTCATCAGTTTACATCCGTTTTGTCATCCGTTTACATCTGGTTTTGTACGTTTACATCTGTTTTCATACATTTTTGTCCGTTTACCTCCGTTTTGTCCGTTTACATCTCTTTTTCATCCGTTTACATCTGTTTCCATCATTTTTGTCCATTCTGGGTTTTTAATGGAAGAAAACTAGTTTTTAATTAGTTTACATCTGTTTTTCATCTGTTTACATCTGATTTTGTCTGTTTACATCCATTTTCATCCTTTTTTTGGTCCGTTTACTTCCATTTTTTGTCCATTTTCCTACATTTTTGTCCGTTTACATCAGTTTTTGTCCTTTTACATCCGTTTTTCGTCCGTTCCAGTTTTTTTAACCTCCCTGGCGGTATTCCCGAGTGTAGGTCGGGGTAAACTTTCAGTACCACAAGTGGTAACCCGGAGCTACACTCAGGCTTACCATGCAGCGTTGCTCAGGGATTCCCTGCGGCGTGCGGCGCTTACCTTGTCCTGCGCTCCCGCGATGTCCCCCCTGCAGCATCCCCGGCCATCTCCTCCTGCTGATACCGGCATCCGTCTTCCATGTTCCGGTCCCTGCGAGCGCCGGGACATACGGGAAACAGAACCGGCGGAAAATTTTAAAAAATTTCATTTTCTAATAAACTAAAATCACATAGTATAACATTCCTGTATCAAACCATTTCACATACATTGTGTCCCGAGTGCTTTGTCCGGCGCCCTGCCTGCATTTTTACCGCCCTTTCTGCCTGGAAACTGAGAAACGTCCATGGCGTCCAAAAAGCGTCCCTTTAGGTCAGACGCGGTTTTAGACCGGCTAGAGAACAGCGATAGTAAATCAGAACCACTTGCAGAATTGAGTGATAATGATTCGTGGGGGAAATTCCTCATCAGACACTGAAAACGATTCTGCGACTGAGCTCAGCGATGTGCGAACTTGGCGCTCTATTTCACATTTCAGTGTTTTTGGTTTGATTATATTATTGAATTACATTTATTATTATTATATTATTATTTTTTATGATTATTTATTCAATTATAATTTATGATTTCATGTTTCAAATTTTATCATCCCCGGGATGTTTACTAGACTCTTGTTCGGACAGATTTCAGTGAGTTATTCCTAAGAATTACAGGCCTACAATAAAAAAACAACATATTTCCATGCAAAAAAATGTACCGCTTTGAGCACAGAAATACTGACATCATCAGACCGCTAGGGAGGTTAACCACAGAAAAATAGTGTTTTCTTTAGTTCAGTCACGTGTTTTCCAAGAAAAAATTGATCAGTTCACATCAGTTTTTCATCACATACATTTTTGTTTGTTTACATCCGTTTTTTGTCCATTTACCTCCGTTTACATCTGTTTTTCATCCCATCAGTTTTTGTCCTTTTACATCCATTTTTCATCCGTTATGTTTTTTTTAACCAAAGAAAAATAGGGTTTTCTTCGGTTTTGTCATGTTTTTTCCAAGAAAAAATGGATGAGTTCACATCAGTTTTTCATCAGTTTACATCCATTTTTCATCCATTTATTCATCATTTTTTCCTTCATTTACATTCGGTTTTGTCCATTTAGATCCCTTTTTTGTCCGTTTACATACATTTTTGTTCATTTACATCCTTTTTGTCCGTTCCGGGTATTTTAATGGAAGAAAAATAGTTTTTCATCAGTTTACATCAGTTTTTCATCAGTTTAAATCTGTTGTTCATGTGTTTACATCCGCTATTCATCTGTTTACATCTGATTTTGTCAGTTTACATCCATTTTCATCCTTTTTTTTTGGTCTGTTTAAATTCATTTTTGTTCGTTTACATACATTTTTTTTCCATTTACCTATGTTTTTGTCCGTTTATGTGTGTTTCTGTCTGCTTACATCAGTTTTTGTCCTTTTACATCTGTTTTTCGTCCGTTGTTTTTTTTAACCAAAGAAAAATGGGTTTTCTTCAGTTCAGTCACGTGTTTTCCAAAAAAAGATGGATCAGTTCGCATCAGTTTTTCATCCATTTTTCATCCATTTATTCATCAGTTTTACATTCGGTTTTGTCCATTTACATCCTTTTTTTTGTCCGTTTACATCCATTTTTGTTCATTTACATCTTTTTTTTGTCCGTTTACATACATTTTTTTCATTTACATCTATTTTTCGTCCGTTTACATCTGTTTTTCGTCCGTTCTGTTTTTTTAACGGAAGAAAGGTTTTCTTCGGTTCAAAAAATGGATGTTAACGGATCCGTAAATGGACAGATGAAAAACGGACGTATGGAACGCCCGTGTGAAAGAGGCCTAAAACTGAACACATATTAATGACACAGGTTCTGTGACTGATTAAGGTGGTAATTAAACTGGGACAGAACAGTGGGTAAGTGGTCAGCATTTGCTAGGGTTGTTGGTTCAAATCCCAACCATGGCACCACCTTGCATGTTCTCCCTGTGCCTGCGTGGGTTTCCTCTGGGTACTTTGGTTTCCTCCCACACTCCAAATACATGCTGGTAAGTTAATTGGCTCCTGTCTAAATTGTCCCTAGTATGTGTATGTATGAATGTGAGTTAGGGACCTTAGATTGTACGCCCCTTGAGGGTTAGGGACTGATGTGAATGTACAATATATATGTAAAGTGCTGCGTAAATTGACGGCACTATATAGGTATCTGAAATAAGTAAATTAAACTCACCTAGTGCTGCAATAAATTAGCCCCTAGAGCCCGCCCGTGTAATTAATATGTGTTTGGTTTTAAAGGGATGAGGTGGGAACCCTACCTGACTCTGAGAACAACCTCAGCCCCACTGACACACCAGGTTAGGCAATGGATACTGCACTGCTACAAGGAGCACATACTATAGATTTCCTGCACACAACTAAGGCTCAGTATCCCAAAGCAAACATCAGGCTGGTTAGTGGTAAATGAACCCAATAATGTAAAGTATTAGGTCACTCGCAGTTCACTAGGCTTATAAAATGGAGTTCTATGCAGCTGACCTGGTAATCCACAAAATCAGCAGCAAGTAATGGCATCAGAAACAGTAACAGCACAATCAATACTACGATTATTCCTCTGTACAAAGCAGGCTATATCCACTCCACGGTGCACTCTATATGAAAGGCAGTAATGAAATCTAAAACTCCCTAAAGAGGTATCTCTTACTATGGACAATAGGCACAGTTCTTGTGAAGCAGCTGTCTGAGTGAGCAATCTTTATACCTACAGGTGAAACTCGAAAAATGAGAATATGGTGCAAAAGTTCATTTATTTCAGTAATGCAACTTAAAAGGTGAAACTAATATATGAGACTCATTACATGCAAAGCAAGATAGTTCAAGCCGTGATTTGTCATCATTGTGATGATTATGGCTTACAGCTCATGAAAACCCCAAATCCACAATCTCAGAAAATGAGAATATTGTGAAAAGGTGGAATATTCTCGGCTCAAAGTGTCCCATTCTAATCAGCTCATTCAGCCATAACACCTGCAAAGGGTTCCTGAGCCTTTAAATGGTCTCTCAGTCTGGTTCAGTAGGAATCACAATCATGGGAAAGACTGCTGACCTGACACCATCACTGACACCCTCCATAAGGAGGGAAAGCCTCAAAAGGTAATTGCAAAAGAAGTTGGATGTTCCCAAAGTGCTGTATCAAAGCACATTAATAGAAAGTTATGTGGAAGGGAAAAGTGTGGAAGAAAAAGGTGCACAAGCAGCAGGGATGACCGCAGCCTGGAGAGGACTGTCAGGAAAAGGCCATTCAAAAGTGTTTGGGACTTTCACAAGGAGTGGACTGAGGCTGGAGTCAGTGCATCAAGAGCCACCACACACAGACGGATCCTGGACATGGGCTTCAAATGTCGTATTCCTCTTGTCAAGCTGCTCCTGAACAACAAACAACGTCAGAAGCGTCTTACCTGGGCTAAAGAAAAACAGAGCTGGTCTGTTGCTCAGTGGTCCAAAGTCCTCTTTTCTGATGAGAGCAACTTTTGCATCTCATTTGGAAACCAAGGACCCCGAGTATGGAGGAAGAATGGAGAGGCCCAAGGACCCCGAGTATGGAGGAAGAATGGAGAGGCCCAAGGACCCCGAGTATGGAGGAAGAATGGAGAGGCCCAAGGACCCCGAGTATGGAGGAAGAATGGAGAGGCCCAAGGACCCCGAGTATGGAGGAAGAATGGAGAGGCCCCAGGATCCCGAGTATGGAGGAAGAATGGAGAGGCCCAAGGACCCCGAGTATGGAGGAAGAATGGAGAGGCCCAAGGACCCCGAGTATGGAGGAAGAATGGAGAAGCACAAGGACCCCGAGTATGGAGGAAGAATGGAGAGGCCCAAGGACCCCCGAGTATGGAGGAAGAATGGAGAGGCCCAAGGACCCCCGAGTATGGAGGAAGAATGGAGAGGCCCAAGGACCCCGAGTATGGAGGAAGAATGGAGAGGCCCAAGGACCCCGAGTATGGAGGAAGAATGGAGAGGCACAAGGACCCAGAGTATGGAGGAAGAATAGAGAGTCACACACTGCAAGATGCTTGAAGTCCAGTGTGAAGTTTCCACAGTCTGTGTTGATTTGGGGAGCCATGTCATCTGCTGGTGTTGGTCCACTGTGCTTCATTAAGTCCAGGGACAACGCAGCCGTCTACCAGGAGATTTTGGAGCACTTCATGCTTCCTTCCGCAGACCGGCTTTATGGGGACGCTGACTTCATTTTCCAGCAGGACTTGGCACCTGCCCACACTGCCAAAAGCACCAAAACCTGGTTCAATGACCGTGGGATTGCTGTGCTTGATTGGCCAGCAAACTCGCCTGACCTGAACCCCATAGAGAACCTATGGGGCATTGCCAAGAGAAAGATGAGAGATATGAGACCAAACAATGCAGAAGAGCTGAAGGCCGCTATTGAAGCATCCTGGTCTTCCATAACACCTCAGCAGTGCCACAGGCTGATCGCTTCCATGCCACGCCGCATTGAGGCAGTAATTGCTGCAAAAGGAGCCCAAACCGAGTACTGAGTACATATGCAGCTTCTACTTTTCAGAGGTCCGATATTGTTCTATGTACAATCCTTGTTTTATTGATTGCATGGAATATTCTCATTTTCTGAGATTGTGGATTTGGGGTTTTCATGAGCTGTAAGCCATAATCATCACAATGATGACAAATCACGGCTTGAACTATCTTGATTTGCATGTAATGAGTCTATCTCATATATTAGTTTCACCGTTTAAGTTGCTGCACTGAAATAAATGAACTTTTGCACCATATTCTAATTTTTCAAGTTTCACCTGTAGTTCTTCAGCCAGCTAGCATTGGGGCCAGGTCTTTACGGTGGTGCACATGAGCACATGTCCCAGTAAAGTCTGCATGCACTGAATAATACTTTTAATTTGATGGCCAGTCCTTATGTGCTCAGTCTGTGCTAACAGCAACAGGTTAATGGCAGCAGTGTCCTCTCAGCAGTCCCTGCGATACTGAAACAGGGGTCTCACTGTTCAGATGTCAGCTCATGTCTGGATCTGCGTGGAGCGACTGTGGTCCTCAGAAATTGGACAAAGGCTTGTAGCAGGTTGATGCACACACAAAAGCAGCAATGTGCTGCTTTTGTGAATGTGTAATCAGGGGCGGACTGAGAACTCATGGGGCCCCCGGGCAATGGGGGATCATGGGGCCCTTGTTTCCTTGCCCACACTCAAAAAAACCTATAAAAAAGGTACCAGGGGCATTTCATGGGGCCCCTTACTGACCCCGGGCCCTCGGGCACTGCCCGAGTGCTCGAATGGTCAGTCCACCCCTGTGTATAATATATATGTAAAGCGCTGTGTAAATTGACGGCGCTATATAAGTACCTGTAATAAATAATGTGCACACGTCGATCTCCTTGCAGCAAAGAGGGAAAGTTCCTCAGTATTCAGCCTGTGAAAATACAGCTCTCTCTCTTTATACCCAGCTCTTAATGGGAATTGTAGTTCTATAGTACACTGACTCCCAAAGCATAATCCTTCCCATACACTACATCTCCCATGATCCAATGCTGCCACCATCAAGTCTTTTGAGCTCCTTCTGCTTGTCAGCTCCCCCTGGTGGATGGAGGCAAGGTAATGTTGACCCATTCAGCTGAAGTCCACTGGGAGTACAAGGGGCATCACGGTACAGTGTAGCACATGGTTATGCACAATATGTCTGAAACCTAACTCTGATGGGGAATTGGAAGGAAGAAGTCACTGCTCTGAAGGAGGGGGGGAGTCACTACCCTGCACTGACTTTTACATGTAAAAAATTCAACTTGAGCTATTTTTAGAATTTTTCCATCAAAGGAGCCAAGAAGAAACTGGTAAATATTTGAAAATGTCTGGAGCTCCACCTGCTGGCTGAAAAATACAAAATATTATATTGTAATATTTTTATATGTACCTTAAAGCTGAGTTCCACCTGAAAAAAAAAAAGTCAGCAGCTACAAAAACTGTAGCTGCCGACTTTTAAAATACAGCCACTTACCTGTCCCTCGGTCCAGCGGTGTCCTCCCCCCCATTGGTTTCACCGGCCGTCTTCTCTCCCTGGCGCCGGCATCTTCAGTGTGGACATGCAGCTGTGATAGCTTGTGGCTTCACAGCCGGGTGCCCACTGCGCATGCGCGAGTAGCGCTGCGGTTTCTGAATGGTTTCGTAGTCTTCTGGGACCTGTCACGTGTCCCAGAAGACTACGGGGAGGGAGGGCAACTTCCACTTCCGATCGCATAGGCAGGTGCCTGTCAAATTCGGGTACCCCCTCCCCGCTCCCCAAAGGTGCCAATCCTTAATGAGGAGTGGGGGACAAAGGCTTAAAGCGGAACTTCCCTTTTTGGGTGGAGCTCTGCTTTAAGGGTGCAGATTGGCATGCGATTTACATGCCTGTGACTTACAAATTGAATGCCATTCTCACTCTATTGTCCACTATTACAGCGGTCATATCGGTGCGGTTCCGACATGTGACTTGAAAATCGCATGCCAAGTCGCACCCTATTGTCCTCAATTACAGCGGTCACATCGGTGCGGTTCCTACACGTGACTTGAAAATCGCATGCCAAGTCACACCCTATTGTCTGCAATTACAGCGGTCATATCAGCGCGGTTCCTACATGTGACTTGAAAATCGCATGCCAAGTCGTACCTTATTGTCCGCAATTACAGCGGTCATATCGGTGCGGTTCCTATATGTGACTTGAAAATCGCATACCAAGTCGCACCCTATTGTCTGCAATTACAGCGGTCATATCGGTGCGGTACCTACACGTGACTTGAAAGTCGCATGCCAAGTCGCACCCTATTGTCCGCAATTACAGCGGTCCTATCGGCGCAGTTCCTACATGTGACTTGAAAATCGCATGCCAAGTCGCACCCTATTGTCTGCAATTACAGCGGTCATATCAGTGCGGTTCCAACATGTGACCTGAAAATCGCATACCAAGTCGCACCATATTGTCCGCAATTACAGCGGTCATATCAGTGCGGTTCCAACATGTGACCTGAAAATCGCATACCAAGTCGCACCCTATTGTCCTCAATTACAGCGGTCATATCTGACTTGGTCAGAGCCGCACCGATTTCTCAAGTAGTGGATGCGCTATTTTTGGTGCGATTTGCATAGACATCGGTGTCAGATGTCTTGCAAATCGCACTTCAAATCGCAACGACATCCCGACCTACAGTGAAGTCGCACGATTTCAAAGTCGGGATCGATGTGACCGGGGTGTAAAAATCTCAGCATTTCGATCTCTCTTTCCTACTCATGTGCAGCTCAGTGTACATGCCTAGATGACGTGCCTCCTGTGCCTATGTATGGGAGTGATGTCATCCTAGATTGTAAGCTCCCAGGATCAGGGCCCCCCTATCCCTCTTGTATTGAACTGTATTGTTGCTGTATTGTCTCCCATTATATTGTAAAGCGCTGAGCAAACTGTTGGCGCCATAAATCCTGTATAATAATAATAATATAAATCCTGTATAATAATAATAATATAAATCCTGTATAATATTAATAATAATATATAAATCCTGTATAATAATAATATATAAATCCTGTATAATAATAATAATATATAAATCCTGTATAATAATAATAATATAAATCCTGTATAATAATAATATAAATCCTGTATAATAATAATAATAATATAAATCCTGTATAATAATAATATATAAATCCTGTATAATAATAATAATATAAATCCTGTATAATATTAATAATAATATATAAATCCTGTATAATAATAATATATAAATCCTGTATAATAATAATAATATAAATCCTGTATAATAATAATATAAATCCTGTATAATAATAATAATAATATAAATCCTGTATAATAATATAAATCCTGTATAATAATAATATAAATCCTGTATAATAATAATAATATAAATCCTGTATAATAATAATAATAATAATTGCAGCCAAAGCCATCCTAGATTGTAAGCTCCCAGGATCAGGGCCCTCCTATCCCTCTTGTATTGAACTGTATTGTTGCTGTATTGTCTCCCGTTATATTATAAAGCGCTGAGCAAACTGTTGGCGCCATAAATCCTGTATAACAATATTTACATTTTTCAATTTCCTGCGGTTCCGTCCCCCGTACGTCCCGACGTCGCAGGGACTGGAACCCGGAAGACAGATGCCGGCATCGGCCGGAGGACATTGCTGGGGACACTGCAGGGGGGACATCGCGGGAGCGCAGGACAAGTGCTGGAGGGATCCCGGAGCATAATAATAATAATAATATGACCAAAAGTTTAGAACCTGGAAAGAAGACCAGGAGAGGGTGGCTGTGCCCGAGGGGAGCACTGACAGCACAGCGCTGGGGGGGGGGGTATTTTTTTGCCAGGTATGTCTGCCATATGTTAATATGCTGGGTATACCAGCACAGTATGGCCTCATAAAAAAAATGGTGGAAGTTGAATTCCTCTTTAACAGCAGCAGATTCTGAGAGCTGAGAGCAAAAGAGTTCATTCAAACCATTGTGCTGTGTCCTTCGTGTCCCTTTAAATGTGACTTCACTTTGCTGCACCTTTATCTTCATACTGTGTGTACAGTAGAACTGATTACCCGTGCCCTGGGTGTCAGATTGCAAGCTCTGGATCTAGCTGAGCAAGTGAATGAATTTCATGTGAAGACAGAGCCGGGCGAGGCGTAATCAGCCTGTTGCAGACTCCTCTGCCCTGAGCAAGTCCTCCTCTAAACATCAGATAAAGTAGCTCATCTGTGTGTACCAGATCCACCTCACCTTGTGTCTAAAGTCCTGGTGACAATGCTGGGAGTAAACAGCTGATCCGTGTGTCAACATCAGCTGGAGGTTCCTGTCAATCAATACAAACAATAGGAGCCACAATGACCTGGCCTGGGAGCTAAAAGGGACCCGGACTTTGGGCGACAACATGCAGCAAATACAACTCCTGGTTTTCAGGCCTACGAAGCAGGTTGGAGTAATGTTTTGAAGATACAAGGCTTTCAAATCCTTCCAAACATGGTTTCCCCAGACAGGCCTCAGTTGTGGCATCTGCATGACCAGGGGACTAAAGATGGCTTGATCCAGTCCCCCTCAACCAATACCTACCCTCCCTTTTAACCTAAATAACCACACAGACAACAAAAACTGGAGATAATGGCCCAAAACGGCCTTTTATTACAACCATTAATAAATAACATTTAAATAACAAAAAAGGTCCCAATAGGCATCAAGAAAACGAAGACCTGCGTCTTGCTTAACTAGGCCTCCAGCCGCAACACCACCGACTCGGAGACACCGCCGCTGATACCCCCCACCAGAAATACTGGAAGCCGTACCTAAGACGGGTTCCTACAAAGTGCATCATCGACTCGGAGACACCGCCGCAGATACCCCCACCAGAAATACTGGAAGCCGTACCTCAGACGGGTTCCTACAAAGGGCCTTTCTTGTGCCCACAGTAACCAACGAGGACCTTACACCCCACCTGTTGTCCCCAGCACCAACTGGCACAACCACCACCAAAAACAAACCATAAAACAACTGGGTGGGCGGGAGGGAAGTTTGCCTTGTGAAAACTCTTTTCTGACTGAAGACCCCCTGTCACACCCTGTCAGACCACCCAGGGGTGTATTTAACAAGGCATTTGCCTAGGGTGGCATTTTTCAGGGGGGGCAGCACTTCCCCTTGTGAAGGGATGGAAGAAGAGACACATGCGGCATGGGGACTTGGTGGGTTCCGAGAGAGGCGGCAGGTTTCATGATGGTGTATGCACAGCCCGACTCTTGTTCCCAGGGATATCCGGAGCAGCGAAGGCGAGTGTCTTCTGCCGTCTCGCCGTGGCGGATGTTGGCTGGTGTATGGGGGGCAGTGGTAGTGGAAGGCTCTCTCGGGGGAAGGAGGGGGCAGGGGTGTTGTTGGTCAACGTCAGGCTCTCTCTGCAGGGGGGGGATTTTTGTGTTGCCTAGGGCAGCACAAAACCTAAATACACCACTGAGACCACCCCTTGTGTCTCCACCAGCTCCCTCCTTAAGACTAGGTTAATCTGTGCGGGTGGTGCCGGTGCGGATCCGCACGAAAATCAGTGCAGCCGCACCACCCGCACAGAAAAGGCACGCCTCCAGCACTGGAAAACGCAGCTGTACTGGAAACCGAGGTTCCCATGCGGGCTGCATTTTCAGAAGAGGTGCAGGGACTTCTTCTCTGCGTGTCGTGGGGCACGGGAGTCCATTCAAATGAATGGGCTCTCGTAACCGCGCAAAACGTGGCCCGCACGGCTGCATATATGTGAACCAGGGCTAAAACCATTTAGACTCCCCCCTTAGCTTTGGGACTCTCCTCTCCCAACCCCCTTTAACTCTTGTCATGCCGGCCCTTTGTTCAGGTCTTTCTTTCTTCTACTCGGGGCCTCCCTGTCTGCTAATAGATGTCAGACTGTCACCATATCTAACCAAAATGTCATCTAATGTCTATTGTAGCGTTTTGGGTGGTTGGAAAGGCAGAAGAATTATAGGTCAAACATTGACCAAATTATTATTATTATTATTATACAGTATTTATAAAGCGCCAATAGTTCGCTCAGCGCTGTACATTACAATGGGAGACAGAACATGTGACAGAACAATACCAATACAATGCAAAACACGAGGGGATCAAGGGCCCTGCTCTTTCGAGCTTACAATCTAGGAGGGAGGGGATGGTGGCACAGGAGGAGATAGCTGTGGGGGATGGAGTGGTAGGAAGAGTGGAGGAGGTCGGCAAGTTAGCAGGGGGTGGGGTAGGCTTCCCTGAAGAGATGGGTTTTCAGGGTGCGCCTAAAGGAGAGGAGAGTAGGTGATAATCTGATGGGTTGGGGCAGGGAGTTCCAGAGGATGGGTGACACCCTGGAGAAGTCCTGGAGGCGGGCATGGGAGGAGGAGACCAGGGAACTAGAGAGAAGGAGGTCTTGTGAGGAGCGGAGTGTGCGTGTTGGGCGGTACTTGGATATTAGGTCAGTGATGTAGTTCGGGGCAGTATGGTGGACAGCTTTGTACGTCAGCGTTAGGATTTTGAATTTGATCCGTTGCGCAATCGGAAGCCAGTGGAGGGATTGGCAGAGGGGGGTGGCGGAGACAGTGCGGTTGGAAAGGTGAATGAGTCTGGCAGCCGTGTTCAGGATGGACTGAAGAGGGGATAGCCAGCGGCGAGGCAGGCCAGTGAGGAGGGAGTTGCAGTAGTTGAGTCGTGATATGATGAGGGAGTGGATGAGCTGTTTAGTGGTTTCTGGGGTTAGGAACGTGCGGATTTTGGCAATGTTGCGGAGGTGGAGTCTGCACGAGTTTGTTAAAGATTGGACTTGGGGCTGGAAGGATAGGTTGGAGTTCAGAATGACACCCAGTACTCTGGCCTGCAGGGCGGGTTTGATGGTAGCGTTGTTGGATGTGATGGAGAAATCAATGGGGGGGTGGTGTCCGGGCTGGGGGGAAGACAAGAAACTCGGTTTTGGAGAGGTTCAATTTAAGGAAGTGGAGCGACATCCAGTCTGATATGTCGCTCAGTAGGTGTGTGATTCGGGCTGAGACCAAGGGGGTGAGGTGGGGGGTTGAGAGATAGATTTGTGTGTCGTCGGCATAGAGGTGGTAGTTGAAGCCGTGAGAGTGTATGAGTTGGCCAAGGGAGGAGGTATAGATGGAGAAGAGAAGGGGCCCGAGGACAGAGCCTTGAGGGACCCCAACAGAGAGGGGGAGTGAGGGGGAGGTGGTAGCATTATAGGTAACGCTGAAGGAGCGTTGTGACAGGTAGGATGAGAGCCAGGAGAGAGCAGAATCTCTGAGGCCGAGGGAGTGTAGTTTTTTGAGGAGAAGGGGGTGGTCGACTGTGTCGAAGGCCGCAGAGAGGTCAAGGAGTAGGAGCACTGAATAGTGGCCATTAGCTTTGGCGGTTAGCAGGTCGTTGGAGAGTTTGAGTAAGGCAGTTTCGGTGGAGTGTAGGGGACGGAAGCCGGACTGTAGGGGATCGAGGAGGTTGTTGTCGTTGAGGTGAGAGCATAGGCGGGTGTAGACTAGGCGCTCGAGGAGTTTAGATGTAAATGGGAGCAGGGAGATGGGTCTGAGGTTGTTCGGGTCATTGGGGTCCAGGGAGGGCTTTTTAAGTATGGGGGTGATGTGTGCATGTTTCAGAGGGGAGGGGAAAGTGCCTGAGGAGAGGGAGAGATTGAAGATGTGGGTGAGGGAGCGTAGGATGGAGGAGGAGGAAGGTCGTAGGAGTTGTGAGGAGATAGGGTCGAGGGGGCAGGTGGTGAGGCGGGCATCAGAGAGGATCTTGGAGACTTCCTCGATGGTAGTAAGGTCAAAGGTGTGGAGTGTTGGGGGAGCTTCAGTATGAGGAATGTAGGGTGGGGTGGAAGAGGAGGTCAGAGCAGTGGTGGGGCTGTGGGAGAGGGGTGATGAGGGGGTAGCTGAGTGAGGGTGAAGGGGGTTGGAGAGAGTTTGAGCAGCGACGAAGTCCCTGCGGGTTATGTCGAGGGGGAGGGGGGATAAGGGGGTAACTGTGTGAGAGGGGACGGGTTGAGAGGGCGTGTGAGTTGCGGCAATGTCCTTGCGAATTGTGTCAATTTTGTTTTTGAAGTGATTGGCAATCTCAAGGGCAGTGAGTGAGGTGCTGGGTGGAGGTGGGGGTGGAGAGAGTAGAGAGTTGAAGGCAGAGAAGAGTCGGCGAGGATTGGAGGAGAGGGCCTTGATGAGGGTCAAGAAGTAGGCCTGTTTGGCAGCATGGAGGGAGGAGGTGTAGGTGCGGAAGGCAGATTTGTAGCGGGTGAAGGCTTGTTGGGATTTGGTTTTGCGCCATAGTCGCTCCAGGGCACGACTGTGTCGTTTGAGGGTTTTGGTGTGATCAGTCTGCCAGGGCTGGAGCGGTCGGGGTCTGATGTTGCGTGTGGTTAAAGGCGCTAGTGAGTCAAGGGCTGTTGAGAGCGCATTGTTGTAGGCGGTCAAAGCCAAGTCGGGGCAGGACAGGGGGAGGATGCAGTCGTGGAGTTGATCAGCTGCAGAGTGGAGGGAGGCAGGGTTAAGGTTGCGGAGGTTACGGCTGGTAGTAGTGTGACATTTGGAGGGGTAGGCGTTGGAGGACGAGGAGATAGAGAAGGTGATCAGGTTGTGGTCAGAGAGAGGGAAGGGGGTGTTAGTGAGGTTGTGGGGAGCGCAGCGGTTGGAGAAGACAAGGTCCAGGATATTTCCGTCGGAGTGGGTGGTGGATTGTATGCACTG
The DNA here is from genome assembly GCF_062004578.1 of Staurois parvus. NCBI lineage: Eukaryota > Metazoa > Chordata > Amphibia > Anura > Ranidae > Staurois > Staurois parvus. The sequence goes on along the minus strand of NW_028319190.1, from coordinate 65,628 downwards.
TGCAAGTGCAAAGGAGGAGGTTAGGTGGAGGAGACGGGCTGTGTCCGGGTTGTCGAGGTTGACAGGGATGTTGAAATCCCCAAGAATGATGGTGGGTAGCTCAGAGGAGAGGAAGAAGGGTAGCCAGGAGGAGAAGTCATCCAGGAAGCGTGGTATGGATCCAGGAGGCCGGTATATCACAGCAATCTTCAGGGGGGTTGGGGAGAATAGTCGGAGGCAGTGGGCCTCGAAGGATAGGGAGGGGGGGTTTGGGAGGACTCGGAAGGTGCTCTGCGGTGACAGGAGCAGACCAACCCCACCACCTTTACCGCACGCGTTACCGCACACATCTGTCATCACGTCCTTTTGTTGATGTCAGTTCTGATCTGGCGCCATATTGCTCCATAAGTATCGTTGGCCACTTCCTGATCACCTTGTCACAGCTGCCCTGCTGCACTGGTCAGACCAAATAATTTATAATTGGGGGCAATCATGGCATATTCCTCCAAGGCGGTCCTTCAAAGGAGGTAATGAATCCCCTCTTAATATGTTCCATGTGTGGCATTCCCTATCTGTGGTTGGTGGACTTTCCTGGTCAAGAGAGAATATGTTGGCGTGTGTGTCATGGCCTAGCTCAGGAGCTTGGTCACGGAGCGTTGAAGGTCATGTTCCTGGTCTCTCTTCAGTAGCTGGTGGATGAGTGCACAATGTAGGCAGGTTTTGGGTTGCCCTGTTGCTATCTGTCTCCCTACTGGGGATTTTTATCCCTTTCTATTCATCCTGGTGACCATTGTCACTGAAATAGAAAGCGTTTCTCTAGGACTCTCCCTCATGGGACACTGACATGCTGGAAGAAGTGGAAGTTTCGAAACGCGTTACCGCACACATCTGTCATCACGTCCTTTTGTTGATGTCAGTTCTGATCTGGCGCCATATTGCTCCATAAGTATCGTTGGCCACTTCCTGATCACCTTGTCACAGCTGCCCTGCTGCACTGGTCAGACTGTCACCATATCTGACCAAAATGTCCAAGCCCAAGGACTGTCATCTAATGTCTATTGTAATGCATTGGTTGTTTGGAAAGGTAGAAGAATTACAGGGCAAACATTTACCAAATCCTATATAATTGGGGGCAATCATGGCATATTTCTCCAAGGGTGTCCTTAAAAGGAGGCAATTAATCCCCTCTTAATGCATTCCTTGTGTGGCATGCCCTTTCTTTGATTGGTGGATTTTCCTGGTCAAGAGAGAACATGTTGGCATGTGTGGCATGGCCTAGCTTAGAAGCTTGGTCCCGGACCATGGAAGGTCATGTTCCTGGTCTCCCTTGAGTAGATGGTGAACGAGGGCACAATGTAGGCAGGTTTTGGGTTGCCCTGTTCATGGTTGTTTCCCTACTAGGGATTTTTCTTCCTTTCTATTCATCCTGGTGACCATTGTCACTGAATTAGAAAGTGATGGGAAAATGCAAACTTTTATGGTGGTCACCAGAACATTAGATGAGGGTTAACCTTCCAACAGTGACATCTGTTCTGGTCTTACTTTGGAGAGATTTACTATAATTTCCCATCGTTTCTCTAGGACTCTCCGTCATGGGACACTGACATGCGAGAAGAAGCGGAAGCTTTGAAACATGTCACCGCACAACAACGTCATCACGTCCTCCCGCTGACGTCATTTCCAGTCCGGCGCTATCTTGCGCTCCACGCTGGTCACCGCGGTGGTCAGCCACTTCCTGATCACTTTGTCACAGCCACGCTGCTGCACTTGTTAGACTGTCACCATATCTGACCAAAATGTCCAAGTCTAAGTCATCTAATGTCTATTGATGCAGTAGATCAGGGGTGTCAAACTCAATTTCATGACGGGCCGCATCAGTATTATGGTTGCCCTCAAAGGGCCGGTTGTATCTGTAAGACTAGATGTCCAGCGCACCCTATCCTCTCCTACCTCACAGTGCACCCCCCCTTACCTTGTACTGCTGCCAGGATGAAGCTGGAGGTGGAGCTGGGAAGCAGAAAGTGCAGGGTCTGGAGGAGGACCAAAGGAAGGCTGCAGTCAGCTGCTGAAGTCTGCAGGGGAGATGGAGAAAAGGGGGTGCTGTGGCTGCACAGAGACGTGCAGGATCTGTAGGAGGAGTTCTGTCCTCCTCTCTGCTGCCAATTGCTGAGACCAAGGGTGGGGGGGTTACAGAAATTAGCCTCTCTGTGGCTGCATGGAGAAGAGCAGGATCTGGCGGAGGAGATCTGACCTCCTCTTTTCTGTTGACTACTGAGACAAGGTGGAGACGAGGGAGTGCCACAGCTGCAGGAGAGGTCTGAGGGCCACATGAAATGGCCTGGAGGGCCGGATATGGCCCTTGGGCCTTGTGTTTGACACCTGTGCAGTAGATGTTCAGAGACTATGGACATGGCACAAGAGATGGTCAGAGACAATGAACATGGAACAAGAGATGGTCAGAGACAATGAACATGGAACAAGAGATGGTCAGAGACTATGGACGTGGTACAAGAGATAGCCAGAGACTATGGACGTGGTACAAAAGATGGCCAGAGACTATGGATGTTGTACAATAGATGGCCAGAGACTATGGATGTTGTACAATAGATGGCCAGAGACTATGGACATGGTACAAGAGATAGCCAGAGACTATGGACGTGGTACAAGAGATAGCCAGAGACTATGGACGTGGTACAAGAGATGGTCAGAGATAATGGCCGTGGTATTAGAGATGGTCAAAAACTATGGACATGGTACAAGAGATGGTCAGAGATTATGGACGTGGTACAAGAGATGGTCAGAGACTATGGATGTGGTACAAGAAATGGTCAGAGACTGTGGACATGGAACAAGAGATGGTCAGAGGCTATGGACGTGGTACAAAAGATGGCCAGAGACTATGGATGTTGTACAAGAGATGGCCAGAGACTATGGACGTGGTACAAGAGATGGTCAGAGACTATGGACGTGGTACAAGAGATGGTCAGAGACTATGGACGTGGTACAAAAGATGGCCAGAGACTATGGATGTTGTACAATAGATGGCCAGAGACTATGGACGTGGTACAAGAGATGGTCAGAGGCAATGGCCGTGGTATTAGAGATGGTCAAAAACTATGGACATGGTACAAGAGATGGTCAGAGATTGCAGACATACTACAGGAGATGGTCAAAGACTGCATACATACTACAGGGGATGGCTGGTGACTACAGGCAAGCTTTAGAACATAAGAATATATGAAAGACAAAAACTAAAGCATGTGAGTACTAGAACCCAATCTAAGGTGTTTTTCTTCACTGGCACCTAGAAGAGGAAATTCCTAACTACTGACTGCAAGGGGCCCTTACAGCCACATAATACGTCAGGCACCAGGGAGTTAAAGATTCAACACTTGTTGATGCTGGAGGTGCCTGGGGGGTCATTATCCAAATGTGCACCCTTCCCCCATAGGTGATGAAGGATATCAGTAGTATAGGTTGAAGGTCTTACCCCCCTTCCACAGCAGGGCTGGACTCCTGATCATCATGTGGTCTCATGGGAGCCACTTGAGGACTGCAAACAGGAGTAAGTGACCACCTTGAGGACTCAACAAGGCCTTGTCACCAGGAGACATGTGCGCTTCCATTCGTTTTCCATGAAATTTTCGTTATTCAGAGATTCGGATGTACCAAATTACAATTGTAACAAATTTAAATGAATTCGAAATATCAATGAAATTGCGAAAATAATAGAATAAAACAGAATAGAATAGAAAATAAAATAATAGAATTGAATAGAAAATAAAGGAATAGAAAGGCATTGAATAGAATAGAAAAATAATAGAATAGATAGAATATAGTCATCTTCCGTAATTCAAAATTTTAAAATTCGAATAGAATAGAATGAAATAGATTAGATTATATCTGTCGTTCAAAATTTTAATTTTTAGAATAGAATAAAACAGAATACAATACAATACAAAGGAATAGAATAAAAAAATAGAATCAAAATAAAATAATAGAATAGAATGAATATAGCCATCTTCTGAAATTAAAATTTAGAAAAGAATATTATATAATGAAATAGAATAGAATAGAATAAAACAGACTAGCATAGAATAGAAAAGAATAGAATGAACTGAATAGCATAGAATATAAAAAATAGAATAAATTACAATTAAATAGAATAGAATAAAATAAAATAGAAAAGAAAATAATAGAATAGAAAAGAACATAATAAAATAGAATAGACTAGAAAAGAAGAGAATAGAAGATAAAATAATAAAATTTAATAGAAATAGATTAGAAAATAAAATAATAGAATAGAAAAAAATAGAATAGAATAGAAAGAATATAGTCATCTTCCGTAATTTGAATTTTGAATTTCAAAATTCAAATAGAATTGAATAAAAATAGAATATAGCTGTCTTCCAAAATTCGAATTATAGAAAAAGAATAGAATAGAATGAATATAGCCGTCTTCTGAAATTAAAATTTAGAAAAGAATAGAATATAAGATAGAATAGAATAAAACAGAATAGCATAGAAAAGAATAGAATGAACAGAATAGTATAGAATAGAAAAAAAATAGAATAAATTACAATGAAATAGAATAGAATAAAATAGAATACAATAGAAAAGAATAAAATACAAATAGAAAAGAAGAGAATTAAAAATAAAAGAATAAAATAGAATAGAATGAATACAGCTGTCTTTTGAAATTCACATTTTGAAAAGAATAGAATAACACAGAATAGCTTAGAATAGAATAAAAAAAATAGGATGAACAGAATAGCATAGAATAGAAATATAATAAAATAAATTTGAATTAAATAAAATAGAATAGACTAGAAAAGAAGAGAATAGAAAATAAAAGAATAGAATAGAAAAAAATAGAATAGAATAGAAAGAATATGGCCGTCTTCCGAAATTGGAATTTCGAATAGAATAGAACCACCAATTCTTCACAATAAATTTGGATCAATTTGATATTTTCAATTCAAATTTGATACGAAACTAAACAAATGTTTTTGTTCTGCCCGTGTCTAGTCACCAGCCCATTCGTTTCAACAGCAAGAAGACATGTGAATTGAACACGTTTCCTTCATGTTATTTACCTGTAAAAAATAAACTCCTCCCACGTCCCCGTAGCTCTGGGACTGGTGCTGGGTGACGCCATCTTGGATGTGACACTCTATGGAATTCCCCTTTCCTCCTGCCCTGGGAACTCCATAAGTCACCGGTCACACTGCTGCAATTTAAAAATCGCACCATTTTTTGTGCGATTTTCGCATGATTTCAGGGGCGATTTCTGAAGACTTTATTGCGACTTTCATTTTCAACGATTTCTTGCGATTTGAGGTGCGATTTCCATTCTATTCTATGTAGGTGAAATCTCAACAAAACTGCAGAAAAGGTCATGCAAGAACTACTTCAGAAATCGCGCCGCATTCATTAGACGCGATTTCAGGTGCGATTTAAATTCCCAAATCGCAGGGGTGTGACTGGGCACTAAAAGGCTGGGGTGTCCTGGAGCGAGGGGAGCGGTCCATATACCATACCTGTGTGATCCCTGTGGAAGGAGGAATTCATTGTAGTAGTCACCGCTATTACAATGATCCTCCATGTCTTCCAGGCACAATGTCGAGCGGTTGCCCTGTTTCCTAGTGAACACCGGAGGTCGCTCGCTCATCGCAGGCACCATTCACAGGACGCCTTGCATTTTTCTCAAATGCGTTCTCTGATTGGACGAGGTGGAGATCACGATATCACTGCTCCGCCTCATCCAGTCAGAGAACTCCTTGCATTCATTGAGAAGAATGCAAAGTGTCCTGTAAATGGTGACCGTTCCTGGCGAGTGATGGGGTCACTGTGCAGCGGGGCAGCTGCTCGGCGTGGGACCCGGTGCTGCGACAATCGCTGTGCAAGCGCCAACCAGTCCAGCGATTTCCAGCATATGTGGGGATCCCACAAGGATGGAATGGAATACTTGAACACATTTTTACCCCCCCACTGCAAATACAGCTGCACATGCCACGGCATTAATAACCCCCCCCCCACGTCATGTTTGGCAGGCAGTACCGCCAGCTGAATGGGGCCACGCTGCATCTGCCCTGCAACCACGGCTTTCAGCATGGTGGTGTGGTCTATTAGGGGTTGTGCCGGCCATAGATGGTTTGTTTTTCGGCCGAAAAATCGGTCGTTCTGTTGCCACCAATGCTTACGAAAGTCGGACGAAAATTCGGCCAATAAACGAACCGTCTATGGCCTGCATTAGGGTGCTGAGATGATATATCTGTCAAAAACCCTCTGAAAAGCAACCCACATCAGATTGCTCGGCAGAGGGCAACCCTTATGTAAACAAGCCCAAGGTCTCACCACGCACATTACAATCTGGTTGTACAAGCTCCTTTAAGTCTCCCAACAAGGGTGCAGTGCAAGGGCCCGCCCGATTGGACGCTAATCGATTGGTTAGATTGGCTAGGTGCTCATTACATAGAGTTTTGGTAAATCTCAGATTGATTGTACAAAGATTGTACGGTCAGATTGTAAAGCGTATGGTGAGGGGATTTCAACCAATTGGTTGCTAGGGGTTACCGCACTTTGCTTTCCTCCTTGTAGCGGTCCGGGAAAAGCAGCATCCGGACCGCGCTTGCTACGAGCAACACAGAGATGTCTCCTTCCGATCGCTAGGCCGAGTGCGTTGGGGGGGGGGGTCAAAACCAATCTCAGCAAAGTCAGGTCAAGGAAAATGATGGACTCTGATTGGTTGCTATGGGTTACCACACTTTTTTCCCTCCACATAGCGGTCCGGGAAAAGCGGCAGCTGGACCGCGGTTGCTACGAGCAACACAGAGACGTCTTCTTCCAATCGCTAGGCCAAAGCTGGTGTGATAAAGCAATGACTGAGTTCAGGGGGGCAAAACCAATCTCAGCAAAGTCAGGTCAAGGAAAACAATGGACTTTGATTGGTTGCTATGGGTTACCACACTTTGTTTCCCTCCACACAGCAGTCCGGGAAAAGCAGCAGCAGGCGGACCGCGCTTGCTACAAGCAACACAGAGACGTCTCCTTCCGATCGCTAGGCCTAGTGCGTTCAGGGGGGCAAAAACAACCCCAGCAAAGTCAGGTCAAGGAAAACGATGGACTCTGATTGGTTGCTATGGGTTACCTCACTTTGTTTTCCTCCACATAGTGGTCCGGGAAAAGCGGCAGCTGGACCGGGGTTGCTATGAGCAACACAGAGATGTCTCCTTCCGATCACTAGCCCGAAGCTGGTGTGATAAAGCAAGGAATGTGTTCAGGGGGGCAAAACCAATCTCAGCAAAGTCAGGTTAAGGAAAACGATGAACACTGATTGGTTGCTATGGGTTACCACACTTTGTTTTCCTCCACATAGTGATCTAGGAAAAGCCGCAGCCGGACTGCGGTTGCTACGAGCAACACAGAGATGTCTCCTTTCCGATTTCTAGGCCGAAGCTGCTGTGATAAAGCAAGGAGTGATGTCAGCTCAGCAAAGTCAGGTCATGGAAAAGGATGGACTCTGACTGGTTGCTAGGGGTTACAGCTCTGCATACATTGGACTTCACCTTCCTGAGTGAGCCTGAACCCCCCTCCCCCCGTATCACGTCTCTGGGCGCAGAACGCAGTGGCGGTGTCCGATGTCTGCTCCGTATGATAATGATCTGTGCAGACACAGAGAACGCACACTAGGCCTCAGCCCTGCTACCACGGCGACCAGGCACAGTCCCCGGCCAGAAAAACACCAGCAACTCCTGAATAACACACTACATCTCCTCCTAAGCTGACAGAAAATGCCCCATGTCCTGGCTGTCACCCTACGAGGGGCCGCTAATGTCATTGACACTCTGTTGGGGTCTCATAGGATCCCCCTGTCCTGACAGAAAATCCCCCATATCCTGGCTGTCACCCTACGAGGGGCCACTAATGTCACTGACACTCTGTTGGGCCCTCATAGAATCCCCCAGCTCTGATAGAAAATGCCCCATGTCCTGGCTGTCACCCTACGAGGGGTCGCTAATGTCACTGACACTCTGTTGGGCCCTGTAGGATCCCCCCTGCCCTGACACAAAATACCTCATGCCCTGGCTGTGACCCAATGAGGGGCCGCTAATGTCACTGACACTCTTTTAGGCCCTGTAGGATCCCCCCTGCTCTGACAGAAAATCCCCCATGTCCTGGCTGTCACCCTACAAAATGCCGCTAATGTCACTGACACTCTGTTAGGTCCTGTAGAAAATACCCCATGTCCTGGCTGTCACCCTACAAGGGGCCACTAATGTCACTGACACTCTGTTAGGTCATCATAGAGTCCCGCCGCTCTGACAGAAAATCCCCCATGTCCTGGCTGTGACCCCACAAAGGGCCACTAATCTCACTGACACTCTATTGGGCCATGTAGGATCCCCCCGCTCTGACAGAAAATACCCCATGTCCTGGCTGTCACCCTACGAGGGGCTGCTAATGTCACTGACACTCTGTTGGGCCCTCATAAAATCCCCCCGCCCTGTCAGAAAATACCCCATGTCCTGGCTGTGATCCTACGAGGGCCTGCTAATATCACTGACACTCTTTTGGGCCCTGTAGGATTCCCCCGCCCTGACAGAAAATACCCCATGTCCTGGCTGTTTCCCTACAAGGGGCCGCTAATGTCACTGACACTCTTTTGGGCCCTGTAGGATCCCCCTGCCCTGACAGAAAATACCCCATGTCCTGGCTGTGATCCTATGAGGGGCCGCTAATGTCACTGACACTCTGTTAGGCCCTGTAAGGTCCCCCTCCCTGACAGAAAATCCCCCATGTCCTGGCTGTTTACCTACGAGGGGCCGCTAATGTCACTGACACTCTTTTGGGCCCTGTAGGATCCCCCCGCCCTGACAGAAAATACCCCATGTCCTGGCTGCGACCCTACGAGGGGCCGCTAATATCACCAACACTATGTTGGGCCCTGTAGGGTCCCCCCGCCCTGATAGAAAATACGTCCTGGCTGTGAGCCTGTGAGGGCCCTGCAGCGTGTTGGTGACCTAGGCGCACCCTGAAACCTCACAGGCGGACAATCCCTTCATTTGAGATTTTGCTGTCCTGGTCATGAAATTGCTGGAGCAGAAGGGGGTACATTCATGACACTTTAATCAGCTGTGGAGCATTGGGGCTTGTGCTCAGGGGCAGTGCGTTGCGTAGGGGCTCATTCACACTGCGAGCGTTAGCCTGCATTTTTGCCCGCAATGGATAAATACAGGTCACCTAGAAAACAATGGTTTTCTCTGCGCCCCCCCCCCCCTTCACACTACATATATGGCGTGGGGCAATGCGGAAAAACGTCCACATTTTTCCTGCCCAGCCCTGGATGGCACCGCATGTCACCACGCAGCACCGCAACACATCACACTGCTATGCAGAGACACAAATGAATTGTCATTATGCGATGATTCCAATAAAGCTGAGAAAAGAAAAACACTGAAACGCACATTGCACTGCACCCTACTGGCACAAAGCTGCATTTCACCGCGCGGACTAGTGCGATCGTGCGACTTTTATGTGCAGCTCTTCGGCCAGATAGAAGCCGGTCTCACGACCCACTTCTGTCGGATGGGCATGCTGGAAAACCAGCATCCAATCAGCATGTAATTAGTGCTGATAGCCAATGGCTGCTAGTGCTGACCAGTGGCGGGGGACCGAAATGTCCGCATGTCGACTTTATTAGACAACACCTCCATGCAGAAATTGTTCTCTATCCCCCTTTGCACTGAGCCTGCGTCAGTCTAGGCCAGGGGTAGGCAACCTGCGGCTCTCCAGCTGTTGTGGAACTACATTTCCCATGAGGCATTGCAAAGATTACAAAGCTGATAGTTACAGCTATGACTTGTAGAGGCATGATGGAACTTGTAGTCGTGCGGCTCTCAGCTTGCCTACCCCTGGTATGCAGACGAGCGAAGTTCAACAAACATGGTGACCCTCTAACAGCGCCGGAGGTTTGGTTGATGCTTCTGTGAGCACGGATGAAATGACGCAAAGAAGTTCCTGACTATTTTCCAGAAATGTGTTACGCTGAACCGCATGGTGCATGCGGAACAAGATGGGGGCGGAACAACTGGTGCGCAGGGTGACGGTGAGGAACAGAGCCCCCATTGATAGGTGTATCACCCTGAGTGCTTTGGTGCCCTTGCTTTCGACCCCACCCCGTCCTCCGCTTTCCCATAGTTAGCATGGAGTATGCATTGGCCATGTTTGCTCATTCGCTTGCTTTCTGGCAGTAGAGTGGGTGGGCAGATGCATGTACGTGGTGTGGTCTACTTGGGGGGTGCACGGCGTGAAAGCATTAGGAGCCCAGTAGAAGGGAAACTGAGACCCAATAGATGCCCACCATTGATCTGGAGTGTGCATGTAGTGCTCACATCATGGCGCCTACCTCCTTCATTATGTAGAGCGCCCAGGGCACCTGACCCTCCTGCCCACCCCCTTCATTAAGTAGAGCGCCCAGGGCGCCTGTCCCTCCTGCCCACCCCCTTCATTAAGTAGAGTGCCCAGGGCGCCTGACCCTCCTGCCCAGCCCCTTCATTAAGTAGAGTGCCCAGGGCGCCTGACCCTCCTGCCCACCCCCTTCATTAAGTAGAGCGCACAGGGCGCCTCTCCCTCCTGCCAACCCCCTTCATTAAGTAGAGTGCCCAGGGCGCCTGTCCCTCCTGCCCACCCCCTTCATTAAGTAGAGTGCCCAGGGCGCCTTTCCCTCCTGCCCACCCCCTTCATTAAGTAGAGTGCCCAGGGTGCCTGACCCTCCTGCCCACCCCCTTCATTAAGTAGAGCGCACAGGGCGCCTCTCCCTCCTGCCAACCCCCTTCATTAAGTAGAGCGCCCAGGACGCCTGACCCTCCTGCCCACCCCCTTCATTAAGTAGAGTGCCCACGGCGCCTGTCCCTCCTGCCCACCCCCTTCATTAAGTAGAGCGCACAGGGCGCCTGACCCTCCTGCCCACCCCCTTCATTAAGTAGAGTGCCCACGGCGCCTGTCCCTCCTGCCCACCCCCTTCATTAAGTAGAGTGCCCAGGGTGCCTGTCCCTCCTGCCCACCCCCTTCATTAAGTAGAGTGCCCAGGGTGCCTGCCCCTCCTGCCCACCCCCTTCATTAAGTAGAGCGCCCAGGGCGCCTGACCCTCCTGCCCACCCCCTTCATTAAGTAGAGTGCCCAGGGCGCCTGACCCTCCTGCCCACCCCCTTCATTAAGTAGAGTGCCCAGGGCGCCTGACCCTCCTGCCAACCCCCTTCATTAACTAAAGTGCCCAGGGCGCCTGCCTCTCCTGCCCACCCCTTCATTAAGTAGAGTTCCCAGGGCACCTGACCCTCCTGCCCACCCCCTTCATTAAGTAGAGTGCCCAGGGCGCCTGCCACTCCTGTCCACCCCCTTCATTAAGTAGAGTGCCCACGGCGCCTATCCCTCCTGCCCACCCCCTTCAATAAGTAGATTGCCCAGGGCGCCTATCCCTCCTGCCCACCCCCTTCATTAAATAGAGTGCCCACGGCGCCTGACCCTCCTGCCCACCCCCTTCATTAAGTAGAGTGCCCAGGGCGCCCACCCCCTCCTGCCCACCCCCTTCATTAAGTAGAGTGCCCAGGGCGCCTGACCCTCCTGCCCACCCCCTTCATTAAGTAGAGTGCCCAGCTATTTAAGAACTGTCGTGGCGCAGCTGTCATACGGCGGGAGCCAGCCTCAAGAGCGGAGCTGTTTTTTTTCTTTCTCTTTTTTGTTTTTAATAAAGGACTTGTCAAAGACTGTCTACTGTCATTTTTCACACTACTCTTTTTTTTGTGAATGGGTAGCGGTACCATGTACCCCATACTCATTCACATGGGGGGGCGGGATCTGGGGGCCCTCTTATTAAAGGGGGCTTCCAGATTCCAAAAGGCCCCCCACCTGCAGACCCCCACAACCACCAGCCACGGTTGTGGGGAAGAGGCCCTTGTCCCCATAAACATGGGGAAAAGGTGCGTTGGGGGCCCCAAAGCACCCCTCCTCCATGTTGAGGGCATGGGGCCTGGTATGGTTCAGGAAGGGGGGGTGCTTGCTCATCCCCCCTCTTTCCTGACCTGCTGGGGTGTATGCTTGGATAAGGGTCTGGTATGGATTTTGGGGAGGACCCACGCCATTTTTTTTTAATTTTGGCATTGGGGTTCCCCTCAAAATCCATACCAGACCTGAAGGGCTTGATATGGATGGGGGGGAAACCTCACACTTTAAAAAAAAAAAAAAAAAAAAAAAAAAGTAAAGTGCCAGACAATGTCTGTTAATGAGCTTCCTCATTAACCCTTTCAAAGCTCATCCATTCTGCAGCAAGGCTCCTGGCCAGGGGCGGACTGACCATTTGGAAACTCGAGCACTGCCCGAGGGCCTGGGGTCAGTAGGGGGCCCCATGAGATGTCCCTGGTACCTTTTTCATAGGCTTTTTTGAGTTTGGGCAAGGACACAGGGGCCCCATGATCCCCTATTGCCCGGGGGACCCATGAGTTGTCAGTCCGCCCCTGCTCACTAGTACAGGGGTGTCAAACTGGTGGCCCTTCAGCTGTTGCGAAACTACAAGTCCCATCATGCCTCTGCCTTTGGGAGTCATGCTTGTAACTGTCAATCTTGCAATGCCTCATGGGACTTGTAGTTTGGCAAAAGCTGGAGGGCCGCCAGTTTGACACCAGTGCTGCGGACAGGGGTGGACTGACAACTCATGGGGCCCCCGGGCAATAGGGGATCATGGGGCCCCTGTGTCCTTGCCCAAACTCAAAAAAAGCCTATGAAAAAGGTACCAGGGGCATTTAATGGGGCCCCCTACTGACCCCGGGCCCTCTGGCAGTGCCTGAGTTTGCAAATGGTCAGTCTGCCCCTGGCTGCTGACTAGCACATCGCAACCGCATTCATTACATGTGGTCGCAGAGGAGTTCTATTCTGTTGAAAAGTGACAGAGGATATAATTCCTGCTGCAGCCCTGCAGCTAAAGGGCAGCGGTAAAAAGGAAATTCAACCATAGAGTTTTTCACCCCCTCAGTATGAACGAGCCCTAACAGTTATTGTCCCTCTTCCAGACTGTGATTGGTCAGTGAAGGAGAAACAGCACAGTGATTAACTCCTGTCGTTGTCACTCTGCTCTCTCCTCCTGTCAGCATGCTCCTTGTTGGCACATGCAGCACAACTGGTTGGCTGCTTCTGCTTCCTTTCCCAGTCTGTGCTCTGCTGTACAAGAATTGCAAAAGGTTGACTCATGTACTTACATTGCTTGCATTTAAATCAACACATTCACGTGCAACATCAGGAGTCACGCACATATGCAGCTTTTTTTGCGCGTTGTCACATTCTACGTATGAGGCTGCCCTTTGGTCTCAATGGATCATGCTACGTGCAACAAAGGCGACAAAGCAGTTCATGCACCTTTTTGAGTTTCTAGCTTTGCATGTTTCTAACATGTTTATTTCCTGCAAAAAACACGTGCGTCCCCTGACGGCGTTGACAATAAATGGCCCCCCAAGCGTGATGCATGTTTTTTGTACATTTTGTGAGTCATAAATGAAATAAGAACATTGGGGTCAATGGTGTCACATCTCAATGCAGATGAGCAAGGAGCAGGGGCGGACTGACAACTCATGGGGCCCCCGGGCAATAGGGGATCATGGGGCCCCTGTGTCTTTGCCCAAACTCAAAAAAGCCTATGAAAAAGGTACCAGGGGCATCTCATGGGGCCCCCTACTGACCCCGGGCCCTTGGGCAGTGCCCGAGTTTCCAAATGGTCAGTCCGCCCCTGGCCAGGAGCCTTGCTGCAGAATGGATGAGCTTTGAAAGGGTTAATGAGGAAGCTGCTGCTGTTGGGGTAACTACTGCATAGCTATCCGAGATAGGAAAAATATTGCAGGGGTTATTGCTAGCAATCCAGACCAATGTGGTTGTTTAAGGGCCGGTTCACACTCCATGCGTTTCAGTTGCTTTTTTTTCTGCATTCCAAAACGCACAGGAAGTAGGTGATATGGCGGTCAATGTCATAGTTCACATCAGTGCTGCAGTTCCAGTGCATTTCGGTTGCAGAATAAAATGTAGAACAGGCTGCATTTTTTTCTGCACAGAACTGTACTGGAACGGGGTAAAACGCATCAAAAACTCATCGAAACGCATCAAAATGCATCCAAAACGCACAGAAAGTAGGTGATATGGTGGTCAGTGTCATAGTTCACATCAGCGCTTGCAGTTCCAGTTGCAAAAAAAAAAAAAAGTAGAACAGGCTGCATTTTTTTCTGCACAGAACTGTAGTGGAACGTGGTAAAACGCATCAAAAACGCACTGGAACGCATCAAGATGCATCCAAAACGCACAGAAAGTAGGTGCTATGGTCGTCAATATCATAGTTCACATCAGTGCTTGCAGTTCCAGTGAGCTCCGGTTGCAAAAAAAAAAAAGTAGAACAGGCTGCATTTTTTTCTGCACAGAACTGTACTGGAACGTGGTAAAACGCATCAAAAACTCATCGGAACGCATCAAAATGCATCCAAAACGCACAGAAAGTAGGTGATATGGCAGTCAATGTCATAGTTCACATCAGTGCTGCAGTTCCAGTGAGTTCCGGATGCAGAAAAAAAGTAGAAATGGCTGCATTTTTTTCTGCACAGAACTGTAGTGGAACGTGGTAAAACGCATCAAAAACGCACTGGAATGCATCAAGATGCATCCAAAACGCACAGAAAGTAGGTGATATGGTCGTCAATATCATAGTTCACATCAGTGCTTGCAGTTCCAGTGAGTTCCGGTTGCAAAAAAAAAAAAGTAGAACAGGCTGCATTTTTTTCTGCACAGAACTGTACTGGAACGCGGAAAAACGCATCAAAAACTCATCGGAACGCATCAAAATGCATCCAAAACGCACAAAAAGTAGGTGATATGGCAGTCAATGCCATAGTTCACATCAGTGCTGCACTTCCAGTGAGTTCCGGATGCAGAAAAAAAAGTAGAAATGGTTGCATTTTTTTCTGCACAGAGCTGTAGTGGAACGTGGTAAAACGCATCAAAAACGCACTGGAACGCATCAAGATGCATCCAAAACGCACAGAAAGTAGGTGATTTGGTCATCAATATCATAGTTCACATCAGTGCTTGCAGTTCCAGAGCATTCGGGATGCAGAAAAAAAAAATAGAACAGGCTGCATTTTCTGCACAGAACTGTACTAGAGCGTGGTAAAACGCATCAAAAACACACCGGAACGCATCAAAAACACACTGGAATGCACATGTCCCATTTAAATTGAAGAAAAAGACGGGAAAAAATAAACTGCATGCATAAAAAACACACTGGAACGCATCAAAATGCATCCAAAATCCACAGAAAGTAGGTGATATGGTTGTCAATTTGTTCATATCAGCACTTGCAGTTCCAGTGCGTTCTGGATGCAGAAAAAAAAAGGTAAAACAGGCCGTGTTTTCTCTGTGCAGAACTGTACTGGAACGTGGTAAAACGCATCAAAAACGCAACAGAACGCACATGTCTCTATTTAAATTGAAGAAAAAGAGGGGAAAGATGAACTGGAATGCATAAAAAACGCACAATGTCATAGTTCACATCAGCGCTTGCAGTTCCAGTGCGTTCCGGATGCAGAAAAAAAAATAGAGCAGGCTTCATTTTCTGCACAGAACTGTACTGGAATGCGGTAAAACAAATGAAAACGCACCGGAACGCACCAAAAACGCACTGGAACGCACATGTTCCTATTTCAATTGACGAAAAAGAGAGGGGGAAAAATGAACTGGCATGCATAAAAAACGCACTGGAATGCTTAAAAAATGCATCAAAAACGCACCGTAACGCGCTAAAAACAAGTAAAAAATGCGCATGCAAAAACGCATCTGGACTACGTATGCAAAAATGCATCTGGGCATCTATGGTGTGAACCGGCCCTAACAGTTCATCATACAAGGCCACAGGTGGCAAAAAAAAGGACTGATGGGTTATAACCGTCCCTTAGGCTCCCTTCACACCTATGCAGTTTGCTTTTTTGTCCGTTTTGCAGTGCTTTTTGCAGTTCATTTTGCTCTTTTTTTTTCTTCTAGGTGGAGTTTTTTTTTTTGCTGGGCAGAATAAAAATGCAAAACGCATAACGGGGCAAAAACCATGCCATTGTATTTCAGCAGATTCTCCACTGAACTCTGTTGTAGCAAAAATGCTGCTTTTTGCATTTAAAAAAGTCCCCGACCCTTTCCAAAAACGCAGCAGCTCAAAAAGCATAGATGAGAACAGGGGCGGACTGACCATTTTGAAACTCAGGCACTGCCCGAGGGCCCGGGGTCAGTAGGTGGCCCCATGAGATGCCCCTGGTTCCTTTTTCATAGGCTTTTTTGAGTTTGGGCAAGGACACAGGGGCCCCATGATCCCCTACTGCCCAGGGGCCCCATGAGTTGTCAGTCCACCCCTGGGAGGTAATAAGCATGGCTTACTCAGTGCAAAAAAAGGGTTAATGCGGGGAAACACACAACTGTCAAGAAAGAGGTTCAAATCTCGGTGTGCTCTGTGTATTTCTTCCAGGTTTGGGGAGTAATCCAGTGTGAGACTTCCTGTAATAAAGACCGCTCACTGCTGCTCTCTCTTCTTGCGCAGGGGGACTGGTCTTATCTCCGCCCCCTCCTGTAGTTTCCTGCAGGCAGCCTGTAGAGGGTGGAGCCTGCTGGGTCCCTCCCACAGCTCTGCTGTCTGCACAGGCCATGTACAGCAGAATGAGGATGTCACCGCTACTTTTACAAGGTAATAGCTGGGTTTGTAAATACATAGGGTACATACAAAGTGGATATCCTTTGTGCCTATTGAGGAATATATTTCAATGAAAGTTTTTTTTTTCACAGTGTTCGGCTTTAATGCTGAGAGGGTGGGGGGTTAATACTGCCAGTGTTCAGCCACAGTTGCAAAGGCACAGGTTAATGCTACTAAAGCAACAGGGTTAATGCTGGCAGAGTACAGATCTAACAGGGAAGGAGATAATGAGGCCAAAGATAAGGTCTGGCAGGGAAGTAGTTAACGCTGACAGAGTATCAGGTCTGGCAGGCAAGAGGTTAATGATGTCAGAGAACAGATGTGGCAGGGAAAGGGATAATGCTGGCAGGGTATAGTTCTGGCATGGAAGGGGTTAATACTGGTAGGTTATAGATCTGGCAGGGAAGGGGTTAATGCTGGCATAGTACAGGATCTGGCAGAGAAGGAGTTAATGCTGGCATAGTACAGAATCTGGCTGGGAAGGGGTTAATGATGCCAGAAAGAAGATCTGGTAGGGAAGGGGGTTAATGCTGGTAGGTTATAGATCTGGCAGGGAAGGGGTTAATCTGGCATAGTACAGGATCTGGCAGGGAAGGGGTTAATGATTGGCAGGGCCTGGCAGGGAAGGGGTTAATGCTGGTAGGTTATAGAACTGGCAGGGAAGGGGTCAATGATGGCAGGGTCTGGCAGGGAAGGGGTTAATGGTGGCAGGGGGCAGGGAAGGGGTTAATGATGGTAGGGCCTGGCCGGGAAGGGGTTAATGGTGGCAGGGAAGGGGTTAATGGCGGCAGGGAAGGGGTTAATGGTGGCAGGAGGCAGGGAAGGGGTTAATGGTGGCAGGGCCCGGCAGGGAAGGGGTTAATGGTGGCAGGGCCCGGAAGGGGTTAATGGTGGCAGGGCCCGGCAGAGAAGGGGTTAATGGGGCAGGGTCTGGCAGGGAAGGGGTTAATGGTGGCAGGGGCAGGGAAGGGGTTAATGGGGCAGGGTCTGGCAGGGAAGGGGTTAATGGTGGCTGGGCCTGGCAGGGAAGGGGTTAATGGTGGCAGGATCTGGCAGGGAAGGGGTTAATGGGAGGCAGGGCCTGGCAGGGAAGGGGTTAATGGTGGCAGGATCTGGCAGGGAAGGGGTTAATGGGGGCAGGGCCTGGCAGGGAAGGGGTTAATGGTGGCAGGGAAGGGGTTAATGGTGGCAGGGTCTGGCAGGGAAGGGGTTAATGGTGGCAGGGGGCAGGGAAGCGGTTAATGGGGGGCAGGGCCTGGCAGGGAAGGGGTTAATGGTGGCAGGGAAGGGGTTAATGGTGGCAGGGGGCAAGGAAGGGGTTAATGGTGGCAGGGTCTGTCAGGGAAGGGGTTAATGGTGGCAGGGCCTGACAGGGAAGGGGTTAATGGTGGCAGGGGGCTGGGAAGGGGTTAATGGGGGCAGGGCCTGGCAGGGAAGGGGTTAATGGTGGCAGGGCCTGGCAGGGAAGGGGTTAATGGTGGCAGGGGGCAGGGAAGGGGTTAATGGTGGCAGGGTCTGGCAGGGAAGGGGTTAATGGTGGCAGGGGCAGGGAAGGGGTTAAGGGTGGCAGGGGGCAGGGAAGGGGTTAATGGTGGCAGTGGGCAGGGCCTGGCAGGGAAGGGGTTAATGGTGGCAGGGGGCAGGGCCTGGCAGGGAAGGGGTTAATGGTGGCAGGGGGCAGGGCCTGGCAGGGAAGGGGTTAATGGTGGCAGGGGGCAGGGTCTGGCAGGGAAGGAGTTAATGGGGGCAGGGGCAGGATCTGGCAGGGAAGGGGTTAATGGTGGCAGGGAACAGGGCCTGGCAGGGAAGGGGTTAATGGTGGCAGGGAACAGGGCCTGGCAGGGAAGGGGTTAATGGTGGCAGGGAACAGGGTCTGGCAGGGAAGGGGTTAATGGTGGCAGGGAACAGGGTCTGGCAGGGAAGGGGTTAATGGTGGCAGGGGGCAGGGTCTGGCAGGGAAGGGGTTAATGGTGGCAGGGGGCAGGGTCTGGCAGGGAAGGGGTTAATGGGGGCAGGGGGCAGGATCTGGCAGGGAAGGGGTTAATGGTGGCAGGGAACAGGGCCTGGCAGGGAAGGGGTTAATGGTGGCAGGGAACAGGGTCTGGCAGGGAAGGGGTTAATGGTGGCAGGGAACAGGGCCTGGCAGGGAAGGGGTTAATGGTGGCAGGGAACAGGGCCTGGCAGGGAAGGGGTTAATGGTGGCAGGGAACAGGGTTTGGCAGGGAAGGGGTTAATGGTGGCAGGGAACAGGGCCTGGCAGGGAAGGGGTTAATGGTGGGATCACACAGGCACAGCAGGCAGGGGAAGGGTTAATGCTGCAAGGTGAGCTGGGAGGGGACATCGGGGCTGGGCGGGGCCTGTCTTGCAGTGGCATCCCTGGCCACCAATGGCAGAGATCCGTGCGCCCCAATCAGGTGTCCGGACGGGCTCGGGGGGCGGGGTGTGTGGGAGGGGGGAGTAGGAGAAGCACAATCAGCTGGCAGCAGGAGCAGCAGAGTGAGTGTGCAGAGGGCAGGAGAGGGGGAGCAGGCTGATCACCCCAACATCCAGCTGTGACATCACCCCCCTGGTGCCCCCCTGTCCCTGGAGGAGCCCTTGGGATCCCCCCTACAGCAGCCTTGGGGGCCACAGGAACTGTCCAGCCAGCAGAGCTTCCTCTGTGCTCAGCCCCCTCCCCAAACTGCACCCAGCCCCCCTCCTCCTGACACTCTGCTGCCCTCCCTGGAAAAGTTTGGGGTAAGTCTGTTGTTTGTGCTGTGCTGTGGGAGGGGTTGGGGGGGTGCAGCCTGCCCCCCCTGCTGGGCTCTTGTGATTTTGGGAGGGGGGTCAGCAGGGGAAGTGGATGAGTCAGGGCTGTGTGCAGCAATTCCCTGTCAGCTGGAGCTCACTGCCGGGCCTTGCCCCAGAGGCTTGCAATCTATAAATAAGTTTCTGCCTCCTTCTATGTATTGCGGCTCCTCTAGGTTGTCACCTTTGTAGCTGATGACACCCCCACCCCCCCTTCCTCCCCCCATTAGAAACTTGCTGCAGACACATTACCGCCCCCCCCCAGCAGTCCTATATTAGCTCAGGTATGGGGCGGCTCATACACATACAGGCTGGAGGTGATCGTATTGGCTGCTGCACTCAGACTCTGTCCCCAGACTGATGATTGGGGGGGAGGGGGGGTGTATATATATATATATATACTCTGCTGTCATCACTCAGACACGGTATACTGACCGCCTAGTGCCTGGCTTATTCCTGCATTCAGACGCCACGGCGTATGTTGGCGCTACGCGCACCGCGCTCCTACCCACAAGTGCGCATTCCGAGGCCTAGAAGAGAAGGTTCCGCTTAGACCCGGTCCCGGAGACGCCACTCACCCTCCGCGCCCCCATCCGAGCTCCACGCCGCCGGTGCCACCGCGCTTATCCCACGCTCAGAGGAACCGGTGAGTAGCGCAAATTTTTTGTATTCTTTAATTTTTTTTACTTTTTTTTTTTAAAAGTTTATTGAGAAGTTACAAGTCCATAAGAATCGCCCGGGTCGCGCTATTATCAATATCGGGCAGGGGTGGACTGACAACTCATGGGGCCCCCGGGCAATAGGGGATCATGGGGCCCCTGATTCCTTGCCAGGGGCGGACTGACATCTCATGGGGGGCCCCCGGGCAATAGGGGATCATGGGGCCCCTGATTCCTTGCCAGGGGCGGACTGACATCTCATGGGGGCCCCCGGGCAATAGGGGATCATGGGGCCCCTGATTCCTTGCCAGGGGCGGACTGACATCTCATGGGGCCCCCGGGCAATAGGGGATCATGGGGCCCCTGATTCCTTGCCAGGGGCGGACTGACATCTCATGGGGCCCCCGGGCAATAGGGGATCATGGGGCCCCTGATTCCTTGCCAGGGGCGGACTGACATCTCATGGGGCCCCCGGGCAATAGGGGATCATGGGGCCCCTGATTCCTTGCCAGGGGCGGACTGACATCTCACGGGGCCCCCGGGCAATAGGGGATCATGGGGCCACCGAGCAATAGGAGATCATGGGGACTGTGCCCTTGGCCAAACTCAAAAAAACCTATGAAAAAGGTACCAGGGGCATCTCCATGGGGCCCCCTACTGACCCCGGGCCCTCGGGCAGTGCCCGAGTTTCCAAATGGTCAGTCCGCCCCTGATATCTGGCAAACGACGGCGGCCAATCAGATCCGGTGCGAGTCTGCATGATCTTTCCTAGAGGCCTCTGTCATCGGACACCTTTTGCGATTCCGCCGTGTGCCATGTGACCGGCTGCGTGACATGTATAGGAATGCAGAGCTCTGTACTCCCAGTCTGCTCTGTGTGCACAAATCTGCAATAAAAAGGTGTCATGAAAAGGTCACCCTTTTCCTGGGCTGAGATGATGTCATCCGTCTGCTGCAGGCAGGAGGGAAGCATTTCCTCAGTCCCCAACCCAGTGATCAGACTGTACATTGTAACTTTGTAGCAGGGGGCTGATCTGTGTCAGACATTTGTGAACACCTCTGAGCCGGCATCTCGGTCCTGGAAAGTAGATGGTGAGCGCGGATGATGCCTGCGCAAAGATGGCGCCGTCCTCCTGGAGAGAAAAGCAGAGGAAAGCATTGTTAGCGGGAGGACTGACTTTTTTTTCCTTTTTTGCTTTTTTTCCTTTTTTTGCTTTTTTTTTTTTTTTTACAATTAAAGAAATCTGCTATTCCTGCATCACATGGCCAACATGTATCACAGCTCCACTGTTTATTTCAGGTACTTATATAGTGCCCAGGGGCGGACTGACAACTCATGGGGTCCCCGGGCAATAGGGGATCATGGGGCCCCTGTGTCCTTGCCCAAACTCAAAAAAGCCTATGAAAAAGGTACCAAGGGCATCTCATGGGGCCCCCTACTGACCCCGGCCCTCGGGCAGTGCCAGAGTTTCCAAATGATCAGTCCGCCCCTGATAGCGCTGTCCATTTACGCAGCGCTTTTACATGTATATTGTACATTCACATCAGTCCCCGCCCCCGAGGAGCGTCGAAGGTCCCTAACTCACATCCATACATACTAGGAATAATTTAGACAGGAGCCAATTCACCTACCAGCATGTCTTTGGAGTGTGGAAGGAAACCGGAGTACCCGGAGGAAACACACGCAGGCACAGGGAGAACATACAAACTCCAGGCAGGTGGTGCCGTGGCTGGGATTTGGACCAACAACCCGAGTACTGCCAGTGTTAAAAAATTATTTAAGAAACATTTGTCTCTCTGATGCCTCTTTTGGCCCCGTCTACACCAGCCTGGTTGGCTGCACTGCGTTTATTTATTTCAGGTACTTATATAGCGCCATCAATTTTACGCAGCGCTTTACATATATATTGTACGTTCACATCAGTCCCCGCCCCCGAGGAGCGTACAATCTAAGGTCCCTAACTCACATTCATACATACATGTACTAGGGACAATATAGACAGGAGCCAATTCACCTACCAGCATGTCTTTGGAGTGTGGTAGGAAACCGGAGTACCCAGAGGAAACCCACGCAGGCACAGGGAGAACGTGCAAACTCCAGGCAGGAGGTGCCGTGGTTGGGATTGGAACCAACAACCCGAGTACTGCCAGGCGGAAGTGCTAACCATTTAGCCACTGTGCTGTGTTAAAATTACATGTATGGCATTGGTGCTGCCCAATGCATCGCAACGGTTTAAGGGCCCATTCACACCAGAAACTACATGTAACTGCGCTTTATTTATTTATTTATTTATTTTTCTTCTTGTACCTATGTATGCATTTATTTATTTCAGGTACTTATATAGCGCCATCAATTTACGCAGCGCTTTACATATATATTGTACATTCACATCAGTCCCTGACCCTCAAGGGGTGTACAATCTAAGGTCCCTAACTCACATTCATACATACACATACTAGGGCCAGTTTAGACAGGAGCCAATTCACCTACCAGCATGTCTTTGGAGGGTGGGAGGAAACCGGAGTACCCGGAGGAAACCCACGCAGGCACAGGGAGAACATGCAAACTCCAGGCAGGTGGTGTTGTGGTTGGGATTCGAACCAACGACCCGAGTACTGCCAGACGGAAGTGCTAACCACTTAGCCACTGTGCTGCCCATGCGTGTTTTACATGCAGCTGACGTGCGCTTTTCAATTTGCATTTGACCTGTGAGGTCACTTCCTTCCTCACTTTTTCCTGGGCTTCTATGCACGCTGTGATGCGTTTTTGTGCAGAAAAATGCAGCATGCTGTACTATTCTGCACTGTGCTACAATGGTGCGAACTGTGCCCATAGGACAGCATGGAATTTGCTCTATCTATGGAGCTGGAGTGCAGTTCAAAATGCATCCATCTGCATTAGGTGTGAAAGGGCCCTAAGTCCCCGCCAGGGGCGGACTGACATCTCATGGGGCCCCCGGGCAATAGGGGATCATGGGGCCCCTCTGTCCTTGCCAAAACTCAAAAAAGCTTATGAAAAAGGTACCAGGGACATCTCATGGGGCCCCCTACTGACCCCGGGCCCTCGGGCAGTGCCCAAGTTTCCAAATGGTCAGTCTGCCCCTGGTCCCCGGTCATACTGGGTGTGACTTGGCATGCGATTTTTGAATGCGATATGACTTGCAAATCGCATGGCAAGTCGCACCCCATTGTGTGCATTTACAGCGGTCTTATTGGTGCGATTCCGACTTATGCCGCCATAGACGGGTTGAAAATCGGACGATTATTTTCACTGTTAGTGGGTTAATTGGTCGGACGTTTTTCAGGATTTTTGCAAATTTTTTATCGGTCATTTTGGAAAATGCGCGGCCAGTTTGGAGGAGCGGCCGATTTTTCCCGGCAATGATGGGCAAATCGTCTGATTGTTTCACCGATTAAAAAAAATCTGCGCATGAGCCGTGACCTGCAAGGGACAGAAGTTATGGGGTGAACTTTATGATTTAGTAGGCCGTTTACCTTTTTATTTATTTATTTATTTTTTTTTAAATTGGCGACCCGTCTATGGCCTGTTGGCGATGTTCGACCCGTCTATGGCCTGTTGGCGATGTTCGACCCGTCTATGGCCTGTTGGCGATGTTCGACCCGTCTATGGCCTGTTGGCGATGTTCGACCCGTCTATGGCCTGTTGGCGATGTTCGACCCGTCTATGGCCTGTTGGCGATGTTCGACCCGTCTATGGCCTGTTGGCGATGTTCGACCCGTCTATGGCCTGCATTAGTCCCCGGAGTGACTTGGCATGCAATTTTTATTTATTTATTTATTTTTTATGCCATACTACTTGCAAGTCGCACCCATTGTCTGTCTGCAATTACAGCGAGCATGTTGGTGCGATTCCGACTTAGCCGCACCGATTTCTAAAGAAGTACATGCGCCACTTTTGATGCAATTTGAGTAGACATCTGCATCAGATTTCTTGCAAATCGTGCCTCAAATCATCTGATTTTGAAATCGTGCCACTTCACTGTAAGTCACATGATTTCAAAGTCAGGATCGGTGTGACCGGGGGGGGTAAAAGTCGTCCTGCTGCGTTCTCAGCAACGCGCTGTCTTGGTGCGCTGGGGAGCCAATCAGGATTGGGGCCCATTTCTACAATTGCGGTAATAATCGCTGCAACGCACGTCCTGTGTGTGGGGGGTAGTGCCATGGAGGATGAACAACACCACATTGCAGCAACGCATGTTACATTGCAGCGCATTGAAGTAACACCCATGTTGTGTAAATGGTGAAGCACACTTTTGCGCATGTATTACCGCAATGCACAGGAACGCATGCTACATGCATTAGCACCTTGCAGTGCTGTTCATTTCAATTGGCACCTTGAGGTGCTGCTCACACCATGCAGAGCATGTACACATTTATGCAAGAAACACGGGAAAGAAATCCTCAAAGCTTTTTCAAAATCTTGCCGAACCGTGCGCCACGGCATGCGAAAATGTGTGCATGAGGGTGCCATTAACCCCTTCCAGTCCGGACGCTCCCCCCCCCCCCCCTTCCAGTCCAGGCCAATTGTCAGCTTTCAGCGCTATCACACTTTGACAATTGCGCGGTCATGCAACACTGTACCCATATGAATTTTTAGCATTTCTATTTTAGACAGGTAACGCTTTATTTTGGTGTTATTTATTCACCACTGGAATTTTTTTTTTTTTTTTTTTTGCTATGTAAATGAAAAAGTCCAAAAATTTTGAAAAAAAAGTGTTTTTCTTATAAAATTTTGCAAATAAATATTTCATCATAAATCTTGGGCAACATTTATGCCGTTATTTTTTTAGTAAAAAAAAAAATAGCCCAAATTATTTTATAACCAAAAATTATAATTTTTAAACCTTTTTTTTTTTCTTTTACATTTTTTTAAATTTTTTTATATTATGGCTTTTTTTTTTATTTTTTATATACTGTCACCCTAGCAGTACACCATGGTGACACTGTACTACTTGTGGGAGGTGATGATTTGTTTTTTTTTTTTTTGTTTTTTTTACACTGATTTTCTTTTACAGCCTTTTATGGGTGTAATAGCAATCATTTCTCCTTCTCTCTGCCATTGAGAACTGCTGTGTGAGCTGTGATTGGTCACAGCTTGTCACATGGTACAAGGCTGTTGTGAATAGCCCTGTACCATGTGACCTCTGTGATCATTCACAGATTTCACACGTAGTAAGCAATGATGTCAGAAGTGACATCTTGCTTTAGACTCTGCATGTGATCACTTATTGGCCAATCAGTGATCACATGATCGGGACCTCACACAGAGGTCTCGTACGACGATCGGTGTTCCACTGTGTCTGGAGGACACAGCAGGCACCGGATGGCTCCCAGGGAGCGTGCACAAGCAGGGTGCAGGGAGGCCGTTTATATACATGGGCCGGATGGGAGGTGGTTAAGAACTAATGACATGGGTTTGGTAAATGTCGGCGTGTTTCTGTGTGTGTCAGGAAAGAACGCAATTTTGCGCATGTTTCTGACGCGCACAAATGTGAACATGGGCTGACGCACTGCAACCCTGACGCACATGCACTGATGCAGGTTGTGGCGCTGCACGGCTGGGTTTTTTTTTTGTTTGTTCTTGTGCATCGGCAGCCCGTTCACGATGAATCAGCAGCCTTTACAGGACGCACAGAAACGAATTGTAAATGGGCCAAGAGATATAATGAGACGTTTGCATTTTTGTTCCCGTGTGCGTCCAGTCCTCATCCCGGATGCCGCAGCTTCTGTCAATCAATCCAGCCTGTCTGATGGCTGCAGAGCTTGGAGACCCCATCCCCCGCTCGGTGCCCAGCGGAGTAATTGTTAAAGATTCTTAAGAAATCGGTGTGCGGCAGTCCCCACATTTAAGCGTTTCTTGAACGCACGTGCGCAAAAGTTTGCACTTTCAAAAGGTGGGCAAAACGTACGACACGCTTGCTGTGTCGCTCATTGTAAATGGCAGCCCAAGCTCAGCAAACGGACTTGCGTTTTCCTGCGTGGAAAATTGCTTGTCGATTGCGGCAAAACGAGCAGAACGCTGCGGCCCCGCTCACATCTCGCGATTCGGGATGACAGCACAACGCACTGCGCCCAACGGGGTCCATTATCCTCCAATGTCACCCCAAAACACAGCGCAGTTCTGCCACGTTGTCATGGCAAATTGCGCCTTTGTAAATCGCGTGAAGCTTCCACACAAAAACGTGCGCCTTTTGTCTGTGCTCGGATGTGAATGGAGCCTGGCCGCGTTCACACTTGGCGTTTCCTGAACACGTGACAGAACTCAGGCAATGTGTGTGTTGCTGCAGATCAGCGCAATTCAGTGTTCATGCCCCCCCCCAAAAGTGGTACGTTTTGTTGTGCGGCACTCCACGCCCGAAACCGTACTGGAGCTTCTTTGGCACATTTGCCATGCGTAGGGCAACCCGTTCAAGTGAATGAGCCGCTCTATTTGCGACATTTGGAAACACAAAAAAAAAAAAGCGAGTAGGAATGCACTTTCCCGCTATGTGAATAGGGCCTCGGGTCAGTAGGGTTTCCACCTATGTGGTTTGCGTGTGATTCTTTTCTGCAGTGCGTTTTGCACTTTTGTCTTTTTTTTTTTTTTTTTGCCAACTTGTTGCTGGGCAATGTAAAAACGCAAAACCCACCAAAAAAGCTCTACATGCATTTCCGCAGCGTCTCCATTGAACGTCTGTTGAACCTTTTTGCGCTTTAACCTCTTCACGCTGGCCGCACACAAATATGCGGCCTCCCGGGGTCTGGGCCTAGATGCTGAGCGGCCGCACATTTGCGTTCTATTAAAAAAGGAGGGACATATGTGCCGAGAGAGCACGCTCCCAGCACACATGTCCGGTACTCACGGAAAGGTCCCGATCTCCTCTTTCGATCAGGACCTTTCCTGATCGTGACGGCGGTCACATGACCCTAAACCCCTCCCGGTTTCTGGAACCCTTAAAGGGCCGGGAGGCGCCGGCGTGAAGGGGTTAAGGACCAGTTCACACTACATGCGTTCCAGTTGCTTGTTTTTTTTTTTTCGTTTTTTGTTTTTCTGCATCCAAAATGCACAGAAAGTAGGTGTCCCCATTGGGAGATTTCCCCTCTATTCCTGTTCCAGTGTCCACATTTTGACTTTCCCCTTTGTTCTGTTGATACAAGGACAAATGGGGGAGGGGGGCACAGAAAGCAGTAAAAATCAGACCGAGGTCCTGATCCTTCCACACCTATCCAGAGTTAAAGCAGCCAAAATAAAAAGATGCAAATCAGCAATCCATTAAAAGCTGAACAAACAAAACTATTGTTTTGTTTTTTTGTTTTGTTTTGCTACAATATTCCCCCTTGAGATTTTTTTTTTCCCCCCCTGCAGTACTTTATTTCTGCCAGTAGATGTCCGCAGTCTGATTCAAGCACCCCCCCCCCCGGGCCTGTGACTGGACCGTGAAAGGAGAATCAGCACTGTGATGTCACTGTGCTCTCTCCTCCTATCTGCATGCTGTTGAGCTGATTGGCTTCTTGTGGTGCTTCTTCCTCTCTAGCTGCTGCCCTGCTGTATAGAAGCTGCGAGAGGTCACATTCATCCTAGGTTCACATCTGTGCGGGTGGGGCCGCTGCACGGCGGGAGTCCATTCAAATGAATGGGCTCTGGTATCCGCGCAAAACACGGCCCGCACGGCCGCATAGATGTGAACCGGGGGGGTCAGGGACTTGCAAAGGACATTTAGGGCCGGTTCACACTCCATGCGTTTTCAGTTGCTTTTTTTTTTTTTCTGCATCCGAAACGCACAGAAAGTAGGTGATATGGTTGTCGGTGTCATAGTTCACATCAGCGCTTGCAGTTCCAGTGCGTTCCGGGTGCAGAATAAAAAGAAAAGTAGAAAAGGCTGCATTTTTTTTTTTTTTTTTTTTTTTTTTTTTCTGCACAGAACTGCACTGGAAAGCGGTAAAATGCACCAAAAACGCATTGAAACGCACATGTCCCTTTTTAAATTGAAGAAAATGGAACTGGAATGCATACAAAAATGCACCGGAACGCGCCAAAAACACATCAAAAGCGTGTCCGGAACGCATCTGGACTGCGTTTTCTATAGTGTGAACCGTCCCTAAATAAAAAATCCCCGACCCTTTCCAAAAAATCGCATCGGTTGAAAATGCAGAGTTGTGAACTTCACCCGTAGGAAATCCTGGTGCGTGGACTGTAGTGCGCTTCCGCGAAACGCACCGCAAAGCTTGCCGATGTCAGTGATTGGTTAGTCCTCCTCCTTGTTTCCTCCATGTGATTTGTTACATTGTGTTTTGTAAACAAAGCGATACTTTGTTACGTTTCTTCCTTTTTTTTTTTTTTTTTTTTTTTTTTTAATATAACCCATCTTTCTTGAGTCAGCTGAGCGTTGCATGTCGACTCCGTACAGAGATCATGCGTGTAGATTATGACGTGCGTGTGACCAGGCGTGCTGTGGGAGTTGTGAAACTCCGATAACCCGAGCTTGCGGTGAGTCATGTGACCTGCAGGCAGCAGCACCCTGGGGAGCCGATGTCAGCAGACTCCTCTGTGAAAGAAAATGCCGCGCTGACGTCGGTGCGCACCGTGGGGGGGGGTCATGTGACATGCCATGCCGCATTCTGATCACCTGACCCGGGGCCCTGCATTCATAGCTGCCAGGTAGGGGCGTAATGCGCAGTCACGTGTGTATTGCGTTGATGTTACTTTTGAATAATGCCGCACACATCCGCGCGCAAATGGGAACAACCTGCATGTTGCGCTAAGAAAAACTGTGGTATGCGCATCTGTAGTGCGCCGGACACCCCCCCCCCCCCCAAAAAAAAAAATGAAAAGGCTTTAACGCAACGTATGTAAAGTGTGCGCATCGCTATGTAATAATGGACTTCCCGTCCCAAGATACTGCCTTTTATAACCTGTGTGCGCGCTAAGGGGGCGGGGTCTTCACACTTCCCTGCCCCTCCCCCAGGGCATGAAATATGTTGGGGATACTCTCCGTATCGTCTCTTCCTCTCCCTACGATGGCCAGGGAGCAGCTAATTGTAGAAAAGAGCACACTTCCTGTCCTGTACATACAACAGGAAGTCAGAAGAAATCCCCTCCCACAAAGTTGTCACAGGACCAGGTGTCCCCATTGGGAGATTTCCCCATTTCCTGTTCTAATGTCTTTAAGTTTCCTCTAAGTTCCTGTTGTGTCACTGGGACAGGAAGTGAAGGGAAAATAGTTCAATGGGGACACATGTTCAATTAAAAAAAACTTTTCCCTTCACTACCTTTCCCAGTGACACAACAGGAACTTGAAATCTCTAAAGGAGTGGAATGGAATTCGCCTCCAAGTTCCTGTTGTCACTGGGACAGGAAGTGAAGGGAAATAGTTCACTGGAGACACTTGAAGTAAAAACAAATTTTCTCTTCACTTCCTGTCCTGGTGACAACAGGAACTTAGAGGTGAATTCCTTTCCACTCCTTTAGAAATTTCCTCTAAGTTCCTGTTGTGCCACTGGAACAGGAAATAAGGGAAAATAATTCAATGGGGACACTTGTTCATGTAAAAACTAAGGGGGATTCTTTTCTGCTCCTTTAGAGATTTCCTCCAAGTTCCTGTTGTGTCACTGGGAGAGGAAGTGAAGGGATATAGTTCACTGGAGACACTTGTTCAAGTAAAAACAAATTTTCCTTTCACTTCCTGTCCCAGTGACACAACAGGAACTTGGAGGAAATCTCTAAAGGAGCAGAAAAGAATTCCCCTTAGTTTTTACATGAATAAGTGTCCCCATTGAATTATTTTCCCTTCCTTCCTGTCCCAGTGACACAACAGAAAACTTAGGGACATTAGAACAAGAATAGAGGGGAAAGCTCCCAATGGGGACACCAGGTCATGACACAATAGGAAATCTCTAAAGGAGCAGAAAAGAATTCCTCTTAGTTTTTACACGAACAAGTGTCCCCAGTGAACTATTTTCTTTCACTTCCTGTCCCAGTGACACAACAGTAACTTAGAAGAAATCTTTAAAGGAGCAACACGTGGGCAGTGACGAATACATGGGGGATGTCTGCGGGGATATGTGGGCACTGACGGATACATGGGGGATGGATGTCTGCGGGTATACGTGGGCAGCGAGGGATGCGTTGGGGATGTCTTTCCAGTATACATGGGCAGTGACGGATACATGGGGGATGTCTGTCCAGTATACATGGGCAGTGACGGATACATGGGGGATGTCTGTCCAGTATACATGGGCAGTGATGGATACATGGGGGGTGTCTGCGGGGATACGTGGGCAGTGACGGATACGTGGGGGGTGTCTGCGGGGATACGTGGGCAGTGACGGATACGTGGGGGGTGTCTGCGGGGATACGTGGGCAGTGACGGATACGTGGGGGGTGTCTGCGGGGATACGTGGGCAGTGACGGATACGTGGGGGGTGTCTGCGGGGATACGTGGGCAGTGACGGATACGTGGGGGATGTCTGCGGGGATACGTGGGCAGTGACGGATACATGGGGGATGTCTGCGGGGATACGTGGGCAGTGACGGATACATGGGGGATGTCTGCGAGTATACGTGGGCAGTGACGGATACGTGGGGGATGTCTGCGGGGATACGTGGGCAGTGACGGATACGTGGGGGGGTGTCTGTCGGTATACGTGGGCAGTGGGGGATGTCTGCGGGTATACGTGGGCAGTGACGGATACGTGGGGGATGTCTGCGGGGATACGTGGGCAGTGATGGATACATGGGGGCTGTCTGCGAGTATACGTGGGCAGTGACGGATACATGGGGGATGTCTGGGAGTATACGTGGGCAGTGACGGATACGTGGGGGATGTCTGCGGGGATACGTGGGCAGTGACGGATACGTGGGCAGTGACGGATACGTGGGGGATGTCTGCGGGGATACGTGGGCAGTGACGGATACGTGGGGGGTGTCTGCGGGGATACGTGGGCAGTGACGGATACGTGGGGGATGTCTGCGGGGATACGTGGGCAGTGACGGATACATGGGGGATGTCTGCGGGGATACGTGGGCAGTGACGGATACATGGGGGATGTCTGCGAGTATACGTGGGCAGTGACGGATACGTGGGGGATGTCTGCGGGGATACGTGGGCAGTGACGGATACGTGGGGGGGTGTCTGTCGGTATACGTGGGCAGTGGGGGATGTCTGCGGGTATACGTGGGCAGTGACGGATACGTGGGGGATGTCTGCGGGGATACGTGGGCAGTGATGGATACATGGGGGCTGTCTGCGAGTATACGTGGGCAGTGACGGATACATGGGGGATGTCTGGGAGTATACGTGGGCAGTGACGGATACGTGGGGGATGTCTGCGGGGATACGTGGGCAGTGACGGATACGTGGGGGTGTCTGTGTGGATACGTGGGCAGTGACGGATACGTGGGGGTGTCTGTGTGGATACGTGGGCAGTGACGGATACGTGGGGGGGTGTCTGTCGGTATACGTGGGCAGTGAGTGATACGTGGAGGATGTCTGCGGGGATACGTGGGCAGTGATGGATACGTGGGGGGTGTCTGCGGGGATACGTGGGGGGTGTTTGTGTGGATACGTGGGGGATGTCTGCGGGTATACGTGGGCAGTGAGGGATACGTGGGGGATGTCTGTGGGGATATGTGGGCAGTGATGGACACGTGGAGGATGTCTGTGGGTATACGTGGGCAGTGATGGATACGTGGGGGGTGTCTGCGGGGATATGTGGGCAGTGAGGGATACGTGGAGGATGTCTGTGGGGATATGTGGGCAGTGATGGACACATGGAGGATGTCTGTGGGTATACGTGGGCAGTGATGGATACGTGGGGGGTGTCTGCGGGGATACGTGGGGGGTGTCTGTCGGTATACGTGGACAGTGACGGATACGTGGGGGGTGTCTGTTGGTATACGTGGGGGATGTCTGCGGGTATACGTGGGCAGTGATGGACACGTGGGGGATGTCTGCGGGGATACATGGGCAGTGATGGGATGTGTACAGCAGCCATATTTGCTGTGACATGCAGTCTTTTGCTTCTTGCTTTTGGCGTCTCTCCTCCTTCTTCCTTCCTTCTCTCCCCCCCTTCCTTCCCTTCCTTCCCTTCCTTTTCCTTTTCCTTTTCCTCCTTCCTTCCTTCCATCCCTTCCTCCTTCCTTCCTTCCATCCCTTCTTCCTTCCTTCCTTCCATCCCTTCTTCCTTCCTTCCATCCCTTCTTCCTTCCTTCGTTCCATCCCTTCTTCCTTCCTTCCATCCCTTCTTCCTTCCTTCGTTCCTTTCCTTCCTCCTTCCTTCGTTCCTTTCCTTCCTCCTTCCTTCGTTCCTTTCCTTCCTCCTTCCTTCGTTCCTTTCCTTCTTCCCTTCTTCTCGACTCCACTGAGGGGGAAAAAAAAATTCCTCTCTCCGTGTCGCCAGGCAAAGTTCAGATTTCTGCCTGTGTCCCCACTGGGGAGAGTCACCCCTCCTCCTTCTCCTCCTCTACTACTCCGGATGACCCCTGCGGTGGAAAATACAAAATTTCCCTTTCCCCTCCTTTTTTAGAGATTTCTTCTAACTTCCTGTTGTGTCACTGGGACCGGAAGTGACGGGAAATCATTCAACGGAGACACTTGTTTATGTAAATCTAAGTCATCGGTCACACCACTGCGATTTAAAATCTTGCAATTTGTGAGCAATTTCAGGTGTGATTTCTGAAGATTTTCAATAATTCCTTGCAAATTTCCCCCTCATGTATGTGAAATCACAGGGAACTGCAGAACGTCTAGCAAGAACTGCTTTAGAAATTGCGCCGCAGCAAATCGCACGTTAAGACCACAGAAACCCCACACAAGTCTGCCTGCTTCACATGTGCATGAGAGGCTGCAGGAAGTCAAACAGAGCTCAGCCTCATCTCTTGGCTGGAGGACATCCAGCATCATCTAGCCTTTTCCTCCCCAGCCTGACTGTTCCTGGCCCCGTCCCTTTCAGTTCTTTCATTCCTGGAGGTTCAGCATGACATGTCAGTATTACCTGAGTAAGGGTGAAGCGGAGTTCCAGGTATGGCAATGTTACATAGTTCTATTGGACGTGTTGTATGTATGTGCCATACATGTTTCTGTGCGTGTCGGGGAAAGTCTGATTTTATGCGTGTTCCCAACCTGCATAGCCATGAAGCACGCCCGAGTGCCTTTGTGCAATCCATTCTAAATGGCACCCCAATGCACCTGCTGAAGGGCGTATGGCGCCGCACATATCATCGCGCCGCATATATCATTGCGCCACACATATCATCGCACGTCACACCGCGCGTCACACCGCATCACACCGCACATCACACCGCACGTTACATCGCATCACACCGCGCATCGCACCGCACATCACACCGCACATCACACCGCATCACACGTCACACCGCACGTCACACCGCACGTTTCATCGCATCACACGTCACATCACACCGCACATCACACCGCACATCACACCGCATCACACGTCACATCACACCGCACGGCGATACAGGAATGTGTACTGTCAAAAAATAAGGCATGTACTTTTTTTTTTTTTTTTTTTTCTGGCAGTGCACCCCATGTTGTACGTCTGACAGCGGGTATGTTGGGGTGCCATGCAGGGTACATGGGCCCCACGTCATGTGAATAGGCCCTGTTGGACCCTGGTAGTTGGCGGTGTGTGTCAGGACTCTGCTAGGCCGTGAGATAAAGGATCAGTTCTATGTGACAGCAGATCCACCCCGCTGATTCCCTATATCCGCTCTCCCCGGACCCCGCGTTCACTATATCCGCTCTCCCCGGACCCCGCGTTCACTATATCCGCTGTCCCCGGGCCCCGCGTTCACTATATCCGCTGTCCCCGGGCCCCGCGTTCACTATATCCGCTGTCCCCGGGCCCCGCGTTCACTATATCCGCTGTCCCCGGGCCCCGCGTTCACTATATCCGCTGTCCCCGGGCCCCGCGTTCACTATATCCGCTGTCCCCGGGCCCCGCGTTCACTATATCCGCTGTCCCCGGGCCCCGCGTTCACTATATCCGCTCTCCCCGGGCCCCGCGCTCACTATATCCGCTCTCCCCGGACCCCGCGTTCACTATATCCGCTCTCCCCGGGCCCCGCGTTCACTATATCCGCTCTCCCCGGACCCCGCGTTCACTATATCCGCTCTCCCCGGGCCCCGCGTTCACTATATCCGCTCTCCCCGGGCCCCGCGTTCACTATATCCGCTCTCCCCGGGCCCCGCGCTCACTATATCCGCTCTCCCCGGGCCCCGCGCTCACTATATCCGCTCTCCCCGGGCCCCGCGCTCACTATATCCGCTCTCCCCGGGCCCCGCGCTCACTATATCCGCTCTCCCCGGGCCCCGCGCTCACTATATCCGCTCTCCCCGGGCCCCGCGCTCACTATATCCGCTCTCCCCGGGCCCCGCGCTCACTATATCCGCTCTCCCCGGGCCCCGCGCTCACTATATCCGCTCTCCCCGGGCCCCGCGCTCACTATATCCGCTCTCCCCGGGCCCCGCGCTCACTATATCCGCTCTCCCCGGGCCCCGCGCTCACTATATCCGCTCTCCCCGGGCCCCGCGCTCACTATATCCGCTCTCCCCGGGCCCCGCGCTCACTATATCCGCTCTCCCCGGGCCCCGCGCTCACTATATCCGCTCTCCCCGGGCCCCGCGCTCACTATATCCGCTCTCCCCGGGCCCCGCGCTCACTATATCCGCTCTCCCCGGGCCCCGCGCTCACTATATCCGCTCTCCCCGGGCCCCGCGCTCACTATATCCGCTCTCCCCGGGCCCCGCGCTCACTATATCCGCTCTCCCCGGGCCCCGCGCTCACTATATCCGCTCTCCCCGGGCCCCGCGCTCACTATATCCGCTCTCCCCGGGCCCCGCGCTCACTATATCCGCTCTCCCCGGGCCCCGCGCTCACTATATCCGCTCTCCCCGGGCCCCGCGCTCACTATATCCGCTCTCCCCGGGCCCCGCGCTCACTATATCCGCTCTCCCCGGGCCCCGCGCTCACTATATCCGCTCTCCCCGGGCCCCGCGCTCACTATATCCGCTCTCCCCGGGCCCCGCGCTCACTATATCCGCTCTCCCCGGGCCCCGCGCTCACTATATCCGCTCTCCCCGGGCCCCGCGCTCACTATATCCGCTCTCCCCGGGCCCCGCGCTCACTATATCCGCTCTCCCCGGGCCCCGCGCTCACTATATCCGCTCTCCCCGGGCCCCGCGCTCACTATATCCGCTCTCCCCGGGCCCCGCGCTCACTATATCCGCTCTCCCCGGGCCCCGCGCTCACTATATCCGCTCTCCCCGGGCCCCGCGCTCACTATATCCGCTCTCCCCGGGCCCCGCGCTCACTATATCCGCTCTCCCCGGGCCCCGCGCTCACTATATCCGCTCTCCCCGGGCCCCGCGCTCACTATATCCGCTCTCCCACAGTACGCACAGCATAGAAATGCAATTTTTTAGTAAATATAAACTGATAAATCCCTTTTCTCATCAGCAGTATAGAGCAGTCTTGTGACTTCTATCAATGTCCAGCACAGCTCTGGTTACAGCTTGTAGAATGAGTTTTAATTCTCCTCTGATTGTCCTATGAGGCTGCATGACCCCCGACCCTCTATCTGGATTGGCCCTGTGCTGATCACATGCATCCTCCAAAAGGAAAAACAAAAGCCCTCAAGGCTCTGTTCTATCAGTAAATGGATTGGGGACAGTAGAAGGGGAGGATCAGAGAAGACAGGATTAAACATCCTTTTTACACAATGCGGGGGATTAACCCCTTAGGTCCCACAGTGAGTATAACAAGCATGCTTTCCTGCATCTACAGACTGATTGTACTGCTGGGGGTTCAGGAACACTTTAATGAAATGTAATTCCTGTATATCTGGAAATTTGGACGACACCTTTTTTTTTTTTCTCCTCCTCCTTTCCTGTGTAGCCGTGCATCGTACTGGAATGCACAATTTTTTTTTTCTTCGTTCCATACATAGTTAGTCTGGCTGAAAAAACACAAAAGTCCATCCAGCTCAACCATAGTTTTCCTCCAAGTTCCTCCAATTCCTTCATCTGTAGCACAGCACCTTCTTTGTTCAGGCATCATCCAGGGTCACCATCTGCTTCCTGTTGCTGTCTTCTGATACCAGGGTGACGGCACTCACTGTATTGTATATGAGGTGTTAGCACTATGAAACACCCCCCCCCTTCTCTTTTAACTTTGGAGGGAGGTGTTCTATAGTCCTAACACACATCATGTCCATTGTTCCTTTAGAAAAACACTAGATTGAATGACAGGACACACCCCTTCTATGTTGTGGAGAGTGAGAGGGAGGTGTTCTGTAGTCCTGACATGTTTCCTGTCCTAGGCTGACAACACTCACTGTACTGTCTGTGGAGTAGGAACAGTGTTGTCATAAGACAGGAAGTGTTAGGAATACACAACACCTCCCTCATTTTGCTCCTTCAGAGATGCAGTGAGTGATGGATCCCCTCATATGTGATGGGAAAGAGGAGGGGGGGTGTTTTATAGTTTTAACACACGTCCAGTCTTAGACCTTGCTCCTCCAGAGATACAATACACCTCCCTCCTATATTATAGAGAATAGGAGGGAGGAGGTGTTCCATAGTCCAATCCACTTCCTGTTCTAGGGTGACACCGTTGCTCCTCCAGAGATGCAG
Organism: Staurois parvus; assembly: GCF_062004578.1. Lineage (NCBI taxonomy): Eukaryota > Metazoa > Chordata > Amphibia > Anura > Ranidae > Staurois > Staurois parvus. The sequence continues at coordinate 28,790 of NW_028319190.1, read as the reverse complement.
TACAGTGAGTGACAGAACACCTCCCTCCTGTGTTATGGAGAATAGGAGAGGGGGTGTTCTGTAGTCCTAACACTTCCTGTTCCTAGGGTGACAATGTTGCTTCTGAAGAGACTCCGTGCAGTTAGTGATGAAACGCCCCTATCCTCTGTTATGAAGAAGGGGGAGGTGTTTGTAGTCCTAACACAATTCCTGTCTAGGGTGACAATGTTGCTCTTTCAGACTACAGAACACTACCCCCTTTTCTCTTCTCCATAACATAGGAGGGAGGTGTTCCATAGTCCTAGCACACTCTTGCTAGAGTGATAGTGCTGCTCCTCCGGAGATGCACTACTCTTCCATCCTGTGTTATGGAGCAGAGGGAGGTGTTCCATAGTCCTACCATGCTTCCTGTCTTAAAGTGACAACATTGCTTCTCCAGCGATACAGTGAGTGTTGTCACCTAAGGACAGGAAAGGTGTTAGGACTATGGGTCACTACCCTCCTCTTCTTCATGTCATAGGAGGGAGGTGTTCTATAGCCCTTTCACACTTCCTGTCCTAAGGTGATAATATTGTTTCTTCAGAGAATACAATATTCGCTACTCCATAACATGAGGGACGAGTGCCAATGTTCTCAATACACTTCCTATCCTAGGGTGACAACGCTGCTCCTCCGGAGAATACAGTTCAATAACTGTTGTCACCCTAGGCCAGGAAAGGAGGTGGCCCTATGATACGCAGCCCTCCCTTCCTTCTCCAATCCCCTACTCCATGGCATAAAAGGGAGGTGTTCTATAGTCTTAACACACTTCCTGTCCTAGGGTGACAACACTGTTCCTCCGGAGAATACAGTTCAGTAAATGTTGTCACCCTAGGCCAGGAAAGGTGTTAGAACTATCTATAGAACACTCCTTCCGCACCTCCATCCTCATCTCCATAGCATAGGAGGGAGGTGTTCCATAGTCTTTTCACATTGCTTCTCCATGGATGCAGCACAGTGAGTGACAGTACACCTCCCTCCTATGTCATTGAGAAGAGGAGAGCGGTGTTCTGTAGTCCTAACACTTCCTGTCCTAGAGTGACAACACTCCTCCATCATAGAGAACAGTGAGTGAGCGTTGTCACCCTAAGGCAGGATCACCAGGTGAAAATTACGACAAAGAATCCTAATGCAGCCACCGCATCCAAGTACTGCTAAGCTGCCAGTCCTCTTCAAAAAAAATTTCGACTGCTCCCCCACCCCCATCCCCAAATATAATGGACGGCAAACCCTTCTAAATCATTATGGGCTGTCACACCCCTCCAGATCCAGGGGATGACCTCACTGAGGGCAGATTACCCGTCTATGAATAGTGATGCCGCTTTACTGCTCCATAAAAGTCCAACTGACAGCCGGAAGACTTTATACACTTGTCAGTGACACCTTTATTGTGTGCTTTGTGTTTGTATGAATCGCGATGCCGGGCTCAGGGTTCAACATAGAAATGTCTGATCATGGAGGATTGCTAATACATTGTATGTATATGTATGTGTATATATGTATGTGTGTGTGTGTATGTATATATGTATCTATGTATGTGTGTGTGTATATGTGTGTGTGTGTATGTGTATCTATGTATGTATATGTGTGTATGTATGTGTGTGTGTATGTGTGTGTATATATGTATCTGTGTGTGTGTGTGTGTGTATGTATGTGTGTATATATATATATATATATATAAATATAATATACACACAGTTGTGTTCAAAATAATAGCAGTGTGTTGAAAAAAGTGAATAAAGCTGAAAATCCTTCTAATAGCTTTTATTTCCATCCACACAAATGCATTGGGAACACGACACATTCTATTCCAAATCACAACATGAAGAAAAATACATCAAATTTGTGTTGTTCCTCTAAAAAAAAATGGAAGAAAAGTGAATATTAGACGGTTCAAAAAAATCAGTGTTTGTATTCTTCTTTACAAACTCAAACATTCACTATATAAACTGAGAAATGTTTGAAGATTTTGCTTTCCTTTGAATGACTTCATGAATATTTGGTTGTAGTCGCACTGTTTCTGAGAACTGCTGTACATCTGTGTTGCATGGAGTCACCCAACTTCTGGCCCCTGTGATCAGGTATTCCAGCCCAGGATGATTGGACCACATTCCACAGTTCTTCTCTATTTCTTGGTTTTGCCTCAGAAACGGCATTTTTGATGTCACCCCACAAGTTTTCTATTGGATGAAGATCCGGGGATTGGGCTGGCCACTCCATAACGTCCATCTTGTTGGTCTGGAACCAAGATGTTGCACGTTTACTGGTGTGTTTGGGGTCGTTGTCTTGTTGGAACACCCATTTCAAGGGCATTTCCTCTTCAGCATAAGGCAGCATGACCTCTTCAAGTATTCTGATGTATTCAAACTGATCCATGATCCCTGGTATGTGATAAATAGGCCCAACACCGTAGTATGAGAAACATCCCCATATCATGATGCTTGCACCACCATGCTTCACTGTCTTCACAGTGTACTGTGGCTTGAATTCAGTGTTTGGGGGTCGTCTGACAAACTGTCTCCGCCCACTAGACCCAAAAAGAACAATCTTCCTTTCATCAGTCCACAAAATGTTGCGCCATTTCTCTTTAGGCCGGTCAATGTGCTCTTTGGCAGATTGTAACCTCTTCAGCACACGTCTTTTTCCCAACAGTGGGACTTTGCGGGGGCTTCTTGCAGATAGCTTGGCTTCACATAGGCGTCTTCTAATTGTAACAGTCCTCACAGGGAACGTCACACCTTCTTTCATCTTCCTGGAGCTGATTGTTGGCTGAGTCCGCGCCATTTTGGCTATTCTTCTATCCATTCGAATGGTAGTTTTTCGCTTTCTTCCACGTCTTTCAGGTTTTGGTTGCCATTTTAAAGCATTTGCGATCATTTTAGCTGAGCAGCCGATCATTTTCTGCACTTCTTTATATGTTTTCCCCTCTCCAATCAACTTTTTAATCAAAAGTACGCTGTTCTTCTGAACAATGTCTGGAACGACCCATTTTCCTCAGAATTTCAGAGAGAAATGCACTGTAACCAGCATGTCCAACATTTGCTGCCTTCCTTCCTTTAAATAAGTGCAATAATTGCCACCTGTTTTTCAAAGAATGAATGACCTCACTAATAGAACTCCACACTGCTATTATTTTGAACACGCCCCTTTCAATGAGTGATTCAATGACACAGAATCAGCAGCATGCATGTCATGACTGTTGGGTCTGTTGGATTTCTATTACTCTACTACACCTGCTAGGAAATTATTTGCCATGTAGAAATATCATTTCCACCAAAAACAGTGATTGATCCGGTTAGTGATGTCTGACTGCTAGTATTTTAAACACAACTGTATATGTGTGTGTGTGATATATATATGTGTGATAGAGATAGAGATGTATGTATATGAATACACACATAGTATGCGTATAACACAGGTTGGGGTACACTTTTCTAGAATGCATTTAGTTGGCCTGTGCTCGGTAATTAGTATCAGTGTCCCCCCTCCAGGTATTCCCCCTGACAGTGGGAGGAATAGTGTCCTGTCGTTGGTGTCAGTGGGAGGAATAGTGTCCTGTCGTTGGTGTCAGTGGGAGGAATAGTGTCCCGTTGTTGGTGTCAGTGGGAGCAATATTGTCCTGTCGTTGGTGTCAGTGGGAGCAATGGCATCCGTCGTTGGTGTCGGTGGGAGTGATGGTGCCCCGTTGTTGGCGTCGGTGGGAGTGATGGTGCCCCGTCGGTGGGAGGGATGGCGCCCCGTCGGCGGGAGCGATGGCGCCCCATCATTGACGTCGGTGGGAGCGATGGCGTCGGAGGGAGGGATGGCGCCCCGTCGTTGGCGTCAGTGGGAGCAATGGCGCCGCGTCGGAGGGAGCGATGGCGCCGCGTCGGAGGGAGCGATGGTGGCGGGAGCGATGGCGCCCCGTCGTTGGCGTCGGCGGGAGCGACGGCGCCCCGTCGTTGGCGTCGGCGGGAGCGATGGCGCCCCGTCGTTGGCGTCGGCGGGAGGGATGGCGCCCCGTCGTTGGCGTCGGCGGGAGGGATGGCGCCCCGTCGTTGGCGTCGGCGGGAGCCATGGCGTCGGTGCAGTGGCATCATTGGTGTTGGTGGGAGCGATGGCGCCCCATCGTTGGCGTCGGTGTGAGCGATGGCGCCCCATCATTGGTGTCAGGCCTGTATGATTTAGTCTCTTTGCTGCAGATCAGGGACTTGTCAAGTAACAAACCCATTCCCAGCTCCAACATAATAGATGTGGGCCTCTCCCTGGCCATGAAGGGTGGCTGGCAGGCGGGGAGGCTCCTGAGTGACACCTCCTATGAAGTACGCACGGATGGCTGGGCGGTGGGATGGTCGGATGGCTGGGCGGTGGGATGGTCGGGCGGTGGGATGGTCGGATGGCTGGGCGTGTGGCCGCCTCGTTCTCTATGTGAAGCTATTTGTGCTGTGTGCTTATCTCAGCTGCTAGGAATCCCCAGTGATCTGGCTGCAGGCTCTATCAGCCACGCTGCACCCCCCCCCCCCCCCCCCTTCCTCAGTGCTGGGCTCAGATAAGGTTTCTGAATGAAGGATCTGCTGCCCTCCCAGCTCTCTCCGGTGATGCCGGATAATCCACAGCTGGAGGCCGAGCTGCCAAAACCACATTTAGATTGTTAATGGCGGCTTCTGTTACATCTACAGGCACGCTGTCAGTAGGCGTCCTCTGATTTAACTGCATACTGTGAGCTTCTCATAATGTGCATTAGAAGCTGCAGATGGAGCTCCGCCTCATTTCCTGGCTGGAGGACGTCCAGCATCATCTAGCCCCCTTCCTTTTGGATCCTGGCCCACTTCTTTCATTCATTGGATTTCAGTCATCCAATCATGGAGGCTCAGCATCTGTGTGTATATATATCTTCCCTGATCTCCAATCCAGTGACTTTGCCTAGGCTGGGCTGATGTCATCAGTCTGCTGCAGGCAGAGGGAAGCGTTTCCTCAGTCTCCTCTCCTCCAGTGATTAGACTATACGTTGTAACTTTGTAGCAAGTCACACGGTGAGAGGCTGCAGCAGCGGCTGATATGTGTCGGGCATTTTGATAACACAGCCGGTACATGCACAGACACCGGAGTTTACATGACTGTGTTCTTCTTGATTTAGCATCTTGGTCCATGAAATAGAGTCTGACCCAGGAAAATACCTGAACAAAGATGGTGCCGTCCTTCTGGAGAGAAAAGCAGAATGAAGGCATTGTCAAGGGGGGGCGTACTGTGATCTTTACGAGCGTTAATGTCAAATCTATCTGATGCTAGGTAAAGCTGGACTTAGCCCGTGCTGGCTAGGTGGCTATCCTCTGACTGCTGATCACTTGTCCTTGGCTGACCACGAAACCCTTGTAGCTTGTGAGCCCCCCATGGAGAGTGATGAGGAGGATGGGGGGGGATTGCCTCATCTCAATTCTTTTCTGATTCAGTGCCTGACTCACTGATATATATATATATATATATATATATATATATATATATATATATATATATATATATATATACACATACACACCATTTCCTTTCCTGGCAGGAGAGACTGCAGCAAGCTCAGGACTGCCAGTAACTATAGATATCTATGTGATTTTATATATATATATATGTGTGTGTGTGTGTGTGTGTGTGTATATAATTAAATATTATTTATTATTATACAGATATATATATATATATATATATATATTAAAAAAATGTGTGTGTATATGTGTAATATATATATTTTCTTTAATGTGTATTTTATATATATATTCCTGTATAATAATAATAATAATAATATTTAATTATATACACACACACACGTGTGTATATATATATAATGTAATTAAATATTATTTATTATTATACAGTAATATATAATATAAAATATACATTAAAAAAAGAAAAAATATATATACTTTTTTTTAATGTATGTGTATATATTACTGTATAATAATAATAAATAATATTTAATTATATACACATATATGTGTAGAATTAAATATTATTTATTATTATACAACACACGCACGCACGCACGCGCGCGCGCGCGCTTCCTCTTGTGATCCATTGAGCCCCCCCAATGCTGAAAGTGTTCCTATCCCGGCTATCTCTGCCTTTCTAAGTCACTGCGATATGAAGTCATTGGCTGTGTTATTGTGCCAGGTAAGTGGCATTATCATGTGGAGAGATCAGCAGTTTCAGGTTTCCTTTTTAAAGCTGTGTATTCAAAAATACATCATGATATGTTTTGTTGAAATGCAGGCAGGTTTTGCACCTGAATATGACCTAATATATGCCTCCTGCAGTCCCTGTACAGCAGAGCTCAGGCAGAGAGGGGCCAGTCAGTTGTGCTGCGGCGCTCATGTGTTAACAAGGAACATGCTGATAGAAGGAGAGAGCAGAGTGACAGAGATGAGCTTATCAGTCTACTGCTTTTACCAGTCATAGGCTGGGGGTGGGACAAGACCTGTAAGTGTTAACTGCAGCTGAGAAAAATCAGTTCCCCGATGTGCTGTCTGGCAGAGCTGTGTCTATCTCAGAACTGGATGGGCAGAAATATGAATCCTTTGACAGGTAAATAAGCTGCCATCAGTGGATTTCATTTGTGTATTTAACAGATTTTATGCAGTGTAACTTTAAATAATTCTGCAGCTTTTCCGACCACAAAAAAGAAAAGAATGTACAAATATAACTTGTCATTTTTTTTTTTTTTTTGTTTTTGTGTTTTTTTAACCTCTTCTCACCAGCCGCAGTCATACATGCGGCCTCTCAGCGGGTTGGCATTAACGGTGAGAGGCTGCATATATACATAACATACCAAAATGTGCCGACACCGCGCACTCCCGACACCGGTTACCGGCAGGTAATGGAAAGCTCCTGATCGCTACTTGCAATTGGGAGCTTCCGATCATGTGACCGGTAATCACTCGCTTCCGCCTCTCGGCATCTGAAACCTCCTAAGGCCAGGTTCACACCTATGCAGGTTGCGTTTTGTGCATTTCTGCGTTGCATTTTGCGCGGGGGGGGGGGGTTCTTCCTTCTTCTTTTTTTTTTCCTTTCTTTTCTTGTTGCTAGGCAGATTTTAAACGCAAAACGTAGCACAAACGCAATACATGATTTTCTGCAGCATTCCCATTGAAGTCTATAGAACCAAAAACACATTTTGCGTTCAAAAAAAGTCCCTGACCCTTTTCGAAAAACCACACTGGCTGAAAACGCGCAGATGTGAACCTGTCCCATAGGAAATCATGATAAATGGACTGTACTGCGTTTCTGCAAAATGCTGCATAGGTGTGAACCCGGGGTAAAGGGTTGGGAGGGGGTTAGGTGATGATCTACATATGAATGAGACAGTAAATGCCAACAATGGATCAATACATTGTTACATTGTATTACTCCATTACACTTGTTATGTTACACATTGAGACCGCCCCGCCTGCTGCCTAATACAAAGCCATTCCCTGCTGTCAATTTGACAGCCGGTAGTTGCTGGTAATTATAGATGGGGGAGCAGCAGAGTGTCCCATGAAATGTATACATGGCAACTAAAGGTGGCGGCCGAATACCAATAGAAACTGCACCACAGGAAAAGGAGTTTCCATATCAAATCAGATCATAATGACAAACCCATCCTTGAAGATGAGTCGCTTGGTCACTCAGCAACATACCAGCTTGGACAAATGGATAATTTATATGTAAAGGCCCAATTTAAAAAAAAAAAAAAAAAAAAGTGTCCCCTCAAAATAACTCAACACACAGCCATAAGTGAGTCCACCCCTAAGTGACAAGGTCCAAATTGGGCCCAATTAGCCATTTTCCCTCCCCGGTGTCATGTGATTCGTTAGTGTTACAAGGTCTCAGGTGTGAATGGGGAGCGGGGGGGGGGGTTACATTTGGCGTTATCGCTCTCACTCTCTCATACTGGTCACTGGAAGTTCAACATGGCACCTCATGGCAAAGAACTCTCTGAGGATCTGAAAAAAAGAATTGTTGCTCTACATAACGATGGCCTAGGCTATAAGAAGATTGCAAAGACCCTGAAACTGAGCTGCAGCACGGTGGCCAAGACCATACAGCGGTCTAACAGGACAGGTTCCACTCAGAACAGACCTCGCCATGGTCCACCGAAGAAGTTGAGTGCACGTGCTCAGCGTCATATCCAGAGGTTGTCTTTGGGAAATAGATGTATGAGTGCTGCCAGCATTGCTGCAGAGGGTGAAGGGGTGGGGGGTCAGCCTGTCCGTGCTCAGACCATACGCCGCACACTGCATCAAACTGGTCTGCATGGCTGTCGTCCCAGAAGGAAGCCTCTTCTAAAGATGATGCACAAGAAACCCGCAAACAGTTTGCTGAAGACAAGCAGACTAAGGACATGGATTACTGGAACCATCCTGTGGTCTGATGACACCAAGATCAACTGATTTGGTTCAGATGGTGTCACTTGTGTATGGCGGCAACCAGGTGAGGAGTACAAAGACAAGGGTGTCTTGCCTACAGTCAGGCATTATGGTGGGAGTGTCATGGTCTGGGGCTGCATGGTGGTGGGAGTGTCATGGTCTGGGGCTGAATGAGTGCTGCCGGCACTGGGGGGCTACAGTTCATTGAGGGAACCATGAATGCCAACATGTACTGTGACATACTGAAGCAGAGCATGATCCCCTCCCTTCGGAGACTGGGCCGCAGGGCAGTATTCCAACATAACGACCCCAAACACACCTCCAAGACCACCACTGCCTTGCTAAAGAAGCTGAGGGTAAAGGTGATGGACTTTTGCCAAGCATGTCTCCAGGCCTGAACCCTATTGAGCATCTGTGGGGCATCCTCAAACAGAAGGTGGAGGAGCGCAAGGTCTCTAACATCCACCAGCTCCGTGATGTCGTCATGGAGGAGAGGAAGAGGACTCCAGTGGTGACCTGTGAAGCTCTGGTGAACTCCATACCCAAGAGGGTTAAGGCAGTGCTGGAAATAATGGCGGCCACACAAATATTGACACTTTGGGCCCAATTTGGACCTTGTCACTTAGGGGTGGACTGACTTTTGTTGCCAGCGGTTTAGACATTAATGGCGGTGTGATGAGTTATTTTGAGGGGACAGCAAAGTTCCATGTTATACAAGCTGTACATTGTAGCAAACTGTCATTTCTTCAGTGTTGTCACATGAAAAGAGAGAATCAAATATTTACAAAAATGTGAGGAGTGGACTTTTCTTCCATCTCTGTACTGATATGGACGGGGTAATGTGTTAGGAACATAAGGATGTCCCATTGTTTGATGAAAATGATCGACCTACAGAGGACTGAATCCAAAGACACCCCAAAAATCAAAGTGAAACAATAATACAGCAAGCGAGTCCATATTGCTGAAATGTCATTGCAGCAACTCAGAATGGCCCTCAGTAGTTTGTATGGCCCCCACGTGCTTGTATGCATGTCTGACAACGTCGGGGGAGGCTCCTAATGAAACAATGGATGGTGTCCTGGGGGATTTCCTCCCAGATCTGGACCCCAGGGCACCACTGAGCTCCTGGACAGTCTGAGGTGCAATCTGGCAGCGTCGGATGGACCGAAACATGAGATCCCAGAGGGGTTCTATTGGATTTAGGCCAGGTGAGCGTGCGGGCCATTCAATGGTATCAATTCCTTCATCCTCCAGGAACTTCCTGCATACTTTCCCCACATGAGGCCGGGCATTGTCCTGCACCAGGAGGAACCCAGGACCCCCTGCACCAGGAGGAACCCAGGACCCCCTGCACCAGCGTAGGCTCTGACAATGGGTCCAAGGATTTCATCCCGATACCTAATGGCAGTCAGGGTGCCATTGTCTAGCCTGTAGAGGTCTGTGCGTCCCTCCATGGATATGCCTCCCCAGACCATCACTGACCCACCAACAAAACGGCCATACTGAACGATGTTACAGGCAGCATAATGTTCTCCACGGCTTCCCCAGACCCTTTCACGTCTGTCACATGTGCTCAGGGGGAACCTGCTCTCATCTGTGAAAAGCACAGGGCGCCAGTGGTGGACCTGCCAATTCTGGGGTTCAATGGCAAATGCCAATCCAGCTCTATGGTGCCGGGCAGTGAGCACAGGGCCCACTAGAGGACGTCGGGCCCTCAGGCCACCCTCATGAAGTCTGTTTCTGATTGTTTGGTCAGAGACATTCACACCAGTGGCCTGCTGGAGGTCATTTTGTAGGGCTCTGGCAGGGCTCATCCTGGTCCTACTTGCACAAAGGAGCAGATACCGGTCTTGCTGATGGGTTAAGGACCTTCTACGGCCCTGTCCAGCTCTCCTAGAAGAACTGTCTGTCTCCTGGAATCTCCTCCATGCTCTTGTCTCCTGGAATCTCCTCCATGCTCTTGTCTCCTGGAATCTCCTCCATGCTCTTGTCTCCTGGAATCTCCTCCATGCTCTTGTCTCCTGGAATCTCCTCCATGCTCTTGTCTCCTGGAATCTCCGCCATGCTCTTGTCTCCTGGAATCTCCGCCATGCTCTTGTCTCCTGGAATCTCCTCCATGCTCTTGTCTCCTGGAATCTCCTCCATGCTCTTGAGACTGTGCTGGGAGACACAGCAAACCTTCTGGCAATGGGAGGTATTGATGTGCCATCCTGGAGGAGTTGGACTGCCTGTGCAACCTCTGTAGGGTCCAGGTATGGCCTCATGCTACCAGTAGTGACACTGACCCTAGCCAAATGCAACAACAGTCAAAAACCATCAGAAAAAGATGATTAGGGAAAAAAAATGTCAGTGGCCTCCACCTGTAAAACCATTCCTGTTTTGGGGGGTCATCTCATTGTTGGCTATCTAGTGCACCTGTTGTTCATTTCATTAACACCAAAGCAGCTGAAACTGGTTACCAACCCCCTCTGCTACTTACCTGACCAGATCAATATCCCAGGAGGTTCATAGACTTGATGCTATACTCTGATTAAAACGTGTTCCTTTCCTTTTTTTTGAGGTGTGTATGTAAAATATATATAATTATAAACTAGGTAACAGATGTCCTATAGTATATTATAAATATAATACTGTATATAATTATGACATTATGAACTAACCTATTTAAATATTTATAAATATATAAAATGTGTGTATATGCTTATGTATATTTTTTTTATACATGTGTAATATATAATGTTAATTCATAATGTCATAATTATATACAGTATTATATTTATAATATACTGTAGGACATTTCTTACCTAGTTTATGATTAAAAACATCCCATTCCTACTTTTGGAGGCCAGCCAGTCATAATATAGCACTTTAATTGCTCTTTGTCATGTGATCCACACCCTCCTGAATCATAAGGCAGCCCTGCCATTGACTCCACACATGCTCTGAATAATGACTTTTTTTTTTTTTTTTTTTTTTCCTTTTTGTGAATAAAAGGCTCAGGATTGTCAAACCAGATTGTATCTCTACTATAATAAGATTGTTTAAAGGTCCTTTGTGATGGACCCTTTTGTACAGAAAAACAGCAAATACAAAACCTTCTTCCTTCTTTCCTTTTTTTTTTTTTTTTTCCCTTTTAATATAAATGCTATATAATTTGTTATACTGCCATCTAAAAATGGTGAATAAACCAAATTATAGTATATGGCGCCCCACATCAATGCATGCAGTAATAACAATAGCCCTACTGTTATATTTCTATGTATTGATGTGGGGCGCCGTATACAATATAATTGGTTTTATTTCATCTTTTTAGATGGAGTAAAATAAATTATACAACTCTTATAGTTACAAAACCTTTTATTCTGGTTTTTTTTTTTTTTTTTTTGCTTGTCTAATGTCTTTTCTATACAACTTGGTCATCACAAAGAACCTTTAAAACAAAAAAAAAACAAAAAAAGGTCTGTTTATAGATTACATATACTGTAGATGAGGAACCCTGGTGAAGTATGTATTTTTAAGGGGTTCTGTTGGCTCTAGTCTATTAAATACAAAATGTGGTGGGTGTGTGTATAAATTGTGTGTGTGTGTGTGTGTGTGTGTGTGTGTGTATATATATATATATATATATATATATATATATATATATATAAAAAATATATTGTGTGGGTGGGGGGGATCAGGAACGATTTTTTTTTTTTTTTTCCCCTGCAGGAGCAAATTGGATCGTGCTGTGCTGGGTGTTTTTTGCCTTCCTCTGGATCAACTGCGGGTATAGGATTATAACTTTTTTATTTATTTTTTTTGTGTTAATGGTTGAACTTGATGGACTTTTGTCTTTGTTCAGCCAGACTAACTATGTAACTGTGTATGCCTGTTTTTATACACATTTCTGTGCATAATAAATTTATATATATTTATTGTGTGTGTATGTGTGTGTGTGTGTATATATATATATATATATATATATATATATATATATATATATATATATATATATATATATATAATTAAAAAAAATGTTTGCATAATGTGTATATATATTGTGTGTGTGTGTGTGTGTGTGTGTGTGTGTGTGTGTGTGTGTGTATATATACAGTTGCAAGAAAAAGTATGTGAACCCCTTGGGATTACGTGGAGTTTTGCATGAATTGGGCATAAAATGGGCTCTGAACGTCATCTAAGTCACAACAATAGAAGAACACAGTCTGCTGAACATAATACTACACAAACATTAGATGTTGCCATGGTTTAATTGCACATAACATGTAAACATTCACAGTGCAGGGAGGAAAAAGTATGTGAACCTTTGGACTTAATAACTGGTTGACCCTCCTTTGGCAGCAATAACCTCAACCAAACGTTTCCTGTAGTTGCAGATCAGACCTGCACAACGATCTGGAATAATTTTGGACCACTCCTCTTCACAAAACTGTTTCAGTGTAGTAATATTCTTGGGATGTCTGGTGTGAATCGCCCTCTTAAGGTCATGCCACAGCATTTCAATGGGGTTGAGGTCAGGACTCTGACTGGGCCACTCCAGAAGGCGTATTCTGTGCTGTTGCAGCCATTGTTTTGTTGAATGACTTGTATGCTTTGGGTCATTGTCCTGTTGCATCACCCATCCTCTGCGGAGCTTCAGTTGGCGGACAGATGGTCGTACGTTTTCCTGCAAAATGTCTTGATAAACTCTGGAATTAATTTTCCCATCAATGACAACAATCCATCCAGGCCCTGAGGCAGCAAAGCAGCCCCAAACCATGATGCTCCCTCCGCCATGTTTCACAGTGGGGATGAGGTTTTGTTGTTGGTGTGCTGTGCCTTTTTTTCTCCACACATAGTGTTGTGTGTTCTTCCCAAACAACTCAATCTTGGTTTCATCTGTCCACAGTATATTTTGCCAGTAGTGCTGTGGAACATCCAGGTGCTCTTTTGCAAACTTCAAACGTGCTGCAATATTCTTTTTGGACAGCAATGGCTTCCTCCGTGGTGTCCTCCCATGTACTCCATTCTTGTTTAATGTTTTCCTTATTGTAGATGTGTCAACAAAAATGTTAGCATGTGCCAGAGATTTCTGTAGGTCTTTAGCTGACACTCTGGGATTCTTCTTTACCTCATGCAGCATTCTGCGCTGTGCTCTTGCAGTCATTTTTACAGGATGATCACACCTAGGGAGAGTAGCAACAGTGCTAAACTTTCTCCATTTGTAGACAGTCTGTCTTACCGTGGACACATGAACATCAAGGCTTTTGGAGATACTTTTGTAACCCTTTCCAGCTTCATGCATGTCAACAATTATTGATCGTAGGTCTTCTGAGAGCTCTTTGCTGCGAGGCATGGTTCACATCGGACAGTGCTTCTTGAAACCAGTAAACCCAAAACAGGTGTGTGTTTTTTAAGGGCAGGACAGCTGTCAGCAACACATCTAATATCATCACACTGATTGGAGTCAAGGTTGGCTTACTCCTGGCTCCAATTAGCTCTGGGAGAAGTCATTAAGCTAGGGCCTCACATACTTTTTCCTCCCTGCACTGTGAATGTTTACATGTTATGTGCAATTAAACCATGGCAACATCTAATGTTTGTGTAGTATTATGTTCAGCAGACTGTGTTCTTCTATTGTTGTGACTTAGATGATGTTCAGAGCACATTTTATGCCCAATTCATGCAAAACTCCACGTAATCCCAAGGGGTTCACATACTTTTTCTTGCAACTGTATAATTTTTGTGTATGTGTATATATAAAATAAAAAAAAATACATTTTTTTTTAAATTTTTATATATATATATATATATATATATATATATATATATATATATATATATATATATATATATATATATATATATATATATATATATATAATTTTAAAAATGTATTTTTTTTATTTTTTTTGGGGGGGGGGGGGGGGAACTAGAAAAAAACTAGACTTCGGGTATGCAAGTTGTCATGTGAAATATATCAATAGCCACAAAGGATCTAAATCCACTTTGATGTGCTTTTGAAAACTTGGATGTTACCATATAAAAGTAGCAGTGACCTCATCACTGTGCTGTACATAGTCTGGCTGAAAAAAAGACAAAAGTCCATCCAGTTCAACCATAGAAAAAAAAAAGTTATAATCCTCCACTCACAGTTGATCCAGAGGAAGGCAAAAAAAAAACAGCAAACCACGATTCAATTTGCTCCTGCAGGGGAAAAAATTCCTTCCTGATCCCCCGAGAGGCAATCGAATATTCCCTGGATCAACTTTACCTATAAATGTTATATTCTGTGTATCCAAGAAATAATCCAGGACTTTCCTACAGCAATCCACTGAGCTGGCCACAACCAACTCTTGAGGGAGTCAAGAGCCTGAGCAGAGCAGTGGGAGGGGCCCAGCAGGCTCCACTTACTGCAGCCTGCTGAAAACGGCAGGAGGGGCGGAGTCAAAACCAGTCCCCTTGTACAAGGAGAGAGAGCAGCAGTGAGCAGTCTTTATTACAGGAAGTCTCACACTGAATGACTGCCCAGATATTGTAGAAATACACAGAGCTCACCAGGATTCAAGTTAGAGTTGGGTGGAGTTGGGAACTTGGGTACAGAGAATTTGCAGCTGCCCCCAAATATCAGCAGATGGGTGTTTAAGGACTTATTGTACAGATTACTGCATGTGCTGGTATTTATTTATTTCAGGTACTTATATAGCGCCGTCAATTTACGCAGCACTTTACATATATTGTACATTCACATCAGTCCCTGACCCTCAAGGGGCGTACAATCTAAGGTCCCTAACTCACATTCATACATACACATACTAGGGACAATTTAGACAGGAGCCAATTCATGTCTTTGGAGTGTGGGAAACTTGAGTACCCGGAGGAAACCCGCACAGGGAGAACATGCAAACTTCAGGCAGGTGATGCCGTGGTTGGGATTCGAACCAACGACCCGAGTACTGCCAGGTGGAAGTGTTAACCATTTAGCCCCTGTGCTGCCCACTTAACAAGTGTATCAAGTCCTTTGGCTTTAAACAAGTGTATACCATTTGTCTCATTGTGCTTTTTTTTTTTTTTTCTTGTCTTTGTTCTTTTTGCAGTCATCTTGGACCACAGCAGCGCTGCTTCTGATTGGAGGGTTCCTCTCCGGTATGGTGTGGAGCGAAGCTCTGAGCCTGCGTCTGGTTCGCAGTTGTAGGTGCCATTATGAGCAGACTCACCAGCTAGATGTGCCAGGGAAGGAGCATCCTAGGTGCCAAAGAAGGGGCATCATACTGCCACAGGCAGCGCACATACGTACAGGGGTGAGTCTCTGGGGTGGAAACATGGAGGGTATCTTCAAGCCCAGTGGTAGCCCTGTATAAGAGTGAACTGATTTTTTGTTTTTTTTCCAGCGTTAGCCCTGAGGTAGAGAATTGCTGGGACCTGTGTAGGGTTCCACCATTTAATTCAGTGGCATACACAAGATTAGTGTAGAATGGTATGAGTTAGGTCTAAGGTGGGCACAGATTAATGGCTCCGCGGGGATGTTGGCAGGTGGCATGGGTGATGGGTGATCAGCATGACATTTACCAGCCCAATAGTTTTGGAGAGAATATGAGGGATTTTGTTGCTTTCCCCAAAGTATGGGGAATTTAGTGTCGAATGCCATTGATGATTTTCCCTTCTGAAATTTCTGGTTGCTTGATACTAATACCGATACTTTGACATTTATTGGAAGAAGTAAAGAGATCAGGAGTTCTGACTTTTCCCCGATTTTTAATTCAAGCCAAACGCAGCCAAGCAACTATCATTTTCAGAAGGACCTCGGCAATGAGCTTCTCCATATATTGTTTATGGTAAATTTTATTCCATTCCGCAGACTTATTGACTTCTTGCTGCTTTCTCTCCGTAGATGCAGATCACTCTGGAGACTGTTGGGTTTGTGTAAGCCACTCCAGAGAGGCTGTCCACTGGCCCCATCCATTGGTTTCCAGCTACCCTGGAGCTTCTCCATTTCTCCTGCTAATCCCAGTATTTGGAGGCTCACTTGTGTTAGATCCATGAGGCACATCCAGATGGACACACCACCCAAGGAGGAGGCAGGTGGAGAGAACGGGCAGCCTGCCCCTGTTGACTCATCGTTTGCAGGCCAGGTTGGAGTTCTGAACGTTGCTCAGGACTGTAGAGTTCTTGTTGGATACCCAGAAACGGAGCACAAACTCCAGAAAGTCTATCATGTATCTATAACATCTGATATCCCGGGGCCTAAAGCCATTTGCCGTCAAGCCTTGAAGAGAGGTCCTCCGGACCAGCTTCCGGAGCCTGCAAGGAGCCCAAGGAGAACCATGTGGGGGCAGTCCAGAAGTGATTGCCCACCTGGACACGGTCAGTCAGATAGGGACTATCCAAGCAGCTCACTTGTTGATGATGAAGATGATCAAGACATGTTTGAGGATGGATTGCTTTCAGAAGAGATGCCAATGTGCAGTTCCGCTCAGCATTTCTCCCATAGCGGACTGCGAGTCATTGAACATAGAGTGGAGGGCTTTCCTTCCAAGGATTCACCTAGGAGAGTGACCTCTCCACTCCTCCATAAAGTCGGATGTAGAAGGACTGAATCCCTCTCTCCTCCACCTTGCACCACTTTGCACAGAAGCAGTCTGAAAGAGAGACAGCTGGGGAACTCTGAAGGACTGTCAAATGCCTCCGAATCTAACGGGACTAGTCTCTCAACTGACACAAGGACTTCAGAGGCATCTACCAGCAACCAGCACATACTTGATCTTGATTTGCACAACATTGCACATACAGAGACATTGGTGGAAATGTTAGAAGAAGACAGCCCTGGTGGCAGTCATGGCTGTGCCAATAGTAACTTTGTTGCTAAAGAAGCATCCAAGGAGGCTTCTAAAGCCTGTGTAGAAGACGGGAAGCTCCCCACTGCTGATGGTGAAGACCTGAGTTCCTTAGAGAGGACTCCTCCTGGGGCCGCCCGCCTGGGCACCCCTGGAAGCAGCAGCGTTGCAGTGAAGAGAAAACTACTTCCATCCACCGAGACTGGGGACTCTTGTTCTGACGATGAAGGACCTGGGAAGAGATGGAAGGGAGCTGAAACCTGCCAGGCCCTTCATGGATCTTGCAGAAGCACGGACTCCAAGGGGGCTCCTTTCTGGAACCATCTTTTGCCGTCATCACGCAATGCTCAGAAGGTAAGGCTATTCATTATTGTCATGTGATTTATTTTTTTTTTTTTAAATAGATTTTAAAACTCCTGTTTTATGAACACTCAGAACATCGGATTGGCTTCTTCAGCATAGGTTAGGTTGGGCGACTTGGCCAGTACACCTGAACCATCACTTTAGGTTGGTCCAATTATTAAGTCTAGCTGTGGTTTAGTCCATGAGGAAGGTTCTCTACCCATACCTTAACAGTTTTTGCTTGAGGTATTCCACTCACAAACATTAACTCTTTAAAGTGGTCTTGGGCTCTACCACTTCTAAATACTGCTCCATGGGTTCCTCCATAGAGTTCCTCCATAGAGTTCCTCCATAGAGTTCCTCCATAGAGTTCCTCCATAGAGTTCCTCCATAGAGTTCCTCCATAGAGTTCCTCCATAGAGTTCCTCCATAGAGTTCCTCCATAGAGTTCCTCCATAGAGTTCCTCCATAGAGTTCCATGGCTTCTTGCACACCAGATCATTTAAAGGGTAACTCTACTTTTGTTGAGGAAGAAACAATCCAGGAATTTTAACAAACTTTGAAGCAGACCCGTACCTTTTGGTTGCTTTGAATACTAGCGGTTTGTTTCATCATGTCCTTTTGCTGACTGATTCGGAATGGGAGTGACCATCATCGCCTGGCAGCACTCTAAAGAAAATCTGCATGCCTTTAGAAATATTTAACCCTTGGGAGTATTTTGCCAAAACTGAAACTCCAATTGCAGTGGATGCCAAAAATCTGGCATGAATATTAGTGCAGACTTCTGGGGGCATCAGTGAGCCAATCACACAAGCAGAATGACATTTTTGGGGCATTCTAGCCACCAATATTTGGATAGTATACCTTCAGGTTGTCGTATTGAATTGTGCAGGAAATTATAGCACGTAATTACTGTAGGTGCTAAATCTTGTATCACATGACATTTTCAGCCTGAAACTACTGATAGTATGTATCGGGTTGTCTGCAGATTTAACCCTTTCACTGCCAGAGCTGTTTTAGCGTCTTTTGGACATATGTTTAAAAAAATAATTTTAGGTCCAAAGCTTGCATAAAACTTCCATATCAGCGCAAGGGTCCATGTAACTCATGATTGCAGTAAAAAATACACCTGAAGTTAAGTTTAGGGCCCACAATCACAATATATTACCTGTTGGGTTTTTTTTTGGGGGGGGGGGGGGTAAAATAGTAAAGATGAGGTTGTGCTGAGTAAATAGATACCAAACGTGTTGCTTCGTAAAATTGTGTTTTTCTCGTGAAACAACCATCATGTCCCTGATTTGGAGCAAAGTCCCTCTGTCCCTTTTATTCCTCCTCATTTTGGTCTGATCTCTATAGTTGGATATAAAATGCATTATTTGCAGTGAAGGAAATGCGTATTTGCTCCCCGGCTGATGTCGAATGTTTGCCCCTCACAAAGAAATGATCGGTCTAAAAATCGAATGTTCGGTGTATTGTAACACTGAGAGACAGAATACAACAACAAATTCAGCAGAAATGCGTCTAACAAATGATGACTGATCTGCATGTTCATGCGGGAAATAAGGATTTGATCCCCTTCACAAAACATGACTTAGTACTTGGTGGCCAATCCCTTGTTGGCAATCACAGAGGGTCAGACGTTTCCTGGAGTTGGCCCCCAGGTTTGCACACATCTCAGGAGGGATTTTGGCCCACTCCTCTTGGCAGATGCTCTCCAAGTCATTAAGGTTTAGTGGCTGACGTTTGGCAACTCGAACTTTCAGCTCCCTCCACAGATATTCAATCGGATTAAGGTCTGGAGACTGGCTAGGTCACTGCAGGACCTTAATGTGCTTCTTCTTGAGTCGCTCCTTTGTTGCCTTGGCCATGTGTTTTGGGCCATTGTCATGCTGGAACACCCATCCACGACCCATTTTCAATGCCCTGGCTGAGGGAAGAAGGCTCTCACCCAAGATTTGATGGTACATTGCCCTGTCCATCGTCCCTTTGATGCGGTGCAGTTGTCCTGTCCCCTTAGCAGAAAAACACCCCCAAAGCAGAATGTTTCCAGCACCAAGTTTCACAGTTGTGATGATGTTCTTGGGGTCATAGGCAGCATTCCTCCTCCTCCTGAAAACACGGAGAGTTGAGTTGATGCCAAAGAGCTGGATTTTGGTCTCATCTGACCACAACACTTCCCACCAGTCCTCCTCTGCATCATTCAGATGTTCAGTGGCAGACTTCAGACGGGCCTGGACATGTGCTTTCTTGAGCAGAGGGACCTTGCGGGCACTGCAGGATTTCAGTCCTTGTCGGCGTAGTGTGTTACCAATTGTTTTCTTGGTGACTGTGGTCCCAGCTGCCTGGAGATCATTGACAAGATCCTCACGTGTAGTTCTGGGATGATTCCTCACTGTTCTCATGATCATTGACACTCCACGAGGTGAGATCTTGCACGGTACACCAGACCTAGGGAGACTGACACTTGTTTTGTGTTTCTTCCATTTGTGAATGATTGCACCAACTGTTGTCACCTTCTCACCAAGCTGCTTGGCCATAGTTTGGTAGCCCAGTCCAGCCTTGTGTAGGTCTACCATCTTGTCCCTGACATCCTTGGACAGCTCTTCGGTCTTTGCCATGGTGGAGAGTTTGGATTCTGATGGTTTGATTGCTCCTGTGGACAGGTGTCTTTTATACAGGTAACACAATGAGATTAGCAGCACTCCCTTTAAGAGACTGCTTCTAATCTCAGCTTGTTACCTGTATGAGAGACACCTGGGAGCCAGAAATCCTGCTGAATGATAGGGGAGCAAATCCTTATTTCCCTCATGAACATGCAGATCAGTCATCATTTGTTAAACGCATTTCTGCTGAATTTGTTGTTGTATTCTGTCTCTCAGTGTTACACCGAACATTATATTGTTAGACCGATCATTTCTGTGTGAGGGGCGAACATTCAACATCAGCAGGGGAGCAAATACGCATTTCCTTCACTGCATCTTTCAAAAGTGTTTCCCAGTGCTAAGTGCAATTTTTATTTAAAATATATTTTATATATATATATATATATATATATATATATATATATATATATATATATATATATATATATATACATTTTTTTATTTATTTTTTTCCCCATAAACTTTATTTTTTATTACATAGAGGACAAATCGTCTCTTTTATGGGATGCATTTTTTTGGTGACAGGTTCTCGTTAATGAGACATCAGGGGTTTGAAAGGGTTAAAGTAGAAGTTCTTTCCTTCTTCTTTTTTTTTTTTTTTTTTTTTTTTTTTATATCAAACACTGAAATTGCAAATTAAAAATGTTGCACACTTGCAAATCTGCATTGGCTTTTTCTTTTTTATTATCTATATAGGCTGTTTTGCGGGATCTGTCCTATTTTCAGTGTAAATGAGTACAATAGGTGATGAAGGTGGTGGTAGGGTCTGATGGAAGTGATGTCACAGGAAATCTTCTGCAGAAACAACTTTTGTACTTTGCCAGGAATGGAGTGAGTAATAGGGCCGTTCTCTCCCCACCCCGATCTTCCCGCCCTCCTGCTCTTTAATCGGCCCCTTTGTTATTTTTATATTCTATTTATATATTATAAATGCCGTTTTCAGATGAAAAGGGAGAGCGGGGACTGGGAGGATCCACATTGCTCAGTGTAGTGAGGCTCCCTGCTCCTTATGTAAATATAGAAGAATAATGACATAATAAATGAGATGGAGGGGGAAGGTATATGAACCCTGAGCTGTGCAGCCACCAGAGGTTAAAGCTGAAGTTTAATTTGCTTTTCCTGAGCCCTCCTTTTTTTTTTTTCTTGTCAACAAATAAAATTAAAATTCCTTTTCATTTCTATTACATGGCTAATTTTGGATCCAATGACATCATCACTGGGTCTCTGTAATTCTCTATGCAATCTTGGTGGGAGGGGCTGGCCTGGTGCTGTGCATAGCTTCCTGAAAACATCACAGCACCCTGCCTCAGTACTCCTCTTAAGAGCCCTCCCCAGTGGGCTGACTTCTGAGAGGAGGTATGAAAATTTACCTGGATGGGTGGGTGTCAGTCTGGAGGAGTCGGTGTTCCTAGGCGGGGTGTATATGCATGTATACCACCAGGGGCGGACTGACAACTCATGGGGCCCCCAGGCAATAGGGGATCATGGGGCCCCTGTGTCCTTGCCTAAACTCAAAAAAGCCTATGAAAAAGGTACCAGGGGCATCTCATGGGGCCGCCTACCAGGGGTGGAATGACAACTCATGGGGCCCCCAGGCAATAGGGGATCAAGGGGCCCCTGTGTCCTTGCCCAAACTCAAAAAAGCCTATGAAAAAAGGTACCAAGGGCATCTCATGGGGCCCCCTACTGATCCCGGGCCCTTGGGCATTGCCCAACTTTCCAAATGGTCAGTCTGCCCCTGCATACCACCCTAGGTGAAAGGAGGAGGGGGAACAGGGACAGGAAGATTGGGGAGGAGAGTCTGATCTCTATAGTTGTATATAAAATGTGTTCTTTATCTTTCAAAAAGTGTTTCCCAGTGCTAAGTGCAATTTTTTGTATTTATAAAAAAAAAAAACTTTTTTTTTTTCCCTCAAACTTTATTTTTTATTACATAGAGGACAAAAAGTCTCTTTTTAAGGGATGCATTTTTTGGTCTCTGTAATTCTCTATGCAATGTTGGTGGGAAGGACCGGCCTGAAAAATATCACGGCACCCTGCCATAGTCCTTCTATTAAGAGCCCCCCCCCCTGATGCAAGCAGTGGGCTGACTTCTGAGAAGAGGTATGCAAATCTACGTGGATGGGTGGGTGGGTGTCAGTCTAGAGGAGTAGGTGTTCCTAGGCGGGGTGTACATGCATGCATACCACCCTAGGTGAAAGGAGGAGGGGGAACAGGGACAGTAAGGTTGGGGGAGGAGAGGGCTAGATGATGATAGATGTCATCCAGCCGGGAAATTGTCCAAAATGTCGCCTTAAGAGTTCCCTTCACTGGAACTAGGGGGCCAAGCCCAACCCCTGAAGAACAACCCCACACCATACTCCCCCCTCCACCAAACTTTACACTTGGCACAATGCAGTCAGGCAAGTACCGTTCTCCTGGCAACCGCCAAACCCAGACATGTCCATCGGATTGCCAGACAGAGAAGCGTGATTGGTCACTCCAGAGAACACGTCTCCTCTGCTCTAGAGTCCAGTGGTGGCGTGCTTTACACCACAGCATCCGACGCTTTGCATTGCACTTGGTGATGGAAGGCTTGGATGCAGCTGCTCGGCCATGGAAACCCATTCCATGAAGCTCTCTACACACTGTTGTTGGGCTCATCTGAAGGCCACACCAAGTTTGGAGGTCTTTAGCTATTGACTCTGCAGACAGTTGGCGACTTCTGCGCACTGTGCGCTTCAGCATGAGCTGACCCCGTCCTGTCATGTGACGTGGCCTACCACTTGGTGGCTGAGTGACTGTTGTTCCCAGTTGCTTCCACTTTGTTATAATCCCACTAACAGTTGAGCGTGGAATATTTAGTAGCCAGGAAATGTCACGGATGGACTTATTGCCCAGGTGACCACCTATCACGGGACCAGGCTTGGAGTCACTGAGCTCCTGAGAGCGACCCATTCTTTCACCAATGTTTGTAGAAGCCGTCTGCATGCCTAGGGGCTTGATTGTATACACCTGTGTTCATGGAGGGGATTGGATCACCTGAATCACATGATTGGGAGGGCGGGGCCAATACTTTTGGCAATATAGTGTGTGTGTGTGTGTGTGTGTGTGTATATATATTTTTTTTTTATTATTAGTATTGTAAATGTTTGTTTGGTTTTTTTTTCAGTTCCAGATGGAGTAGAGGTCCAGTATTGTTTGCTGTCTGCACTTCCAGTATAGGGTTTTTGTGTCAGCAGGTTAGGAAGAAAGGGGAAATCTCCCCAATGTGGATATAAGACAGCATTTTAAATGTAGACCCTTGAATCTATTTTTATTAAAGTGATATTGAAGGCTTAAATCCTTTTTTTTTTTTTTTTTTTTTTTTCTATTGGGAAGATTTCTTTTCACTTCCTGTCTCACACTCAAAACAGCACACAAGCAAAGCGGAACTGGTTGGCTCTTTATGTAGCTTCTTCCAGTCAGAGCTCTGCTGTAGAGGAACCACAAGAGGCAGATAATGGGTCAGTCTCAGATACTCACACTTCTTGCATTTTAAGAAACTATTAATGAATTCAGTGCTGCATTAATTTCAGCTGTAGGCAAATCAATATATATATATAATTTTTTTTTTTTACATGTATGTGGTGTTCTTCTGACCTTCAGGATATGGAACATTTCTCATTGTGCATTTCCATTATTACTCCATAGCGGGGTGTGAGCCTTCCTAATCTTTGATCACCCATTTTCCATGGAGGTGGTAGAAGGGGGGGGGGGGAGGGGCAGTGTCCTTCAGGGGGGGTTAGTGCGCAGAGGTCAGGTGCGCACCAGTTAAGACCATTACATGTGTAAGTCAATGTATTCTTTGAAACCCTCATGCACACAGGACGCCACGTTTACAGACGTTTTGACAGCCAGAATAGATTGTAATGCCTGAACGCACGTAAACTCAGCAAAATGCAGCTTTAGGCGTTCAGCTTCAAACATGGAGCGGCTGCCGTTGCTCAACGTGTCAGAAATGCTGTTTTTCTGGCTGTCCTGTGCGCTGTTCAGCAGTTCTTGGGAGTTGCAGACCTGGAACAAATAGACATTATAATGGTTTCTCACTTTACTCACCCGTGTGCCCCTCGTGTGCTTCCTGCAGCATTCACAGGAGGAAGGCTCCCGGTCATTCCGTAAGTTGGGATTCTGATGAGGACTTTGATTTAAGGGGGACTCTGATAAAAACACTGATGTAAGGAGGACTTGGATGGGGACCCTGATGTAAGGAAAGACCATGATGGGAACTCTAATGTGGAAGTAGGGGGGACTCTAATGGGGGTCCCTGATGGAGACTCTAATGTGAGGGGGGGGGACTCTGATGGGGTCCCTGATGGAGAGGCTAATGTAAGGGGAGGGGACTCTGATGGAGACCCTGGGGTGGGGGGACTCTGATGTGGACCTTGTCATAGTGAGGAACTCTGATTGGGACCCTGATATGGGGGGGCTGGGATGTAGGGGAGGACTCTGATAGGGACCCTACGGTGGGGGAGACTCTGATGGAGACATTGAAGTAAGGGGGGCTCTGATGTGGGAGCCCTGATAAGGACCCTGATGGGGAGGGGCTGTGATGTAGGGGGGGACGCTAATGTGGAGGCCCTGATCAGGACCCTAATTTAGGAGGACAACTCTCATGGGGACCCTGTATTAAGGGGGAGACTCTGATGAGGACCCTGGGGTGGAGGGCTCTGCAGACCTTGACGTAGTGAAGGACTCTGATTTGGACCCTAATGTTGGGGGGTTGACTCTGTTGGGGAACCTGATGTAGGGTGGAGCTCTGATGGGGGCGCTGGGGTGGGGAGACTCTTATGCAGACCTTGATGTAGTAAAGGACCTGGATGTGTGGGGGGGCTCTGATGTAGGGGAGGACCTTTGATAAGGACCCTAATGTAAGGAGGGACCCTGATGTAAGAGGGATACTCTGATGAGGACCTTAATGTGGGGGATGACTCTTATTGGACCCTGAAGTAAAGGGGGGACTCTGATGTGGAGGGTGGGACTCTGGTGAGGTCAGTCATTTTAGGTTTGACGGGCTCACGTTTATTTAGAATTTCTTTGATTTGTGTTACTGAATTTCTCTTGTTTGGAACAATTTTGTGCGGATTACAAAAAAATCTGCATATAAAATGTATTCCTTCATTCCAATTTTATTTATTGATTTATAAAACTGACTTTTTCCGCCCCGGGGTGGGGGGGGGGGGTGTAAATGTAAATTGTACAGGTTGTGGCCCTTGTACTGGGAGTTTTGGAGGTCCCTGTCCCAGGCAATGGCCTCTTGAAGCGTTGTAGGTGGCGGCACACGTTGCCCATCGGCGGGGGTTGGTGGGGGCGGCGAGGGGCCGGCAGATGGGGGCCAGGTATGTGGAATCCTGGTGTAAGTGACACAAGTAGGTCACGGTGACAGTCCCATGAGATGGGGTTAAAGGGCGGGCGGAGGTGGCTGGGTATTGTTGGTACATGCTGTGCTCAGCAGGGATCAGTGTCATTCATTCCTCTCTATCCCGGTCATTGCTGTCCTCATGTTCTCTGCCCACACAATACACTCTTTATTCTGGCCTGTCCCAGCTTTCACAGCCAGACCCCCAACTCCCCTTCACCTGTCACACACATGCTTGTTCCAGGCCACAGACGTCCTGAGTAGAGAAGGGAAGGATGAGGATGATGGCCCAGAACCTCCTGCACCCGTATAGTAAAGCATCGCCGGCTCCTCTATATTCCACCCGGGATTGTTCTGGTGTTCAATGACAACTCCGGGTGCAGGAATCCTCCAGATTGCTGGGAAATGTTTCTGGAGATAGAAAATCTTTGCTCTGCCCATACACAGGAGATGGTGATCTCATCGCATCCTTCTTCATGTATCATATTGTCGTGTTTATGTTATTGAGTCGTCTTCTCCATCTCTTCCCTCCATTTGTCTCTTTACATATCCACTGCTTTCTCTACTCCTACACCCCCCACCCCCCTTTTTTTTTTTTTTTTTTTTTTCCCCTTTTCTTTTTTTGTGTTTTTTTTTTTAAATTCTCCTTTTCCATTTAATCGCTGCTCTCCTTCTTCTCTCTTCTCCTTTTACTGTTCACTCTGCTCTCCTTCTTTCCTCTCCTCATACTCTTCTCCTTTCCTCTCTTTCCACTTTTCTCTCCATCTTTCTTTTTCTCTTCTCCTTGGCTCCTTTTCTTTCATTCTACACTCATTTTCTCCTTTCACTTTCCTCACTTTCTCCCTCTCCTTTCCTTTTTCTCCTCTCCTTTCCTCTTTTCTCCTCTCCTTTCCTCTTTTCTCCTCTCCTTTCCTCTTTTCTCCTCTCCTTTCCTCTTTTCTCCTCTCCTTTCCCCTTTCTTGCTTTTTGCATAAGGGTCTATGTGTGCCTTTGAATTGTAATATAAATGGACCCTTATCTCCTTGCCACCCCTTACCCCCCCCCCCCCCCACCCCCCTCTCTCCTTAGCTCTTCTCACTACACTCCCTGTTCCTTCCTTCTGTATTCTCTACCTTTCTCCTGTCTATTATTTACTCCCCTCCATCCCTTTTCGCTTTGTTTTTCCTTTTCTCTCTCTTTGCTTCTTTTTCTTCTTTCTCTCTATCCTGATTTGTTCTGTGTGTGTCTCTCCCCCCCCCCCCCCCCCATCTTTTGATGGCTCTTTCACTCTTTGTTTCTCTCCCTTTATCTCTCTATCAAACTATATAATTGTCTTTCATCCTCCTCCTCCTGCCCCCCCCTCTCTCTCTCTCTCTCTCTCTCTCTCTCTCTCTCTCTCTCTCTCTCTCTCTCTCCTCTCTCTCCTCTCTCTCTCTCTCTCCTCTCTCTCCTCTCTCTCTCTCTCTCTCTCTTCTCTCTCTCTCCTCCTCTCTCTCCTCTCTCTCCTCTCTCTCCTCTCTCTCCTCTCTCTCCTCTCTCTCCTCTCTCTCCTCTCTCTCCTCTCTCTCCTCTCTCTCTCTCTCTCTCTCTCTCCCTCTCTCTCTCTCTCTCTCCTCTCTCTCTCTCCCCTCTCTCTCCTCTCTCTCCCCCCTCTCTCTCTCCCCCCCCCTTTCATTGTCTGTTTCTTGCTCTCTCTTTTATTTCCTATCTCACATCAGGTCTCCTTTTTTTCTCCTTTTTTCCCCTCTCTTTCTCTCTGCCCCCTTTTTCCCTCTATCATACCGTATCATTTATCTCTTTCATCCTCCTCCTTATCCTGTGTCTCTCTCCTGTCCCCCCCATCTCCTTCATCTCGGGTCTCCCCCCCCCCCCCCCCCCCCCCCGTCTGTCGGTCCCATGCGGTCTCTCTGATGTCTCATTGTCTCCTGTGTGATTGTAGCTCTCTGGAATGGGCTCAGCTTGTCACAGCGGGTGTCACATGTGTCCCCATAGTCACAGGGGGGAGATGGAATATCACTCAGCTCCTGTCACACGGTGTTCCCAGCCGCCTGGCTCACGGCACCACGTTACAAGAAGGGGTGAACTCTCACCAGTTTCCAGATCCTGGATATTATTATTGCTGCTCCTGTCATGGTTGAACTATGGATCTCCTTCATGAATAAAATATTCAGCGGGTCCAGCTTTACCGGAACCTGATAAAGCAGGCATGACGTAACTTCAGGTCCGGCAAATTGTGACCCGGGTGGACCACGATACGTCCGTGGTGGGTACGGCTCGGCTTGCGCCAGGAAACGCACACATTCTCCATCTTCACACCAACATCTGTTTGTAGTTAGAGGAATCGGCTCACTGTGAATTCTGGCTGAACTTTTTACCCAGCTGGCGTGTCACTGTGGCTAAATTTATAGGGTAACGCGGGTTCCCCCTCATCCACAGGAGGACTAAAAGTCCCAGCAGACCCTGCCAGCCAGCAACCAATCCCTTTATTTCCATTATTTACATACAATGAAATCTGTGTGCGTTTTATTGATTTATATTATTTGATGTTTAAAATGATACGCCTGGCTGTCATATTCATCCTCCCCTTCTCATTTGTAAAATGATACGCCATACCCCCGGCTGTCATATTCATCCTCCGCTTCTCATTTGTAAAATGATACGCCATACCCCTGGCTGTCATATTCATCCTCTGCTTCTCATTTGTAAAATGATATGCCATACCCCCGGCTGTCATATTCATCCTCCACTTCTCATTTGTAAAATGATACGCCATACCCCCGGCTGTCATATTCATCCTCCACTTCTCATTTGTAAAATGATACACCATACCCCCGGCTGTCATATCCATCCTCAGCTGCTCATTTCTAAAATGATACGCCATACCCCTGGCTGTCATATTCAGCCTCCGCTTCTCATTTGTAAAATGATACACTATACCCCTGGCTGTCATATTCATCCTCTGCTGATGACCAGAAAGGAGCATGTCTGCCATTAATGGTTCTTGCGTTGGCAGGGGCGGACTGACCATTTGGAAACTCGACACTGCCCGAGGGCCCGGGGTCAGTAAGGGGCCCCATGAGATGCCCCTGGTACCTTTTTCATAGGCTTTTTTTAGTTTGGGCAAGGACACAGGGGCCCCATGATTCCCTATTGCCCAGGGGCCCCATGAGTTGTCAGTCCGCCCCTGTGCGTTGGTAATTTAGACAGTATTGGAGAGAGGGGT